>NW_027491035.1:4327500-4812014 GCF_021521415.1 Bidens hawaiensis | reverse complement strand
GGCTTTACTTGGTGATTTTAATTGTGCTCTTAGTTTGGAAGACAGCTTGCATGGTTCTTCCAAAATTTCTACTGGAATGATTGATTTTCGTGATTGTGTTAACAACATTGAAGTTGAGGATATAAAGGGGGTCGGACTCAAATACACTTGGAGCAATAAACCGAAAACGGGTATGGGCCATTTTAAAAAGCTTGATAGGGTGATGGGAAACTCTAAATTCTTGGAGATTTTTAATGATTCTTCGGCGGTGTTCCTTCCGTACCGGATTTCAGACCACTCTCCATGTCTATTGAAATTCCCCTCTCTTATTAAAGGTAAGCCTAAACCGTTTAAATTCCCTAATTTCTTGATTGAAAAACCGGGTTATCATGATATTATTGCTAAAGGCTGGAATATTGAGGTGAACGGGTATCACATGTTTCGCGTGGTAAAGAAACTCCAGAACTTAAAACACCCTATTCGTTCTTTGCTGTACCGGCAAGGCAATCTCCATAAGATAGTTACTGACCTAAGAACCCGTCTGGATGCTTGTCAAACCCGCCTTGACACTGACCCTACTAATTTGGAGTTGATTCGGGAACAGAGTAATTATCTTAAGGCTTATCATGAGGCGGCTAAGGATGAGGAAGAATTCCCTAAACAAAAGGCTAAAGTTGATTGGTTAAAGCTTGGTGACTCTAACACTGCATACTTTCACAATTCTTTGAAAATGCGAAACCATAGGGGTCGCATTGATATTATAAGTGATGCTCAGGGCCGTTTATTTGAGGGATTGGATGTTCCTTCGGTGTTTGTTAATCATTTTACGAACATCTTTGGCTCTGATTTGAAACCATTGAGGAAACTGGATAATCAGATGTTTACTACTAAACTCTCGGCCTCCCAGGCGGAGTTTATGATTAGACCTATCTCCGATTTGGAAATCAAGGATGCGGTTTTCTCTATTGAGAATTCCAAAGCGCCGGGACCTGATGGTTTTTCCTCGGCCTTTTTCAAGAGTTCTTGGGATATTGTTGGGAAAGATGTGTGTTTGGCGGTTCGTGAATTTTTCAGCAGAGGAAGTCTCCTTAAACAGGTAAACCACACCATTATTGCCCTTATTCCTAAAGTGACTAATATTGTGACTCCGAATGATTTTCGTCCCATCTCGTGCTGCAACACTTTATATAAATGCATTACCAAGATTATCTCGGTTCGTATGATGAAGGGGTTGGAGTCGTTAATTGATATTAATCAGTCAGCGTTTGTGCCTGGGCGTAGGATTTCTGATAATATCCTTTTGACCCAAGAATTAATGCATAATTACCACACTAATACAGGTCCGCCTAGATGTGCTTTTAAAGTTGATATCCAGAAAGCCTATGATACGGTCAGTTGGGACTTCATACGTGATATTCTTTTTGGGTATGGTTTCCACGATAAGATGATTCAGTGGATAATGGAGTGCATAACCACTTCTTCTTTTTCGATAGCAGTTAATGGGAATTTACACGGGTTCTTTAGTGGTAAAAGAGGTCTGAGACAGGGTGATCCGATGTCCCCTTATATTTTCACGCTGGTTATGCAAGCTCTCACGTTGATTCTGCATCGAAAGGTTCGTATTGATGGATCGTTCCGCTTTCATCGATGTTGTGAAAAGTTAAATATTATCAACATTTGCTTTGCGGATGATTTGTTCCTGTTTGCTCGTGGTGATGTGAATTCTGCTAAAATTATTATGGGGGCTCTGAATGATTTCAAAGATATGTCCGGGCTTACTCCGAGTGTTCCGAAAAGTACCGCGTTTTTCTGTAATGTCCTGGACCGTGTTAAAGGTGGTATTTTGAATATTATGCCCTTTGTTGAAGGAAGGCTCCCGGTTAAATACTTGGGGGTTCCTCTTATATCCACGAGGTTAAATTACCGGGATTGTAAGAGGTTGCTGGACTGTATGGATAGTCGGATTGGAGATTGGAAGAATAAAACTTTATCTTTTGCGGGTAAATTGCAGCTGGTCAGGTCTGTTCTTTCGTCTTTATATATTTATTGGGCTGCTGTGTTTTCTCTCCCTTCTAGACTTATTGCTGATCTTGAGAAACGGATTAAAAACTTTCTTTGGGATTATGGTCAAAATAAGGGAAAGCATAAAGTCTCTTGGGATATTGTGTGTCGGCCGAAGTGTGAAGGTGGTTTGGGTATCCGGCGTATACGGGATGTCAATAACTCTCTGCTGGTTTATCATATTTGGAGCTTAATCAATGTGCGTAACTCGTTGTGGGTTAAATGGATTTATGAGTATAAAATGAAGGGGCGAAATTTTTGGAGCTTGCAGATTCCTAACTCGTGTACGTGGGGATGGAGGAAAATTCTTCAGTTCCGTCCTCAGATTAGAAAATTTATATGGCATGAAATTGGGAATGGGAGATCTACTTCAGTTTGGTATGATAAGTGGGATGAGATTTGTCCTTTAATTGAATATATTAACCCTAGAGCTATTCATCGTGCTGGCTTGTCTTTAGAGACCTGTGTCAGTGATGTTGTTCATCATAATAACTGGGGTTGGCCGCCTGATTGGATTTTGAGGTATCCAATTCTTTTGAACCTAAAAGAAGTCAGCATTTGTCCGGATGAGAGGGACAAGATCGTGGTAATGGATGAGAATGGGACTTCAATGAATTTCTCGGCGTCTGGAATTTGGAATCTTATTCGGAGACCGGCTGATAAGGTGTCTTGGGTGCATGTTGTTTGGTTCTCTCAATGTGTTCCAAAACACTCCTTTATGTTGTGGATTGTGCTTCATGATAGGTTGAGCACGCAGAATCGTATTATGGGATGGAAAATTGGTGGGTATCCAAATTATAACTTGTATTGCTGCCCTCTTTGTAATGGAGAGCCGGATTCTCGTAACCACCTCTTCTTTGAGTGTAAGTTCTCTGCTGAGGTTTGGAGTATTGTAAGAATGAAAGGGAAGTTTCAGGGATGTAGGAATGGTTGGGCGAATATTCTTCAATATGTGTCTCAATTTGGAATGTCCAACTCTATTGAAAATGTTGTTAATCGGATGCTATTTGGGGCTTCGGTTTACGTTATCTGGAAGGAGCGAAACAACCGGCTTTTCAAGAACTCTTTGAAGACTCCGAAGATGGTTGCGGACGAAATCATTAGGGGGACGCGCCTAAAGCTTATGACTCTAAAGTTCAAGAATTCTGAACGGGTTAATCGGGTTCTCGAGGATTGGCACTTTCCGCGGGGAGTTTCCCACCAGATTGATGATAATGGTTGATTTGTTTTAGTTTTGTTTATTTACATTGTTCTTGTGTAAGCTTTGGCTGTGTTTACCAATGTTTGGTGGTTTTGGTTTGTTTACTCTTGTATGGCATGTCATACATGAGAACTAATATGGCACTCTGTCATATTACTTGTACTTTTTGATTGTGTGGAATGCATTTAACCGGGTGAATCCCTTTACCCAAAAAAAACTTCATCATCCCAGCTTCCGTATGGAACTTGAAAAAGAAAAACCCTTTCGCATTCATCATTAGTCTCGTAAGCCCATATTTGTTCCAATTTTTCTTAGCAAAATCCTCAACAACCGGAAAAGGAAGCCTGTTACCCAAAAAATAGCCAAACAAAGTATTATTAAACCTTTCGTTAACTTTCTTGACAGATTCAACCCGGATAACCACATCAACTCCTTCCATTGTTGACTCCACATTTACTTTTCTTAATGTTGCCTTCGATGTTTTGTTTTCAAGTTGAACAACACTCATGTAGGAAGGCTTTGAATTTTCCATATGTTTTTCCTTCCCTACATCCTTCTGAATATTAGAATATTCAGATCCAACCACCTTGTTTTCGTTCGAGACAAAGGCTGAAAAACCTTTATCTTGTTGACTATTTAGCGAAACTGATCCAATACCCTTGTTATCGCTCGAACAACCACTAACTTTGTTCCCCACGGCTGAACAACCACCATCATAGTGGATAACATCATTTAAAGGAGCAGTGAATGTAGTGTTTGCAGCAAACGAAACAAACGAACCCGTAACATTAGGGTTTCCCGAAGAACCAGTTTTCAGAACCCCCCAACGAGGGAGAGCCCCATCAATGTTCGTTACCCGATTAGCTGGAAACCCATGTATAACATGATCAACAAAACCATTACCACCCTTATGCTCCATGCAAATCCAATAAAAACCAGCCAAGATACCCCAAAATCAATACCAAGATCAAGATCAATAAACAAGGAAACACAAATCGGCCAAGATCAAACCAAATCAAGATCAAGATCTCGATCAAAATAAAACCAAATCAGCCAAGAACAAGATCCGCCAAGAACAAGATCAAGATCAAGGACAAGATCAAAAACAAATCATCGTAGAACAAGATCAAGATCAAGGATCGGCCAATTTCCAAGAAACCAAGATCAAGATCAAGAACCAAGATCAAGATCCAAGAAACCCAGCCGACCAATCCAAGGAACCAAAAGGCCAATGAAACCCTAATCCAGATCTGCCCAAAGATCAAAGAACAATCAACCCAACGATCGTTCAAGAACAAGAAACAACCCTAACCTTGATAACCACAAGATCCTTAATCAATTAATAGGATGTTATCGATCTAACTAAACTATAACAATAGCCGTGATCAATAACGAACCTACTAAGCAATCAGAATCAAGGATTGGAACAAGATTAAAGCAACCAAAAGCCAAGAGAAGCCAAGAACCCTATGCGGCCGATCGCATAGGGTAATCTCCAAAATCGCCTTTCCTAGAGAGAAGTGAGACCGTGGTAGTTGTGTAACAATTTTAACAGAACTCTTCGGTTTTTGATGTTTGTAAGAAGATCTGTAAAAATTGGGATTGGACCAGCAATGGTAGTGTTTGTGATAAAGGTACTCGGATTATTGTGGGGTGGAATACGGATTTGGTTGATCTTATGGTTATTGATTATTCGAAGCAGGTTCTTCACGTTCAGTTAAAGTTTAAGCTGGATAGCAAGGTGATGTATGGTTCTTTCGTGTATGCTGAGAATTGTTATTTGAAAAGAAGGGAGTTATGGCATAATCTTGCTGTTCATAAACAATTCACTCGTGGTAAACCTTGGGCTTTACTTGGAGATTTTAATTGTGCTCTTAATTTGGAAGACAGCTTACATGGTTCCTCCAAAATTTCCACTGGGATGCTTGATTTTCGTGATTGTGTTAAGAACATTGAAGTTGAGGATATTAATGGGGTCGGGCTACAATACTCTTGGAGCAATAAACCGAAAACGGGTATGGGTCTTTTCAAAAAGCTTGATAGGGTGATGGGAAACTCTAAATTCATGGAGATTTTTAATGATTCATCGGCGGTGTTCCTTCCGTACCGGATTTCAGACCACTCTCCATGTTTATTGAAATTCCCCTCTCTTATTAAAGGTAAGCCTAAACCGTTTAAATTCACTAATTTCTTGATTGGAAAACCGGGTTATAATGATATTATTGCTAATGGCTGGAAAATTGAGGTGAATGGTTATCACATGTTTCGCGTGGTAAAGAAACTCCAGAACTTAAAACATCCAATCCGTTCTTTGCTGCACCGGCAAGGCAATCTCCACAAGAAAGTTAATGATCTGAGAACCTTTCTGGATGCTTGTCAAACCCGTCTTGACACTGACCCTACTAATTTGGAGTTGATTCGGGAGCAGAGTAGTTATCTTAAGGCTTATCATGAGGCGGCTAAAGATGAGGAAGAATTCCTTAAACAGAAGGCTAAAGTCGATTGGTTAAAGCTTGGTGACTCTAACACTGCGTACTTTCACAATTCTTTGAAAAAGCGAAACCATAGAGGCCGTATTGATACTATAAGTGATGTTCAGGGCCGATTATTTGAGGGGTCGGATGTTCCTTCGGTGTTTGTTAATCATTTTATGAACATCTTTGGTTCAGATTTGCAACCATTGAGAAAACCGGATAATCAGTTTTTTACTACTAAGCTTTCGGCCTCTCAGGCGGAGCTTATGGTTAGACCTATATCCGATTTGGAAATCAAGGATGCTTTTTTCTCGATTGGGAATTCCAAAGCGCCGGGGCCTGATGGTTTTTCCTCGGCTTTCTTCAAAAGTTCTTGGGATATTGTTGGGAAAGATGTTTGTTTGGCGGTTCATGAATTTTTCAGAAAAGGAAGTCTCCTTAAACAGGTTAACCACACTATTATTGCCCTTATTCCCAAAGTGACCACCATTTTGACTCCTAATGATTTTCGTCCCATCTCGTGCTGCAACACTTTATATAAATGCATTACCAAGATTATCTCGGTTCGTATGATGAAGGGTTTGGAGTCGTTAATTGATATCAATCAGTCTGCGTTTGTTCCTGGATTTCTGATAACATTCTTTTGACCCAAGAATTAATGCATAATTATCACACTAATAATGGTCCGCCTAGATGTGCTTTTAAAGTTGATATCCAGAAAGCTTATGATACGGTCAGTTGGGACTTCATTCGTGATATTCTTTTTGGGTATGGTTTCCACGACAGGATGATTTGTTGGATAATGGAGTGCATAACCACTTCTTCCTTTTCGATATCCGTTAATGGGAACTTACACGGGTTCTTTAGTGGTAAAAGAGGTCTGAGACAGGGTGATCCGATGTCCCCTTATATTTTCACGCTGGTTATGCAAGCTCTCACGTTAATTCTGCATCGAAAGGTTCGTATTGAACGATCGTTCCGTTTTCATCGTCATTGTGAAAAACTAAATATTATCAATATTTGCTTTGCGGATGATTTGTTCCTGTTTGCTCGAGGTGATGTGAATTCTGCTAAAACTATTATGGGGGCTCTGAATGATTTCAAAGATATGTCCGGGCTTACTCCGAGTGTTCCGAAAAGTACCGCGTTTTTCTGTAATGTCCCGGACCGCGTTAAAAGTGGTATTCTGAATATTATGCCCTTCGTTGAAGGAAGGCTCCCGGTTAAATACTTGGGAGTTCCTCTTATTTCTACGAGGTTAAATTACCATGATTGTAAGAGGTTACTGGATTGTATGGATAGTCGGATTGGAGATTGGAAGAATAAAACTTTATCTTTTGCGGGTAAACTTCAGCTGGTCAAGTCTGTTCTGTCGTCCTTATATATTTATTGGTCTGCTGTGTTCTCACTCCCTTCTAGACTTATTGCTGATCTTGAGAAACGGATTAAAAATTTCCTTTGGGACTATGGTCACAATAAGGGAAAGCATAAAGTCTCTTGGGATATTGTGTGTCAGCCGAAATGTGAAGGTGGTTTGGGTATCCGGCGTATCCGGGATGTCAATAACTCTCTTCTGGTTTATCATATTTGGAGTTTAATCAATGGTCGTAATTCGTTGTGCGTTAAATGGATTCATGAGTATAAAATGAAGGGGCGAAATTATTGGAGCTTGCAGATTCCTAACTCGTGTACTTGGGGGTGGAGGAAAATTCTTCAGTTTCGTCCCCGTATTAGACAGTTTATATGGCATGAAATTGGTAATGGGAGATGTACTTCAGTTTGGTATGATAAATGGGATGATCTTTGTCCTTTAAGCGATTATATTAACCCGAGAGCTATACATCGGGCTGGCTTGTCTTTAGAGTCCTGTGTCAATGATGTTGTTCACCATAATAACTGGAGTTGGCCGCCTGATTGGATTTTGAGATACCCAATTCTTTCGAACTTAAAAGAGGTCAGTATTTGTCCGGATAAGAGGGACAAGATCGTGGTAAAGGATGAGAATGGGACTTTATTGAATTTCTCGGCTTCAGGAATATGGCATCTTCTTCGGAGACCGGCTGATAAGGTGTCTTGGGTGCATGTTGTTTGGTTCTCTCAATGTGTTCCAAAACAGTCCTTTATGTTGTGGACTGTGCTTCATGATAGGCTGAGCACGCAGAATCGTATTATGGGGTGGAAAATTGGTGGGTATCCAAATTATAACTTGTATTGCTGCCTTCTTTGTAATGGAGAGCCGGATTCTCGTAATCATCTCTTCTTTGAGTGTAAGTTCTCTTCTGAGGTTTGGAGGATTGCAAAAATGAAAGGGAAGTTTCAGGGGTGCAGGAATGGTTGGGCGAATATTCTTCAGTATGTGTCTCAATTTGGAGCGTCCAACTCTATTGATAATGTTGTTAATCGGCTGTTATTTGGGGCTTCGGTTTACCTTATTTGGAAGGAGCGAAATAACCGGCTTTTCAGGAATTCTTTGAAGACTCCTAAGATTGTTGCTGATGATATCATTAGGGGTACCCGCCTAAAGCTTATGACTCTAAAGTTCAAGAATTCTGAACGGGTTAATCGGGTTCTTGAGGATTGGCACTTTCCGCGGGGAGTTTCCCACCAAATTGATGATAATGGTTGATTTGTTTTTTGTTTTGTTTATTCCTTGGTTCTTGTGTAAGCTTTAGCTGTGTTTACCAGTGTTTGGTGGTTTTGGTTTTGTTTACTCTTGTATGGCATGTCATACATGAGAACTAATATGGCACTCTGTCATATTACTTGTACTTTTTCGGTTGTGTGGAATGCATTTAACCGGGTGAATCCCTTTACCCAAAAAAAAAAAGAGATTCAAATAAAGGTATAGGTTTTGTTGAAATTCCACCACCTTTTCAAAATGATTACAAACCAAATCCTTTTGCTAGAAATGAAGAGGATGTGATTGTAAAAAGAACCTATGATTTCAGAAAAAGCTAAAACAGTTAAACCTGAAACTGTTAAAGCCCAATCAACAGTTCAAAAACCTTATGTTCAAAGCAACAAAGTTTTTGTTGAAAATGTTGAAAAAGTCATCATTGAGGATGTGTTTGAACCTGAAATAATACACAAGAACAAGAACATTCCAAGTTCTAATCACATTCTTTGTGAACCTCATTAATTTGAGGAGGCTGTGTATGGTTCATGCAAAACTCAGATGAAACAAGAAGATCATGTTAAAGTTAAACCAGTGAAAGCTAAGAAACCAGAAAAGCCCAAAATTTCCGATGAGGATTTGTTGCGATTCATCAATCCAAATGTTTCCAAGCCATCAACTGGACGTGTGTTTAAATTAAAAGGAATTGACACGATGTTCACAGAGAAAGACATTTCAATTAGTATCATTACACCGGAACTGATTGAAAGTGTTTTTCACAATGAAACCTCCAAGATTCAAAATTTTGAACGTCAGTATGCTCAAGCTAAAACATCGGTTACATCTGACCCCTTGACTAAAGCTAAGAAAGTCTTAAAACATGCTAAGAAAGTTCAGTTTGTAAAATCGACTGGAGCCGATTCTTTGCAAAGTTTTTCAAACTGCTCAAATTTAGATTTTCATTTGAAAAAGAAATCGGTGTCATCTGATGATTTAGCTAAGAGCTTTACCAAGAACGTGAGTCATCATCCTTCTGTATCATATGTTACTGCTAAATCTCAAAATGATCATGTGGACATGCGAAACTGCTTTCTTTGCGGTCAACAAGGTCATGTTGTGAGAAACTGTGGACAGAAGAAATCTCAGAATCTTCATCCATTTGTCAAGGACCAATCAAAACCGGTTCCTTTGATAAAAGAGATTCTAAAACGACCTGTGTTGTATGATGATGATACTCACATCATGTTCTCAAACGTGAACCCTGGAAAGGTAGTTCATGTGAATGAAACTTATGGTCAAGTTAAACCAAAGTTTGTTCCAACTGAACCGATATGCAAGAATGTGAACTCAAATGTCGTTCAAGCGGCTTATCTGAGACGAAAGTCTAAGAAGCCAGTAACTTATTCTCAAGTTGCTGAACAACAGTTGAATTCAACCAAGTTTAATGTTACTCAAGAAAACCAAAAGGTGACCAAGACTGAGGCCTGGGCTGCCTTTTTGAACTAATCATTTTCTTTTGTGTGTAGGGTACATCCAAGACCATTTCTGGTGAAAACTGGATTATGGATAGCGGATGTTCTCGTCATATTACTGGAAATCTCGACCTCTTAACAAATGTGAGAAATATTCAAGGGGGTTATGTGGCGTTTACTGGGAATTCTGGGGGGGTATGATTACACAAGAAGGTGAAGTTTCAAATGGTCACATTACATTTGAAAAAGTCAATTATTGTGACAAGATAGACCAAACTTATTGAGTGTGTCACAAATCTGTGACAAGAAATACACTACAATATTTACCGATAAAAAATGTATGATACTGAAACCGGGATATGTGATTCCTGAGGACATGGTTGTCATGCGATCACCTCGATCAAATGATATTTATGTCTTAAATATGAGTTCTAAAGTATCAACATCTATAGAAACATGTTTTGTCTCAAAAGCAACCGAGAAAGACTATATTCTATGGCATCGTAGAATGGGTCACATTCTTGTTCGTAAGATGAACTATTTAATGGTAAATGACCTAGTCGAAGGTGTGTCTTTGAAGAACTTTAAGTTATCCGACCACTGTATTGCTTGCAAAAAGGGCAAACAGAAGAAAAAGTCGCGTCCTTCTAAGTTATTGAATTTCATTGATACTCCCCTTGCGAGACTTCATATGGATCTTTTTGGTCTAGTGAATCGTGCTCGTATCTCTGGAGATTGGTATTGCCTGGTAGTTACCGATGATTATTCAAGATACTCATGGGTCTTATTTATGAGTTCGAAAGATCAAACACATGTTCTTGTTCAGAATTTAATCACTAAGATCGAATCACCTTACAAGCACAAAGTGAGGAGAATTCGGAGTGACAATGGTACTGAATTTAAGAATACTGTATTGGATTTCTTTTGTATACAAAAAGGAATTCATCGTGAATACAATACTCCATACGTACCACAACAAAACGGTGTTGCTGAACGAAAGAACAGAACTTTGATTGAAGCTGCAAGAACTAGTCTGATATCGTAGCGCCAATTGTGATTGTCTGCTCCGGGAATTTTGGGTTGAGAATCCATTCCTCTGGCGCGCTGTCTGCCATTGGAAGTTTCACTCTCCCTTCCCGCGGAGTACTTGTCACTGCACACAAATGATCTCGGTATACAAAAGTTACACCTGTTGGTGTTGGGAACCCCAATGCGCCGTGCGCTGGCGACGGTATGGCGTTGAATTGGGCAATCGTTCCCCTACCCAAGATCATATTGTGGCAAGAAGTGGTGGGCAAGACCAAGAAGTTGACAACTTCGGCTCGCTTGTGTTTCTCATCCCCCATGGTTAGTTCAAATTGTATTTGACCCAGGGGATGAATGATTTCATTTGAAACACCAGAGATCGGTGCATTCACAATCTCAAGCCTTGCTTGGTCTGCCGGATCCAGTTTCCTGAAACATTGCTCATACATGATGTCTGATTCGCTGCCAGTGTCCACCAGGACTTTTGACACTTCATAATGAGCAATGTGTGTAGTGATGACCAGAGGACTGCTGATAGAAGGGCCTCCCCTGATTCTTGGGAAGATGACTTGTTGCTCGCGCCAATCTCCTTGGATTTGCGCGCTTCTCTTTCTTGATATTTGCCCTTGCCTTCCTCCCTCGGCTACACAGATTCTTTTGTACTTTTTGCTGGCTGAGGCTCCTGATTGTTCATTTTCTGGTCTAGAGTTTTTCACCAGGTGAGCCAGCTTGCCTGATTTCACATCTTTTTCAATTGCATCCTTCAAGTGGTGGCATGCATCAGTGTTGTGTCCTGTGGACTTGTGAAACTCACAGTACTTGCCACTGTCTGATGGTCCCTTGTAGTGTAGTGGCTTGGGGCTTTTGAACTGGACATTCTCAGTGCTTAACACTTGTGAAGGTGTTTTAGTGAGGGGAGTCCATATTCTTGGCAGAGGTCTGTTAGGATCTCTGCCGCCTTCCCTCTTGTCACCCTCCCCGCGATTACGAACGTCTTTTTGGGGCTGGGGTGAGCTTGGTTGCGCCTGCTTTTCTGTGGAAGAAAAACTGGTTGGTTGCAACCTGGACCATACAGAGTTCTGTTTGCCCCTTCTTTCGTTGCTGCGCGGTGTCTCAGCTTGATGCCCTCTTTCTCTTGCCCTATCTTGGGCAATTTGTTTTTCATTTCTCGCAAAGACTCGCGATGCTTCCATTAGCTTGGCCCAAGTGGTTGGCATGCCATCTCTGCTTACGAGAGCTCGGCGGAGTTGATCACTACGCGCGCCTTGTATAAAGGCCACGCGCAAGAGTTGCTCAGTGATACCTCCGATTGCCAGAGACTCCTGATTGAAACGAGTTATGTAGTCTTCAATTGTTTCATCATTCCTGCGCACGCAGTGCATGATGTCGTCAGGGTCGCGCGTGTGTCTGCGCTGCTGTACGAAGTGGGCTTGGAACTTTTCCAATAGTTCCTCGAACCCATCGATTTGCCCAGTCGGCAAGCTCTCGAACCAGACACGCGCCGCGCCCGTGAGGCAGCGAGCAAACATGTGACACCATGTTGGCATCGTCCAGCTTTCTAGGTTTCCAGTGTTGTAAAAACCTTGTAAGAAATCGTCTGGATCTATTGTGCCGTCATATTTGCCCAAACCACTTGGCATCTTGGTTTTGTGCTGAATGGGGGCCTTCGCGATGCGCTCAGTGAACTTTGAATGTTTCACCAAGATGGCTGGCCTGTACGGTGTGGTTACGTCCACTTGCCCTCTAACTGGTGGGCTGTACGGTATGTGCAGATCCAGATCGGCTTTGGCTCCAGGCGCCATGTTCACGTGCGCGCGGAGCTGTGAGCCTCTTGCATGAGTATCTCGCGTCTTCCTCATGCTGTGCACTTCTTCATCACTAAACTCAGTGTGTGCAGTGTGAACAGAATGACCCTCTTCCGGCGCGCGCGCTCTTTTTGTTCCATGAACATTTTGCTTGTCAAACGCTAGCCTTTGTGTTAAGTCGGCTGACTTTTTGTGTTTGACCAGCTCATTGTACTTGTCCATTAGACGTCGTTGCTCGTTTATGAGCCATTCTTTGGGGTCATTGGTTTCATCTTCTGGACCCATTGGTCCTTTTTGTTTCGCGCCGGTAAGATTTTGTAACGTGAGATCGTCTGGAGGAGTTTCAGTCTGGCCATGAGGAGTTGTGATGAAGGGACGGTTACTGGTGGTGCGCGTAGAATCACGCGGCACCCTTAGAAACTGCTGTCCCTCATTAACATCCTCACGTTCAATATCCTCCAGAACTTGATCGACGTTACGAGCACCAGAAACCATGGTGAAAATTTGTTTTTTTAGAGATCTGATGAGATCTTGTTGCCGTGTAACATATATCGATGGGATATCGACAACGGACCTATCGAAATACATATTGTTAAAGATATTGTGACAAAGCCTATCCATAAAAGTGTTTGTGATGAGGGTCAAAGTGTAAAACCGGTTGAGCGTACACATCCAATCATCAACAAAATCTTTATGGAAGCTCTTCTTTTGGAACTAGGGATGATGGCCATAAATGAAGGCATGAAAGTTGTTTCTCCTGGTCAGACTACATGACCTCAACTTCCACTAACATTCATCTGAAGTAAAAGAAGCATCGTATCTTGATTTTGATGATCTATCAACTTTGAATTCAAACCTTCATTTATGGCCATCATCCCTAGTTCCAAAAGAAGAGCTTCCATGTCCTCAAAGATTTTGTTGATGATTGGATGTGTACGCTCAACCGGTTTTACACTTTGACCCTCATCACAAACACTTTTATGGATAGGCTTTGTCACAATATCTTTAACAATATGTATTTCGATAGGTCCGTTGTCGATATCCCATCGATATACGTCTTCATCAGTAGATGCATCATTGATAATATTTAAATCAGGGATGGAAAAACTTACAGGTGAACACACAAGAGTTTGACTACCAACAAAGTTTTCCACAAAGTTTTGGTCTACAACATCTTTTTCTTTTGCATTTTGTATTTTTATTCACGATACAACTCCCTTGGGGAATCAATGACAACATACAAATAAAATGTTTCTTTATCATTTTTTTCAAGTTGGCTTAAAAACCATGATACTTCTTCGTCATCACGAATATCCATTTGATATATGTCCCTTGTAGACATCTTGTATGACAATCGAGAAATTCCGTGCAAACAAAAGTGAGTACGTATACGATGGATGACTTCTAGGTAGTTGACTTTTGTGGGTAGACAAAAATAATGTTTTTCGCAAGTACATGGAACATACTGGGTGTTTCACTTGTTTCTTCCCAATTACCACCGGTAAAAACCACAATGTTGTGATAACCATCCATATTGAGCGGTAAAAGATTCCAACGCGTGCATTCAGTGGCTTCATTCAAGTCTTCAACCAACAAGAATACAAAGCACTTCTTTCTATATAAGTTTTTAGAAAGTGGAAAATAACAAAAGGGAGGCATAAATTTGAGTTCAGGGATTCACGCAAGATCTAGGACGAAATAAGACGAGAAAAGTGTAAGAAAGGTCGTCCGACGAGAAAAGTGTAGGAAAGGTCGTCGAGCAACAGTATGATTTCGTCATCCGGCAAAAGATGCTCATAATCCGTCGTCCGATTATGTATCTTACCCAGAACGCCGGTCGACTAAGTTTTGTTTTTAACTATAAAGGGATGCTATTGTGGGCAGTTTGCCAAAAATAGATAATTGCTTGCCTCATGTGTAAACTTATGAACGATCCACATCCCAACTCTTCATAACTTATGGCTACGGCTAACTCTAAAATATTTCATTATTACACCATAAAATATAAAGGACGACCACCTGATTGGATGCAAGACCAACTTTTGTTAGAATAGGTGATCGCAGAAATGGGCTTTAATGTCCTCAAGGGGGAGGAGGGCCACATGGACTTCTAAATCATCCACTGGCTCCCTCTCCGATGAACATTGCGTGATGCTTGTTGATGAAGGTCACACACCACGTAGCAAAATCTAGAACACTCTCATTTGTATCCATTTGCTACGATGAAGGCCACACACCACTCACTATACATGTTCATTTAGCTTGTAGACATCTCGTTGTTATGATGTTAATGTAATGTAATTTGTTGTATTAAATTTTAATTAATGTAATTTGTTGTTATATTTATTGTTATCACCATCGTGACTTGACTTTCGTTATTGACCTTATATTTATTTATTATTACTATGGTTTGTTGTTCTATCAGAACTTTTACTTATATGACACAAAAATGTAGGTAAAATAACTAATAATAATAAAAATAATAACAACAACAATAATATTAATAATAATAGTGGAAATAAATAAACGCACTAATGTGTATATGTAACAAAAGAAAAAAAAACCAAAATTTGGTCCAACCAATTTTCTGGACCGCTTGTTATAAAACACACCAACGCTAACTAGCTAATTAAGACAATTAGTAAATAATCTAAGAGCTATGGTCTTCAGCCTATGAATTCCACTCTTCACGTTCCATTTGCTCCTGGCATTCTCGGAAACATAGTTCTTCAAGATACTCTTAAAAATATGATCCTTCAAATGGTTGTTCTTATTTTGAATTTTCTACATCGAACATTTTCTTGATGAACTGGTTGAGAAGCAGTTGTTTGTTGTATTGGAGGTTTATAGCCGTGGAAGTGAGAATGAGGAAAGTAGATGATAGAGCACTTGCCATGATAAAATTGGGTTTGTCTTGGGATATTCTGACAAAGGTTGCATATCATACCACTGCCAAGGCCATGTATGATGCAATTCTTGAAATGTTTGAAGGCAACTCAGAGTTGAAGAAAATTAAAAAGGAAAGGCTCAAGCAACAACTTGAAAGATTCAAATACAAAGATGGTGAGAGGCTGAAATCAATACTTGAAAGATATCTGGCTATAGTGAATGATCTCAGGACTACAGACTATGTGATGACTGATTCTGACTTGAACACCAAGTTGTTGTCATCATTATCAAAGGAATGGTACACAGCAAGCAAGTTCATCATTCAGAAACCAAATTATGAGCAACTCAAGCTTGATGATGTGATCTGTTTTCTCCAAGCCGCTGAAGTTGAAATGATAGAGAATGAGATGATAAAGGAAGAAAAACCATGTTTCCAAGTGTCAAATGCACTCATTGCTCCTATGGGAAGCTTAACTACCAAAAACCAACAACAAATACCTATCATTGAAGAACCTACTGAACATTGTAGTGATACACCAAAAGGCTTTGTTGGTGGAAGTTCAAGCAACCAAGGAAGTCAATCAAGGTTCAATGTCCAACTCATTGATGATAATGATTCTGCCTCTATGGCAAGTGGACATTCACCTTATGTTGGTGGAAATGGTGGTCAAGGAAGTGAAATTCAAGCATTGTTTTCTATGTTCACGGATTCCTATAATGCATTTGTAGCCAAAAACATAATCCACACAAGTGTCATTCAAGATAATTTAGAACAAATAGATGCTGATGATCTTGAAGATATGGACTTGAAGTGGCAGGCTGCAATGTTGGCTCTTAGAAGCAAACGATTGTTCAATAGAACTGGGAGGTCTCTTGTATCAGGTCCAAATGAAAGAATTGGGTTTGACAAGTCTAAAACAATATGCTATAACTGTCAACAACCAGGACACTTTGCTAGAGAATGCAATCAGCCAAGAAACTTCCAAGGGAATCAGTATCAGAATCAACAACCAAGAAATCCATACCAGCACCAGCAAAACTAGCCAAGAAACAACTTCAACAATTTCAACAACTTCAACAACAATCCCAACTTTAACAACAACTACCAGCAACCACAGATGAACAATCAGCAAGTTGTACCTCAGAACCAAAATAACCACATAAAAAACAACCAAAACCCTCCAAATGCACCCAACAGAATCAACCAAAAGCAGCCCAGAAACCAAGGAAGTGTAGCACTTGCTACTCAAAAGGAAGGTGGTTTTTATTGGAGTGATCATGCAGAAGACATAACCAAGGCCAATGTTGAATTCATGGCCAAAGTTGAACATGAAGCTAGATATTCTTCACAGGTACATTCAAACTCCACACTCGAATTACTTGAAACAATTGATGCATTGATGTGAAAGTAGGAAAGTTGGAGAGTGAATGCTTTAGAAAACAAAGAATGATAAATGTGTATCAAGCAAGTGATGTAACTTATGAAGATAAGATCAAAAGCCTTGAAGAAGGTTGTATGAACAGTTATAGAATTCAGTCAAGATATGTGATTGAAATTGAAGGACGAAAGAAACATGGTAGTTGAAGAAAAGGTGAAAAATTCCACACTACAAGTTGAAAATGAGTTTCTGAATAATCTACTATCTACTGGAAATATTTGTGGTATTTTGAACAAGATTAAAGAAGAAGACAATGTCAAAAAGGCTAAAGAAACAAGTGAAAATGTTCCATTCATTCCAGTGTATCCTGTGTTCTCCAATCAAGAACTATTTGACATAGGGGAAGTAGAGATTATTGAAGAATATGAGAGAAGATAGTCAAGATACTAGGGAAACTTGGATGAAGAGCCTATGAACTTAAAGAAAATAATCTTTGTGAAAAGCAAGATTGAAAGACAGGACATCAAAATTGAAGAGTTTGTACCCTTCTCAATTGATTATGATGGACTCAAAAATCAGAAACCATTGGTGTTGATGCTCCAAGACCTAGTGATAGATTTAAGAATGGAAAATCTAGTGAAAGTTTCAAAGGAAAGGTCTGGTGCAAACATTGTGATGAGTATGGACATCATACTGACTCATGTCATGAAAGAATCATCTCTAAACCAATCCATGTCCCAAATGAAACTAAGTTTGGTCAAGACTTTGGATTGTACAAACAGAAGTATGATGAATATTTGGGAAAAGGAAAGGTATGTGGAAAGGAAACAGTGAACAAGGTTGAGCCAAAGGTTGTTAAAAGTATGAAGAAAGATGGGAATGCTGATGTAAAACCAAAGAAGATTGTGATTGATCAAATCAAAAGAAACAACCTTCCCATCAAAACTGAAGCAGCTGTGAAAAGAAACACACAACCATTGAGAATTGTTCCCAATCAAGACTCAAGATCAGTTAAATCTGATGATTCTCAAAAATCACCAAACAATGAAAAGAAAGGGAAAAAGGGTGTTTTCTCAAGAAAGAAACCAAAATAGTTGAATGGTGATGAAAAGTTTCTATTAAAGCATGGGTTTGAACCCCATGGGTTTCTTTGGAAACCAAGGAGTGAAGTTCAAGAGCCAAATGGAATTGATGTGAGAGATTATTCAAGTACAAAGGATTATGTGGTGCAAGAATGCAAAAGCATAATTCCCTATGTGAAATGCCCAATTTACATTGGCTATGAATCAGATGAATCTGATGATTGTGAACTTATTTATGAAGATCCTAAGCCTATTCCTCTCACATCCAATGCAACTATTGTTATTGAAACTGATGATTTGCAAGTTGATTAAGCTTGCATTTAATCACCCAACTAATCAATTTCTTTGATTTATGCAGGAACAGTCCACTCCACTGAATGAAGTATGGTACATGGATAGTGGGTGTTCCCGGCATATGACATGTGACAAAAGGTCACTTGTTGAATATGAAGAGAAATTTGAAGGTCCAGTAGTTTTTGGAAGTGATGAGAATGGTGGAAAAATTGTTGGAAAAAGGATCTTGACAAATGGAAAAGTCACATTTGATAACATATTTTATGTGGAAGGATTACAATATAACCTTTTGAGCATCTCACAAATGTGTGATAAAGGGTATAAAGTTGGGTTTGATGACTCTCACTGCTTTATTCTCAAACCTGACTTTGTAATTCCTCAAGATATGATTATGATGATGGCTCTAAGAAATGGCAATATGTATGAACAGAATATGAAAGATGCTGTTTCAAGGGGTGGTACATGTTTTGTATCCAAGGCTACTGAAAATGAAACCAAATTGTGGCATAGGAAGCTTTGTCATGTCAACTTAAAGAACATGAACAAACTTGTGAAGGGTGAGCATGTAATTGGTTTACCTACAAGGGAGTTCAAACTTGATGACAAATGCATCTCATGTCAAAAGGGCAAGCAGCACAAGTCTTCACACAAGACAAAACTCATTAACACAATTGATCAAGTGCTTGAGATGCTTCACATGGATCTTTTTGGTCCTGTAAGTGTTCAAAGTATTGGAATGAAAAGATACTATCTTGTGCTAATTGATGATTTTTCAAGATACACTTGGGTTTATTTCCTAAGTACCAAAGATGAAGTTGCTGATTCAATTAAGAGCTGTGTAACCAGGGTTGAGAACCAGTTGGATGCAAGGGTGAAGGTAATGAGAAGTGATAATGGGACAGAGTTCAAGAATGGAGTCATGGAAGAATTCTGCAATGCAAAGGGAATACTTAAACAATTCTCTGCTCCTAGAACTCTTGAACAAAATGGTGTTGTAGAGAGAAGAAACAGAACACTCATTAAGGCTGCAAGGACCATGTTAGCAGATGCCTTTCTACCTGTCACTATTTGGGCAGAGGCAATTAATACAGCCTGCTATGTTCAGAACAGAGTGTTTCTTAACAAAAGTCAAGACAAGACTCCTTATGAGATTTTGTTTAAAAGAAATCCCTAGATCAAGTTTCTCAAGCCATTTGGATGCAAATATTCCCTTTTGAACACCAAAGATTATCTCAACAAGTTTTAAGCAAAATCCTTGGATTGCTTCTTTGTTGGTTACTCAACACACTCAAAAGCCTACAGAGCATATGTCAAAGATCATTTGAGTGTGATTGAATCTTTAGATGTAATTTTCAATGAAAATCAATTCAATACAGTTGATGGTGTTGCATGGCTATTTGATCTTGAGAAATTGATCAAGTCCTTCAAGATTTATCTTGAAGACTTTGATGATTCATTTTACAAGACTAGTGAGATTCATTTTACAAGACTAGTGAGATTGAAGAAAATAAACAAAAGAAATTGTATTTGGACAAGTTATGGTCTAAAGTTGCTCGAAGTGAATACAAATTTATAAACGATACTTCAAGCGCTGAAATTAAACAAGTACAGGATCAGGATCATGATCAAGAACAGAATCAAAATCCATAACAAAATCAAGCAAATGGTAATCAAGACAATCAGGAAGTACAGATTGATCAAGTTCTAAATGAGGAAGATTCAAGCAACCAAATAAGTGAAGAAGAGACTGCAAGAAGAGAGAGATTTGAAGATCTGTTTCAAAGCTTGAATATGGAAAACAATGGTGCATCTACCTCACAACAGAACAATAAAGAAGCACCAGAATTTCATGATGCAACAACTGATTTGATCATTGATGAACTAGATCTCAATGAATCAAATCTTGATTCTACTTTGTCTACTGATGTGATTGTTCAATCCTCCTATGTTGAAAGAAATCATCCACATGAGAAAATAATTGGAGATATAAATGAAAGAGTTACATGAAGTGCTTCTGAATCTGCAAACATTTGTTTGTACTACCGCTTTCTATCCTAAATTGAACCCAAGAACATTGTTCAAGAATTTAAAGACAACTATTTGGTAGAGGCAGTGTAAGAGGAGTTTGAACAATTCAGAGATTTACAAGTGTGGGAACTTGTAGATAGGCCAAGAAACAGATATGCCATTGGAACTAAATGGGTTTTTAGTAACAAAAGGGATGAAAGAGTAGTTGTGATTAAGAACAAAGCAAGACTTGTTGCTTTGGGATGCCTACAGGAAGAAGGGATAGACTTTGAGGAAGTTTTGGCACCTGTGGCAAGGCTTGTGGCAATATGAATTTTCTTAGCCTATGCTGCCTCAAAGAATATAAGAGTATTCCAGTTAGATGTCAAATCTGCTTTCTTAAATGGAAAAATAGAAGAGGAACTGTATGTATCTCAACCACCAGGATTTGAGAACCCTGATTATCCTAACAAAGTGTATAGGTTAAACAAAGCTTTGTATGGACTACATCAAGCTCCAAAAGCATGGTATGATGAGTTAACTAATCACTTACTTGATAATGGTTTCTCAAGAGGAACTAACTTTTTACAAGAAAAAAGGAAGAGATTTGCTTCTACTACAAGTCTATGTTGATGATATCATTTTTGGTTCAACAAATGAACAAATGTGCCATGAATTTGAAGAAGTGATGAAATCCAAGTACTCAATGAGCTCAATGGAAGAAATGAACTTCTTTCTTGGATTGCAAGTTCAACAAAAGGCTGATGGCATCTTCATATGCCAGTCTAAGTATGTGCATGACATATTTAACAAGTTCAAATGTCAAGATTTCAAAACTGTTTCAACACCCATGGACACCCATGAGAAAGTGATAGCAGATGAAAATGGGGAGCCTGTTGATGAGCATGAATATAGAGCCAAAATTGGATCCTTGATGTACCTAACTGCTTCAAGACCTGATATAATGTTTGTTGTATGTGTATGTGCAAGATTTTGGTCAACTCCTAAGGTCTCTCACATGACAACCGTCAAGAGGATCTTTAGATACTTGAAAGGAAAACCTGATTTGGGGATTTGGTACCCAAAGAACCAATCCTTTGATCTGATTGCTTATACTGACAGTGACTATAATGGGTGCAACATGAGCAAGGAGTCAACTTCAGGTGGATGTCAATTTTTGGGAGACAGTCTAGTGTCTTGGCAATGCAAGAAACAAACAATGGTGTCCATCTCAACTGCTGAAGCTGAGTATATTGTTGCATCTGCCTTCTGTGCACAAGTTCTATGGATTCAGAATCAAATGCTAGATTATGGTTTGAAATTCTTGAACACTCCTATTTTCATTGATAATACTGCTGCATTTTTCATTGTTAAGAATCCAGTACAACATTCTAAGAACAACCACATTGAAATTAGACATCATTTCATTAGGGATTGCAATGAAAAAGGTGTAATTGAAATGAAAAGAGTTGATACAAGTGATAATTTGGCTGACCTATTCACAAAACCACTTGATAAAACCAGGTTCAACTTTCTTTTGAAAGCCCTGGGAATGATCAACTTAGATGAGGTATGATTAATGATGTGTGCTTTATGTGCTAATTGATTATCTTGAGAAAAGGTCTAAGTGATTGTTGTGTATGAAATATGTTGTTGTTTGATTCACTGATGCATGCTTAATTGATTATCTATATAACTTAGGTATATTTGATGCTTAGGTTGATGATCAAAGATTTATATGTGAATCTGTGATCTTGATGTTAACTGATGTATGCTTTATTGAATATATGTTCAACTTAAGTATCTTTGATGCTTATGTTTATCTATCAGTTAACATGTGTGATATCCAGATAAGTATTTTAAATTGAACTATTTGGATGTATGCTTATCTGACATCTTAAGTATGTAATTTATCTGATATGAAATTGTTAGGATTTGCTAGACTATGCATTTTGTGAAGTCTGCGTGTGTTGATGATGTCATGATTAAGATTTGAATATCTTACTTTTTGTTAGAATCAAAATATGCTGTTGTGTCTAAATTACATGCTCAAATGAACTTTTCAAATGAATTTTGCTTAAAACATTTTTGACAAAAATAGAGCAAGTTGATTAATGGTGTGGAGATATGATAAGATTATTCAGTTCAAAGCTTTATAGAAGCTTAAAAAGGTTTTCAATGAAAATTGATCAAACCTTTTGGGAAATGATAGTACATTGACTATTTGGCCAATCATATGGATTTAATAGGCTAAAAAGACACTTAGTGCAGTCATTGAAATGTATGGTTGCTTTCCCATGATGTGTAAAATTTAAGGTGATATAAACATAAAGAAACGGCTAAGCTTAATGTGGAGTTACATTGTTGTCTATGCATGTTCCAATATACATCTTTCCGAATGATAGGCAGAAAAGTGAATATCCAGTCATACACGAGTCCGTTGGTATTTGGTCTCCAAAATGAAGTATTTATTTGAGAATGACACAAGTGGACAAAATGTACTGATTAAACAAACAATGTTGTTATATATGTTCACAACCTTATGTTAGAAAAAAAAATAAATAACAAAAAAAAACAATATATATATATATATCATATATATATATATATATATCATAAGTTCTGTCATTAAAAGTTTTAACCAAATATCAGGGGGTCGGAGTTAATTCGGGGTGATCTGGAGAAAGCCAAATAAGCCTTGAGAATAGATATGGAGCATCGGAAAGTAATATGTGTTATCCATTTAGTATTATGAATCTTAAATGAACCTTAATCATATCACCTAAGAAATGAAATTCATGCTAAGTCTAGATCTGCTGTTAACCTGTCTAAACTGTCATAATAATGCTGAGAATGAAGTTTTGAGAAGCAACTTAGTCAATATGATCCCATGTTGAGATCTTTTCATAAAAAGAAAGAAAATGATTTGAAAGGAAAGATAACTGAAATTCGATCTCTTATGCACCATTTGCTCTTAAACAATGACCCTTAAAGATAAAAATGTTTGACATTTGGTTTAAGACAAAAAGAGTTGCATTTTACCTTCAAAAGGTATGAATATGTATTTTCGAGTAAGGTTTGATGATTCTTAACCTTTTCGAGCAAACTTAGATGTTTTTGTCTAAGTTTATCCGTTTCGAGCATGCTTTGAAGTTTTTACAAACTTTCAGGTAAAGTTTACTGTTTTACTTAAAGTTAAACTTTTCAAGCAAGCTTGATATTTGATTATATCTAAATATGATGTTTCTAGCAAGCTTTTATATAGTTTATACTTTCTAGTATACCTTGTTGATTTGATTGAAAGTACAACTGTTTTTAGCAAGCTATTTGATATGTTTGATTACACTGTTCATTAGCAAGCTTTGTTGATTTCTGAACTTTTTAGCAAACTTAACTGTTTTATAGGTTGTTTAGGTCATTCTAGCAAGCTTATGTTACCTCCAGCGAGCTTTAATGTTTTTGGACTTTCTAGCACACTTAGGTGTTTTGTTTGACTACTTGACTTCATTATAGCAAGCTTTGTGATTATGAGTGTTTAAATGAATTTTTCATACATCATCGGGTAAACTTTAAATTCAGGCACACTTGATGGATATATGTTACTTGTGAATGTGCTTGGAAAAATTGTTTCGGGTAAACTTTGATGTTTTAATTGTTATGAGTTTTTGTCTAGCATAGTTCATGATTGTGAATATGATTCTTTGAAATTACAAGTGTTTTCGGGCAAGCTTAGTTTTCCGGACACACTTTATGTTTCGGGCACATTTTGAAATCTTGAAGTGTTTTCTTAACATACTTGGTAACTTCAAAACATTACTTTTCGAGTACACTTTGTCTTAAGATTTCTTCTCTAGCACACTTTGTATTCTTGAAGTATATCAAGCATACTTTGCTTCAAAGTATACTTGATTGAATATTTGTTTAACTGTTTATGAAATTTCGGGTAAGGTTTGTGTTATTCAGAAGTTCGAGCAAGGTTGACAATTAGAAATATGTATAAGATATTATTTTGGGATTCTTAACTGATTCCTAGCAAGGTTGCCTATTTGATAGTTTATACTTGATTATTTGTCTTGTGATTTATTTCTTGAGCAATCTTGTATTTCGAGTAATTTCTAAATACTTTATATTTCTGAAATAAGTCTGGAACGAGCAAGCTTTGAAAAGTGAGATTCATATACTAGCAAACTAAAATGAATAAACTTTCCGAGTAAGGTTTACTAAAATATGCTTCGAAGAGCAAGGTTTTAAGTGGGAAAACTTTATCAAGCAAGGTTTTATTTCCTTAAAACATTTTAAATGTTTGACAGCTATTTACTCACTACATGACAAAATAAATTTAAAACCCACTTTTAAAAGGTATAAGAGACGGAGTTAGAGAAATTTTTAACATTTTCATCTCTCTCTCCTTCAACTTAAACCCCAACCGACTTAATTCAATTAACTCAAAATCCTAACCCTAATTAATCAGCCCACACAATCCGACTCGGTAAGCATCCATTAAGTGTTTTCCGACAATGATTATGTGACTATGGGCATTTAATCTTCATCTTTTCTAACTCTGTGTTTCTTGTGTAGGTTATTAATTTGTCGAAGCTTAGGTTCTTAAAGACATTTCTTCTTTTTACTTCTTCAGAATATAAACTCAACTATATTAGAGTTATGAACTTTATGACTAATCTTTGCTTTGAATGTGTTTTGTTTTTGTTTGAACAAATATGGCGGATGATGAACCGACATATCCTTTAAAGCACAAGCACAACATGTGTGCTCTGTTGCAAGTGACCCCAGATAACGAGAAGTCGCATACATGATTAGATGGCTCCAACGTTCTAGTCTACGATTCTCGTTGACAGAGTGCCCTGTACTATATAAAAGTAATGTTTTGGATTTCTGGCGCTCTGCTGAACTTATTGATGATCAAGATGGTAGGCTACCGTAGCTACTCATGAGATAAGGGTTACTGAAAGACTAATTCGTACATGCTTACAACTAAACGATGCTGACCATAACCCCATTCACTTCACAATTGAGCATTTGCTGAAGATTTTTCAGCAAACAATGGGTTATTTAGGTAATGCCAAAGAAGGAGAGTTCTAGAAAGGCATGTTTCCAAACCTGTATAGGTTTTTAATTCACCACATTATTCAGGGATTTGCCCCCGGAAGGGATCATGGACTCTTATGAGTCGAGATTTAGCAAATGCAACTGTTGTTGTGGTCTACGATTTACCATTCAACTTAACACGAATGATATTTGAAGGAATGGTGAGTATCTTGAGGAAGCCAAACAAAGAGAAATTCTTAGCTTATCCAAGATTCCTCCAGATCATATTCAATCGTGTGCTACAAGATTTGCCTACGATGGGAACAACTCATGTGCTATAGAATCCTAATGCTTACAAAAGGATTTCTAAGTTAACAAGCACAAGCCATTTCAATCCGGAAGCTGAATTTGATATATTACCATGGGTAGTGAATCAAGATGTAGATATTATGCTAGTACCAGAGTTAACCTCTGAAGAGGAAGAGGAGGATGAGGAGGAGATGGATGATGATTTGGATGATTCTAATAGAGATGATGGTAGAGATGGAGATGAAGGAGGAGTTGGAGGAAATATTAATGATGATGTACAAGTTCAGGGGAAGAATATACCATTACCTACACCACCACACACACCATTAACCACACCACCAGCCACACCACCACAACATGACCAAATCAACCAATCACCACCCATCCAAACACCACCTACCCATACCCATAGCCCACCTGAAACCCATGACCAAACCTTAACCCAACCCTCAACCCAAACCTTTAACCAAGACCAAATCCATAACATACATGAACCCTATATTCCACAAACAGTTCCTACACACTTACTAAACTTCCCACCCACACCAATCCAATCCCCAACTCAATCCCAGACCTTAGACCAACCCAACCAACCTGCATTCACAATTATCCATTCCACAACCCATACCCAAACCATAAACCTTGTACCCTCAACCAGTACTCAAAACCCAACCACTGACCCAGTCCAACCTTTACCTGAAATATTCTCTGACTCACCACCACAAACCCCTCCCTCTGGCACTTATCTGTTTCAAAGAAACCTGGACTTCATGATTGAAAACATTGATTGAAAAAATAAGAATGCAGAATTGGTGAAGGAGAATGATGATTTAAAATTGCAGTTGGCTCAAGCTTTACAAAGAATTCAAACCCTAGAAGCTGAGGTTGAGAAGACCTCAGTTGTCCCAAAACAGGGGGAGAATATCAATGAAGCCACTGCAGGAATTGAGGAGGAAGCTGTGAGAGTGGAGACTGTTGCTGATGATGCTTTAAAGACTCTGTGCAGTCGATATGACGATAGTGATGATGAAGAGGGAAGTGGAGAGAAAATGACTGTTAGAAGAAGGAGAAGGGAAAAGCAATTATTGAATCTGATGAGGAAGAACCTGTTGATACATAGGAGGTGAATGATGATGATGTATCTGATGAGGATAAGATGGCTGAACAGGCTGCCAAAAGGCAAGCTGACATTATCCTTGAAACATTGGAAAGGGAGAGAATAGCTTAATCTATGACAGTAGAAGAGTTTGGTGAACAAGAAACACTGATTGAACAAGCCAATATTACCAAAACTCTAGATCAAGAAGGAGATGTTGAGCAGGGGGTGATTGAAGTTCTGATAAAAATGAAACAAGCTGAAGAGGTGGATAACACTTTAGCACTTGTACTAAGCAAGTTCAATCAACCACAACATGAATCTCAGCCTAAAACCAAATCTCCAATCACTGCTAAACCTACTGATGATGATTCAAGTAAGCAGATGGTGACTGATGAGGCTAGAGAATCATTAACAAGAATTGCAACAAAGAAATGGGTAAAACAAGCTGAGGAGGAGTTTGAGAGTAATCCTCCATATGAGTGGAGTTATGATGAACAACCTTAGAAGAAGTTTGGAAAAATTTATACGAGGAATAGGAAGTTGGACAAAACGACTGATGAAGAAGAAGATAAATCATTTAAAAGGGCTAAAAAGAATAATGAATTTGAATACTTTGTTGAAAGCCCTAAGGAAAATAAAAGCCCTGTGATGGCTGTTCCTATTCAAAGTGTTATGCCAGAAACTGAACCAAATGTAGACGAACCACGAATGAAGCACTGGATGATTCAACCGAACAGGATGATGATACTGAAGTTGATGACAGTGAAGATGATGACAATGACAATGACAACGATGATGGTCAAGCTGATAAAGTTGAAAAAGTTGATGTTATCTCCCCTCAAATCGAACTGACTGATGAACAAAGGGAGAACATACAACAAAGTCTTGATGATGCAAGGAGAAATAATCCTCTGAATGTGAGTCTAATTAGACATGGCTTTAAATTTGAAGACCTGGCTCTTTTGACTAATGAGGAGTTATAGAATAAGTTAGATAAAGAAAGGGATGTCATCAAGAAAAAGATGGAGAAGAAGAATAGGGAAGCACAAAGGTTCCAGAATTATCTGAGACTTCACAACTTCTCTGAAAAGGATTTGAGTCACTTTAACTAGGAAGAACTTGAAGAAGCTTACAAGACGACAAGAGAAGCTGTGAATAAGGATGAATGGGAAAGACTTGTGTCAAAAGCTTCAAACCAAAACGAAAAACTTGAAACGCTTTATAAGAAATTTGATGGAAAGTGCAAATTCTTAATAGATCATGGTAGAGTTGTTGAATATGTGGAAGTTTTGACTAAAGATATGGTGGAAAAAAAATTAAAAGAGTGACAAGAAGAATTCAAAATGAGTCAATCACCAACAAGAAAAGCCAAAACTTATGACTCTTGCTTAGAAAGAAAAGGAGGAGAAGAAAAGAATGTGGGAGGATGAACAGTTAAATATGTTGAATAGACTGATGGACGCAAGGGGGAGACTAAGTGATATTCAAGGATTGAGCAGAAAGGAAAAAAGTGGATCTATATTTGTCTGAACTTGAGAAGGATGATCAGGAGAGAGCTCAAGCTTCAAAGACCACTAAAACTCCCATCATTGTACAAGTCAAACCTGAACTTGTTGAACATAAAGACCCTTGGGATGATGAAGAAAGAATCAAGACATTAAAGGGAATAATGATGAGCCATGGCATGAATGAGAATACATTTAATTTGTTGGGAAAAGCTCAATTGAAAGAATTGTTATATGAGAAGAAGGATGAGTGGGAAAGAGTCGAAGCTGAACAGAGAAATCCGCAAAACTTTGAAGCTGGATCCAATGGAATTTGATTTGTTCCAGCCGGTCAGCTTGGAAATCAAACTGCGAATATGATGATTGAAAGACTGACCCAAGTAGTCAGTGAAAGTATTGAAGAATTGAGGGCTATGCCAGTGAGATGGTAATCTCAATTTATGAGAAGGAACTTGGAGAATTGAGGGCCACAAAACCCATGAAGGCGATTCCATCTAGGCCCTCAGCCTCAAGAGCACAGACTTCAACAACCAGAACTGAATCTCAAAGAGCTGAACAACAAAGACAAGAGAGGCCACCAACTGATGTGGACCTACCCATGAAGCTCTTTTATGACACTGCTCAACATTGAATTTCGTGATGAAAAGTGGATATTTGAATGAGATTGTTTTTAAAGATGATTTTGCAGATTGCAAGAAGGAATAACTGGGAAAGATGACAAGTCTGGAACTGTATGACTATCACAATAGAAACATACTTGCTGGTAGGCAGCAAAATGAGCTGCCTAAGTATTTGAGAAGTGAAGCAGGGATGGGATTCCCTTTGTTGAACAAGAAAAAGAAGTGGAGGTTATCAGAGTATGAAAAGACAAAGAGAGCCAAGAGATTACGTGACATCAAACATGCTGAATCGGCTACCTCACAAGAGTAGGAACAAAAATCCTTTAGCCAATATGATGAATTGTATAAGTATGAGAAGAAGGATAACTAGGCCCAACCATGAAGTTCAGCAGAATGGTAGAATTGCAAGAATTGATTATAATGAGAATGATGGTCTCTACATTCTTAGGAACTCATATGGACATGCATTGGGTACTATCAAAACTGATAAAGATCTGAATTTCCTTCATGATGAGGATCTGAAAGATATAATGCACTGGACACTTCCTGTCAATCATCCTTATCAACAACAACTGTTTATATTCAAGGAAATGGCAGGAGCAGTGAGAATAGAAAGACGACAAGCGGCCTATAGCTCAAGAAGATGAAGACTATATTTTAGCTTAGGTTTTGCTTTGTAATGCCCACTGGACAGAATTCTCACTTTGTAATATTTTGACTTTGTTATGTAATTTAAATTTTGAAAACTTTGATGTTTATTTTTGACTAAGTGTATGTAACCATAGGGTGTTTTGGGACAGCTGAGGTGTTCCAATCTAGGGTGAGATTGTTGGGATGAGAAAATGCTTAAAGGAAGATTGGAATCCTCTCAACCTCTCAATAAAATGCTAAGTATTGACATCGGGCACACTCAGGCCTTCGAGCAAGCTTTTTGCTTATCCTAGCAAGGTATTTTGCCTTTCGGGAAAGGTTATCTTCTTAAAGTCTTCTTAAATAATAATCCAAGCAGGGTTCACTTTGTCTAGCAAAGGTGTTCTTCAAGTCATGCATGGTTTGCTTACCAGCAAACTCTTGACTAAACCAAGCTAATGAAGCCAAGTATTTTGGAAGATCTAGCAAGGTTTGATTAATAAATAGTAGTCCGAGCATGCTTGAAGAAAGTTGATCAAAAAATATTCAAAGGACTTTCTCTAGCAAGGTTCAACTCCTTGCAAGCTACAGTGTTACGAACACACTTTAGTTTGCTTAATAAGTTATTCTTTAACAAAGAGTTGAAGAGATTCATGAAGAACAGTTTGCTCGTAGGACCATATCAGGCAACGTTTGATATGGTCATGAAGATTGAAGTCTATTAGGAGAGTATTTTCTAAGGAAAATACTCTTTTCTGAGGAAAATACTCTAAGCAAAGTCTAACCGGAGAACTGTTCACCAACACACTTCAAGGTTACCAGGTCTGCTCGAAGAAGACAAAAGACACAAAGTCTACCCGAAGACCTGTTTTACACTTAGAATCTTTTGTAATATGTTTTTTGAATTTGTATTCATGATTAGGGTTTCTAGAACGAATGACAGCTGCATGGGCAGGCCTATAAATAGAATAATTTTGGGCACGCCTAGATCAGATCTGAGAGAGATACCTGAATATTGATTGACAACGATTTGACGGCTGCTATATTCGTACGGATATTCTTCTAGAATCAAATCATTCCTTTCTTAGAACCCTAATGATTTCTGTTTTGTAATCGACCTTTCTATTAATGGAAATCTGCTGCTATATTCGTACGGATATTCTGCTAGAATCAAATCATTCCTTTCTTAGAACCGTAATGATTTCTGTTTTGTAATCAACATTTCTATTAATGGAAATCTTTTGAGTTTAAGAGTGTGTATATCTTTATTGTGTCCTTTATAGCAACAAATTAGTATGTTATTGATTCCGCCTTTAATACACTATTATTCTTTTCCAATCTAGCCCCGTCGTTAGCCTTCTTGTCAACACTATTAGTGTGGGTTGTGACATATACGGATCAAGGGATCAAATGGGACCGACAGATTTCAATATGCTTGGACTTAGAGTGTTGAACTGGATTCCTAACAATAAACAGTGCAACAATATTATCAATGAAAATAGGGGTGTTCAAGAAATTCAAACCCTAATCTAGCAATTGGTTCTGAATCCAAAGAACTTGTGCACAGCAGGCAGATGCAACAATATTCTCAGCTTCAGTAGTTGAGATGGGTACTGTAGTTTGCTTCTTGCACTGCTAAGATACTAGTCTGTCACCCAAAAATTGACATTCACCAGATGTTGACTTTCTACTCATGTTGCAGCCATCATAATCACTGTCAGTATAAGCAATTAGATCAAAGGAATGATTTCTTGGATACCATTCCCCAAATCAGGTTTTCCTTTCAAGTATCTAAAGATTCTCTTGATAGCAGTCATGTGAGAGACCTTAGGAGATGATTAGAATCTTGCACATACACATATAACAAACATAATATCTGGTCTAGAAGCAGTCAGATACATCAGTGAACCAATCATTGCCCTATACTCATGCTCATCAACATGCTCCCCATCTTCAATCATCTTTTCATGTGTGTCCATTGGAGTTGAAGTAGTCTTGAGATCTTGACACTCGAACTTGTTCAAAATGTCCTGCACATACTTTGACTGGCAAATGAATATGCCATCCTTCTTTTGCTGAACTAGCAGACCCAAAAAGAAATTCATTTCACTCATGGAGCTCATGCAGTATTTTGATTTCATGACCTCTTCAAATTCATGGCACATTTGTTCATTTATGGATCCAAAGATGATGTCATCTACATAAACTTGTAGAAGGAGTAAATCCTTTCCTCTCCTTTTGTAGAAAAGAGTCTTATCAATAGCTCCCCTTTGAAAGCCAATAGCAAGAAAGTGATTTGATAACTCATCATACTTGCCCTTGGAGCTTGATGTAAACCATATAGAGCTTTATTCAATTTATAGAGCTCTATTTGGATAATCAGGATCCTCAAAGCCTGGAGGTTGAGTCACATACACCTCCTCTTAAATCTTTCCATTAAGAAAGACAGATTTAACATCCAACACCTTAATATTCTGAGAAGCAGCATAGGGCAGAAAGATTCTTATAGCTTTTAGCCTTGCCACTGGTGCAAAAACTTCTTCAAAGTCAATTCCTTCCTCTTGTAGGCAGCCTAGAGCAACTAGTCTGGCCTTGTTCTTTATCACAATTCCTCTCTCATCCCTCTTGTTCCTGAAAACCCACTTGGTTCCAACGGCGTAGTTACCTCTTGGCTTATCTACATGTTTCCACACTTGCAGATCCTTGAACTGAGCCAACTCCTCTTGCATTGCCTCTACCCAACTATTGTCTTTTAAAGCTTGAACAATGTTCTTGGGTTCAACTTGGGATAGAAAGTAGGAGTACAAACAGATGTTTGAAGTTTCAGATGCATTTCTTGTTACTCTTTCATTGATGTATCCAATGATGTTTTCAGGTGGATGATTTCTTTCAACGTAGGAAGTTTGCACAACATGATCAGTAGAAATATTTGAGTCAAGGTTTGTATCAATGAGATCAGGTTCATCAATGATCAAATTTGTTGTTGCATCATGGAATTCAGGAGCTTCTTCAATAGTCTATTGTGAAGAAGATGCAACATTATTTCCAATGTTTAAGTTTTGAAACAAAGTTTCAAATCTCGCTTCTCTACTTTCTTGTTCTTGACTCTCTTGTTGGTTGCTAGGATCATCCTCATTCAATGCATGAACTTCTTAAACCTCTTGATTGTCCTGAATAACATGTTCTTGATCTTGATCTTTAACTTGTTCAATTTCAGCATTTGAGGTATCCTTAATAAATCTATATTAAGTCATTTTACCCGCAACCTTGGACCACAGTTTGTCCAAATCAAGTTTCTTTTTAGAATTTTGCACATGGACACTTGTCTTGTAAAAAGTTTCATCAAAGTCTTCAGGATAAATCTTGAAGGACTTGATTAATTTCTCAAGGTCAAATAACTAAGATGCTCCATCCACAGTATTAAACTCATTTTCATTGAATATAACATCAGAGGACTCAATCTCACTCAAATGATCTTTAACATAGACTCTATAAGCTTTTGAGTGTGTTGAATATCCAACAAAGAAACAATCCAAGGATTTTGATTGAAACTTTTTGAGATAGTCCTTTGTATTCAACAGTAAGCACTTGCAACCAAAAGGTTTGAGAAACTTGATGTAGGGCTTTCTTTTTGTCGCACCCCGACTAGGTAGTTGCGGAAGCGTAATACGGGAATGTAACAGATAACACTGGTATCAACCACATTGTTTATAAAGAAATTCAACAAACTAATTTACATCATATTACATTGGTAGGTATTAAGTTTACAAACTAGATGAAAACACATAACCAGTTCTCGCTTCCTTATTCATTAGTACGTATTTGCATCTATTCACAGCTATTCAACTTTCCTTCTAACACCAAGCACGTAAGCAAATCATTCCAACTTCGGCTTACCTGAAAAGCATGTTAAAACGGGTCAACTACGTCTAGTTGGTGAGTTTCAAGTTTCACGAGTACGAACAACTTCAGTATACGAGTTCATAAAGTTCATAGTACGTTATGTATATATGTATGTGTATGATGTATTATACTAAGCCACAAGTGAAACCGAAACGAGCTAAAACACATGGCCACCCCTGCCCATGCACTCCCGTTGGCATTTAACAGCCACTTTACCCCAAGTATGTGCTATGTCTAACACCACATAGCAGAATGTAATAAGTATAAATGACAATGTGCAACTGGGTTAACATGTCCCGGCATACCCCACCGGCTCTGTCAGTTGGGTTTGTCAAACCGATAGTACTATCCACACGTCACCGGCACGAAGTTAATCACTTGTGTTTGCGGGGACTTTCAAGTGTTAGTACTTAGATAATTCACATCATCACACGTTTTCAAGTATATAAGTATATGTAAACATGCTTTCCACCCCAAAAGTTCGTAAAACAGTTTAGAAAGTGGGGCCATGAAACTCACCTTATCGTAGTTTGAGCAGGTAATATGTATCAGTAAGTAAGGTGCCTCGATTATAGCTTGACTCCTATAATCGATATCGTACTGTTAACACTAGTACAGTGTTTAAGATAAATCGGGCTGTATAACTAGTCTGGGTGTAGCTGTTAGGCCCAGAACATGAACATAGTCTTAGATTGTGACGTTGTATACTATGAAATGTTGAAAACCAGATTTGGCTCAGTTTCAGTGTTTTCCGTGCATAGCCAAGTTGATCGTTTGTGCGTTTCGGAATTAGGTAAGATCACATAAACTTAAGTAAACATATTTATTGATAAAATGATTTAATTTATAAAAGAATTTTAAGGTTTCGGTATCTGGATTGATCACAGGGTTTGTTTCCATTTTCACACGGGTTTGATTATACAAAAAGCGTACAATCCACCCGAATTATCCGGAATTCTCGTAAAAAGTTCGTAATTATCAAATTCATTCGAAAATATGATATTTGACCACTTTTGATATTTAGACATACCAATCAGTTCGTTAAACCTAAAACTGCCGGTTTCGTTAAAACAATATATAGTTTAAATCTTTGATTAATCATAACTAATTATGCACTTAAATACAAATTATGGAAATTTTTGTAAAAATAAATTAAAATATGGTGAATTTTATAAAAATACTTTCAGAAATTTTATGTTTAATTATCTATTTATAAAAATTTATTTAATGTGTTATAATTAAGTAATAAATAGCCCGTTTATACCAAACGACATCCGAAAAATCCGATAATTTTTCCAAGTGGTCACAATATCATAACATAGCTCCTGAAAAATCTCCAGAATCTAACTCTTTGGCCAAAATGTCTTTCTGCGTGTTCTTTGGCTGTTAAAACTCGATTAAAACACAATTGCACAAAAAATACTTACGCATCTCTAAATCATTCCAAACTTTGCCAGTGATCTTAACATAACGTTTCTGGGTTCCGAACCAAATTTCATAATTTTTCATGAAGTTTATCTATTTTTCCCGAATAAACGGTAATAAATTCGCCAAATATTCTCCGTTTATCGAAAAATTACCAAATTTTAACAGGGACTCACTTATGTGATCCCTAATGTTTCTGAAAAGTTTCATAACCTAAAAACAAGCACGTCATGATCGAAGCACAAACAGCGACAAGTAATACCTTGTCGGTTTTCGGTAGATTTTGATGGTTTTAACAACTCTCCAGGTCTTGGGTCACAAACTCAGTGTATCTACATATCATATAACATCAAACCAAGCATAAATCATCCATTGAAAAGCCTTGTTAACTAGGGTTTCGGTTTTGGTTTCAAACCGAACTTTCGAACCGTAAAAACGTTATTTCATGTTCTAATCCGCGTTTTTGATCCAAAATCTATATGTTTCTGCTTTGTAAACATGTTTAACATCAAAACATAATTTTAGTTGATTTTTAGAGTTTTTGGATGGTTAAACATGTTTAATACTAATCAAAACCTATTTTTATGATCAAAACTAGTTTAAAAGCATGATTAAACCATCTTATTTAAAATCATACCTCAAGGGTTTGGCTGAGAACTTTGAAGAACAGCAGGAGCAGAAAATATTTAAGGTTTACGTTGTGAGTTGTTTAAGGAAGGTTCAAGATACATATATATATATATATATATATATATATATATATATATATATATATATATATATATATATATATATATAATGGGAGGACTTTTCAAACTTGGTGGCTGCAAGTTTTAAGGGTCCATTGCGCCTCCTTTTGGCCCCGTTTTACGTGCCAAGGTTCGGTCTCGGTCCAAAATTTAGTTCGGGTTCGGTTTTACGCAAGAAAACTAGTTCGAGTGCGAGAAATAGCGCGAAAACGAGTGTTTTTCAGCTTATTTTTGTAAAATAAGAAAAACGTACTGACTCGTTATAAAAATCCAAAATATTTTCACGGATTGCTTAGAACATGTTATATAAGTGTTTCTTTTTCGGCTTAACGGATGCTACAATGCTCATTTTGATGTTAACGATTGCGTTTAAACTTATAGCGTATCAATAAACGAAACATTTTTCGTTTAAATGGTTTTAAACGTACTAGGGCCTAAATATCAATATGTTAGCCTCTATAATATATATATAACTCGTATATGACCCCTCAGTATATATACGGGCCATAATCAGTATCAGTCGGTTACTCGTTTAAGTACTACGAATTAACCGATTTATTGTTTACTCGCTACGTAGTGAATATAGTATACCTCGTTTTGTCACGAATGTCACACTTTTAAACAAGATTCCATAAGGAGTCTTGTCATGACTTTTGTTGAGAAGTATCTCGTTCTGAAAATAACAGGATGTGTTGACTGCTTCTGCCCAAAAAGTAACAAGCAAATAAGCATCTGCTAACATGGTCATTGCAGCCTCAATGAGTGTTCTATTTCTTCTCTCTGCAACTCCATTTTGTTCAACTGTTCTAGGAGCACTGAATTGTTGTAGTATTCCTTTTGAATTGCAAAACTCATCCATTACCCCATTTTTGAACTTCGATTGTCGCTTCTCATAATCTTCACCCTTACATCAAACTGATTTTCATTCCTTGTCACACAATTTTTGATAAGATCAGCAGCCTCATCTTTGGTATTTAAGAAATAAACCCATGTGTATCTTGAAAAGTCATCAATTATCTCTAAGCAATACCTCTTCTTTCCTATACTAGGAACACTCACAGGACCAAAAGATCCATATGAAGCAATTCCAATATATTTTCAATTGAGTTCACAAGTTTTACTTTGTGTGAGGAATTATGTTGCTTACCATTTTTACATGAAATGCATTTGCCATCTAGCTTAAACTCCATTGTAGGAAACCAATTACATGTTCACCCTTAACACAATGATGCTCTTTAGTTTAACATGACAAAGTTTTATGTGCCACAATTTGGGTTCATTTTCAGTGACTTTTGAAACAAAACAAGTTCCACCCCTAGAAACTGCATCCTTCATCTTCAATTCATACAGGTTACCATTTCTAGGAGCCATCATCATAATCATATCTGGAGGAATTACAAATTCAGGTTTGAGGATGAAACAATGAGAATCATCAAATCCAACCTTATAACCCTTATCACACATTTGAGAGATGCTCAAAAGGTTATATTGTAATCCTTCCACATAAAAGACATTATCAAATGACACTTTACGATTAGTCAGAATTCCCTTACCCACTATCTTCCCTCCATTTTCATCACTTCCAAATGCAACATGGCCTTCAAATTTTTCTTCATAGTTAACTAGACACCTTTTTGTCACATGTCATATGCCTAGAACATCCATTGTTCATGTACCATATATCATTGATAGGTGTGGACTGTTCCTGAGATGTGGATGATTCAACTTCATTTTCATCTTTGGCCACATTTCCTTGATTCCTTGGAGGACTGTTGACATTATTTTTGTTGTTGTTTGTGGGAGCTTGTGTATGGTTCTGATTGTTGTTTCTTTGATAATTCTGATTTTGTGGAACAACTTGTTGATGATTGTGAGTTTGCTTGGTTATTGTAACTGTTGTTGATGTTTTTGTTGTTGTGGAAATTATTGTTAAAGTTTCTTTTTTGACCTTGGTTATGGTTCTGATACTGGTTTTGATTTCTAGGCTGGTACTGCTGACCTTAATTGTTGTTGAATTGCCAAGGTTGATTACACTCTCTAGCAAAATCACCAGGTGACTGACAATTGTAGCAGATAGCCTTGGATTTGTCAAATCCAATTCTATCATTTGGTCCTGAAACCACTGATCTTCCAGTCATGCTGTACAGTCTCTTGCTTCTCAATGCCAACATTGCTGCTTGCCACCTTAGATCCATGTCCTCTAGGTCATCCGCATCAATTTGCTCAAGATCATCTTGAAAAAACACTAGTGTGGATCATGTTCTTTGCAACAAATGCATTATAAGATTCTGTAAACACTCAGAATAGTGCCTGATATTCATTTCCATGACCAATAGTACTACCACCATATGGTGCATGCCCACTGGCCACAGATGATGAATCATTGTCATCAATCAATTGGACATTGAATCTGGATTGTCCATCTTGATTGTTTGAAGTGCCAGTAACAAAGCTTCTTGGAGTATCAACACCATGCTGAATAGGTTCTTCAATAATGGGAATTTGTTGTTGATTCTTGGTGGATAAGTTTCCCAAAGGTGCAATGAGTGCATTGGTCACTTAGAAGCAAGGTCTATCTTCCTTGATCATTTCATTTTCAATCATTTCAATCTCTGCTGCTTGTAGGAAGCAAATCACATCATCCAACTTAAGTTCTGCAAAGTTTGGTTTCTGCGTTATAAACTTGCTGCAAGTATACGATTTTTTTGACAAAGATGAGAGCAACTTTGTATTCAGATCTGAATCTGTCACAACATAATCAGTTGTCTTGATTTCATTGACAATAGTCAAGAATCTTTCCAAGACAGACTTCAGTCTTTCACCATGTTTGTACTTGAATCGGTCAAGTTGTTGCTTCAGCCTTTCTTTCTTGATGTTCTTTAGTTCAGTATTGCCTTCAAACATCTCCAACAGGGCATTATACATGGCTTTAGCTGTTGTATGGTGAGAAACTTTTGTCAGAATATTCCCAAGACAATCCCAACTTCAGCATGGCTAAGGCTCTGTCATCAACCTTTTTCATTCTTGCTTCAACAACCGGATTGTTGTTTGTTCCATCAGCCATATAGGGTACATTCTTAATCGAAGTCCACATTTTAACATCGTTGTAGCAGACGACTGCTTCGAAAAGCACTTTTCATTTGATATAGTTCTCCCGTCCGTACAACCTGGGGATTTTGTTAGTAGACACCTCTTGCTCAGCATATCCAGACATCTTTTTGATCTTTTATAAGATATTTTGAACAATAAAGAAAAACTTGAAAACAAAAACTCAATTATTCTTTTGAAAATAATCAGATTTGTGGATGAAATCCTCAGATTTGATATATCCGGACATATTAGAGCAAGATTAATAACAAAGTAATGAAGATCTAAGAAAGAAAATACATTTAAACCTCAATCAGATTGTAGATCTGAGAATATAAAACAGGACAACTGACGTCACTAATCAACGAAACAGTAGTCAGCTGACGTCATTCATCGTCTTCAAATCAGCAATAATCAACTTTAATCTGCAACAGTTCTTCTCCCAAATAGCAAAACAATATCTAATACCACTTTTCGGTCCCGATTATATCGCTCAATCACTATGTCGTAACCCACACTTTAAGTGTCGACTAGAAGGTTAACGACTTGCTAAATTAGGAAAGAACAATAGTTATATTAATGGCGGAAACACTAACACACTAAATGTTGCTTACTATACAAAAATGTAACAATCACACACTGTAAATCAAAAGATTTCCATTGATATAATATGTCAGATACAATAGGAAATCAATTAGGGTTTCAGAATGGAATGTTTATTCGTACATGGTAAAGACAGCCGTCACAATTAATATCAGGTGAAAGGTCTAGATGTAGTGTGTTGTGTCTTAGGCATGCACTAAATTATTCCTTTTATAGGCCTGCCCTAACACCAGACATTCCAAATCTGGAAACCCTAATCATTAGTACATAATTAAAGCTATTACAATAAATGCTAAGTGTAAAACATGTCTTCAGGAAAGCTTTGCAGCATGTATCTTTGTCGAGCAGACCTGGTAACAATGAAGTGTGGTGGTAAACAGTTCTCCGGCAGACTTTACTTAGAATATATTCCAAAGAAAATATTCACCTAGCAGACTTCATTCCTCTTCACCATATCAAACTTTGCTCGATATAATCCCACTAGCAAACTTGTTCTTCAGGAATCCCTTCAACACTTTGTTAAAGTTAACTTATTGTGCAAACCAAAGTGTGCTGGTAACACTGTAGTTTTTCTAGGAGTTGAACCTTGCTCGAAAGAAGTCCTTAAGATGTCTCTTGATCAATTTACTTCAAGCTTGCTGGGAACACTGTTTATTAAGAATAAACCTTGCTAGATTTGGTTTTAGCCAAGGGTTTGCTAGGAAAACAAACCTTGCTAGACAAAGTGAATCTTGCTCAGTTTAACACTAAGAGGAATTCTAGAAGATAACCTTGCTCGGAAAGCAAAATACCTTGCTAGGATAAGTAAAACCTTGCTGGGAGGTCTAAGCTTGCTCGGAGTCCATACTTAGCAGTTTCTTGAGAGGTTGAGAAGTTTCCAATCTTCATTTAGTTTTATTCTCATCCCAACAATTATTAGTAAGGATTTCTTTTTAATAAATATCGTAAATATAGATATAATATTACATATAAAATATGAACTCTTATAAAAACTTAAACTATAATTTTAATATATTAACTAACAATATCTTATTAAATACATATTTTAGATTAAAACTCTTTTTATATATTTAAACATTTATCAATTTAATAATCTATTACATATACGTATTTATATATAAATGGATATATATATATATATATATATATATATATATATATATATATATGTGTGATGTTTAACCAAAGTTCATAAATATGATCGACTTATATATCAGTTTTAATAGTATAACGTTTTTTAATATATAATATTAACTATATTAATTTCCTAAAACCTTTTAGATTAAAACAAAAATAACTAAAAATAATAATAGTAATAATCTGCCATGGCCAGGACTCAAACCCACGCCATGGCCGGTTCAAAGAATTAGCAAACATGCACCCATCCAATTGAGCTGGGTGTATAGTTGGTTAAGGATCAGAACAGAAACCTTATAATTAGAAACCAGACAACCCTTTTAAGAACATATACCCTAGATCCATCAATCCATTAATCCCGCAAGAATTGATTCAATTAAAGTCAGGGTTAATGACGAGGATTGAAAGGCGAGTTTATTACATATAAATATTACCATAAACGATGAAGGATGATGGATTAAATGATCGCTAAAGCTAACAACGGAGCAGATCATGAACCAAGATTTCCAGGCTCCTATAACGTAATTAAACTTAGGGGTTTTGTTGGCAATCATATAAAGGTTAAATCTGTATGTTAAATTGTTTTATGATGCTTGTTATAATATAGATCGGCTACGAGATATGACGGCTTCGTTAATTAGTTAATAAATATAAAAAAAAGATCGTTGTTTCTTAATTGATTAAGTCGGTTAGGCCGATTAGTATGTATAACAATGATCACAAGAATCAATTTCATAAATTTGACGAGAATTAAAGGCCAAGTTAACAGAACGGGTCACGGTTTGCAAATTGGGTCGGACTAAACGGGTTTGGTAAAGGGTTACTGGGTTATGGGTAATATAATATAATATTAATTACAGATGTTGCAATTCAGTCCTTAAACTATGAAGATGGGTACAGTTTTGGGTTAAAGTATAACATTGGGTTAAAAGTGTACAATTTTTTTAAAGTTAATTTATATTAAATAAATAAACATAATAAACAATTAGAATAAAAATCATTACTACTCGATAAACGTGATATTTTTATTAATAAAATAACCCGAACATCGAAACGGGTCGGGTATTAATAAATTCGAAAAACCCGAGTTGTTACAATCAAAGTCTATCAATTAGATGTCAAATCTGCTTTCCTAAATGGAAAGGCTTTGAAGATCCTGATTTTCCTAACAAGGTGTATAAGCTAAGCAAAGCCTTGTATGGATTAGATTAAGCTAAGCAAAGCCTTGTATGGATTAGATTAAGCTTCAAAAGCTTGGTATGATAAGCTATCAAACCCATCTTCTTGCTAATGGATTCTGTAGAGGAGCCATTGACAAGACCTTATTCTACAAGAAAATTGGAAAAGATTTGCTTATATTGTAAGTGTATATTGATGATATCGTCTTTGGATCTACAAATGAAGAAATGTGTAAGGAGTTTGAGGTTGTAATTAAGTCCAAGTATAGCATGAATTCAATGGGAGAGATGAATTTCTTCCTTGAGTTGCAAGTTCAATAGTAAGTTGATGGAATATTTATAAATCAATCTAGGTATGTGAAAGAAATACTAACCAAGTTCAAGTGGAATGATTTGAAAGTTTCTCAACTCCTATGGACACACATGAAAAGATGATAGCAGATGAAAAGGGGGAGTTAGTATATCAACATGAGTACATAGCCAAGATAGGATCACTGATGTACTTGACTGCATCCAGACCTAACATTATGTTTTTTGTTTGTGACTGTGCAAGATTCCAAGCCAATCCCAAAGTCTCTTACATGTTGGCGATTAAAAGAATATTAAGATACCTGAAAGGGAAGCCATACTTAGGGATTTGGTACCCAAAGAATAGATAATTTGATCTACTTGCATACACTAACAGTGATTATAATGGCTGCAACATGAGTAGGAAATCTACTTCAGGTGGATTCCAATTTTTGGGAAACAAACTAGTGTCATGGCAGTGCAAGAAGCAAACAACGATGTCAATATCAACTGCTGAAGCTGAATACATTGCTGCCTTTGCTTGTTGTGCACTAGTTCTCTGGATTCAGAATAAATGTTGGACTATGGTTTGAATTTTCTAAATACCCTTATTCTCATTGACAACACTTCTGCAATGTTCATTGTAATAAATCCTATGCAGCACTCTACGACCAAGAATATAGAAATGAGATATCACTTTATAAGAGACTGCAGTGAAAATGGTTTAATAGAAATGAAAAGGGTTCATTCTAATGACAACTTGGCTGACTTGTCACTAAGCCATTAGATAAAACCAGGTTTAACTTTCTATTAAAGGCCTTAGGAATGATAAATTCTGATGAGATCTAATTGCCTATGTGTTTGAGTTCTTAGATTCTTCATGTTATCCTCACTTGTTTTGTGTGCTATCATTGTGTGATTGCTTATGTGATTGCATTTGTCAGCTATTTGGGTGTTATCATTATGTGATTGCTTATATGATTGCGTATGTGTTTGCCTGTGTTCACCTGATTTTGTTTGCATCTATGATTAGAAAGTAAAATAAAAAAAAATATATTTTTCTTTTGACTACTTATTTGAAAAACTTGAAAAAGATTATGCTTTAAATTTTTTGTTCGTTTAAAAGTTTGTGTCAAAAGAATAATCAACAACAAATTTAAATAGTCAAAATGTTTTGATAATGTTAGAGCAAAATGTCTAATGCTAGGTCTTGCATGGTTAAACGAGCTGATATTGTCATAATAGATTGTTAAGGGAGTGTAAGTCATGTTTCCTATTGTATAAGACTTATACGGGCGTATATCTACGTTGTAAACTTATACGCCCATAGGCCAAGTTGTATAAATATGGTAGACTTTGTCATATTTGAAAGCCCTTTGGAAAAACTTTTGCAGAATTGCTGTAATCACATGTACTCTCTGACATTGTTATATTCAAGAGTGATTATTACTTTGAGTTGTTATGTGTTTGATTCCTTTCCTATTTTTTTCCGTCTTATAGCTTAGTATAGTGACACATCATATTCAGTCTGTATCGTATTACATTTGCATGTATATGATGACATCATATGATCCGACAACCGGTCATACATGTGGTATCAGAGCTTTGGTGTTCGATATCGGAAGAAAAGACAAGACACGCTCGTTTCACGTCAAGAATCGATTTATTTCTCAATTCGTTAAAAGTTCGTTTCGGATTCATTAAATTCAAATCATGTCCAAAATCTCAGAGATTGTTCGTTTTTATTTATAGATCAAGTCTGGAAAGTTTTGTTGGTTTTCGAGTTCGTTTACTTTCTTATACGTCAAAAATAGTTAAAAACGCGAAAAGTTAGCCCGTTCCAAAATCAAAATCCGATTGCACCAATATGTTTGTTTTTCTGTTGGGAACGTTTCTGGAAATTTTTGTGTGATTTTGAGCTCATTTGATAGGTCAAACGTCAAAAATTGTTTAAAAATATTTTGGCTGTTTGGACTTAAACGCCCGGATATGTAGATATACGTCCGGATAAGCACTTATACGTCCGGATATGTTCTGGACTTACACGGAGCATATGTTTTTGGACTTATACGCTGCTAAGGACATATACGCTACAAAGGACTTATACGTTGCCAAAAAATTATAAGCTCGAAATTATATGCTATTGAATCTATATATGAGTTTTGGAGAGAAGAATTTGGATAAGATTGGTATAGTTGATCTCTTGCAATTGGTGAGTGAGTAACAAATGGATAAAGCAAAATAGTCTTAACATTTATTTCATGGATGTGTGTGTGAGACTATGTGGAATGAGTTTTGCATTGAAAAAGTGTTAGTACACGGTTTTGCGTCTCGAGTCATTGTATTTATCGCTAATGTATTTATCGTTTAATTATGTATTAATTATTAAGTTATTAATGTAGTTCGTTAAAGTAGTCATCTAGTTCGTTAAGGATGTTTAACGAACTAGACTTAAGTTATGTTCCTCCTGATTCGTTAAGGATGTTTAACGAATCAGGGGGTGATTCGTTAAGTTATATTCTGTTTATTATATGTAACGAAGTGGGTGGCTAGTTCGTTACGGAATGTGTAACGAACTAGACCCATCTTCTATATATAGTGGTTCATTCCATAGTTAATTTAAGAATTGAGTTAATAGTATTGAAACTCTGTCCAAATCGTTTCTCTCTCAATCTTCAACTTAATATTATACATACACCTATATACAATTAATATATATACATATACTTAACATAAACATATAATCAATATATAGCATCATGAGCTAGATCCGTATGATAAACTATTAGATCTTAGATCTGATTAAGGTATTCACAAGTGGTATCAGAGCTTTCGTTGCTCGATTGCTCGTGTTTTGATAATTAATTTGTTAATTAAGACTGTTTGGTATAATTTTGGTATTAGTGTATTTCCGGTTTGATTTGGATCAATTGAGTGTGAATTGGACTGGTTATGGATTGATTTGGAATCGATCGGTGTTGGTTAAGGTATTGGGAAGTTGTTGTGGATTGGATTTGAGAATTGGATTGTGTTTGTGTGGATTGTGGTTTGGATCTGTTTTTGGCCAAAACAGAGGATCATTTTGTTTCAAATTGGATTCGAGAAAAGGTTAATTGGGTTACGAGAGGTGTTAATTTGGATTCGCGATAGTGTTTCGAGTGTTTTGATAGGTTATATTGACGATTTGGTGTAGTATTGATTAAGTATTACGAATCTGGGTTTTTCGTTTGGTGTTCTTCATTTTCCAGAAATCTGGAAACTCCAGATGAAGATTTGAAGATCTTCATGTGCATTTGAAGATTCATTAATTTCTGGCTAATTCGTTAACCATGTTCACTAATTTGTTATTCTGATTCGCTATACTTTCTCATTCGTGTATTTCAGTTCATGAGACACGTGTCTTAATTCGTTAACTTTAATTCTAACAACTTTTGCCACGTGGCAATAGTTGTCAGAGTTTGTTACAACCGTTGTAACATCCTGATTCGCTATAAGTTGATTCGTTATCAACTGTAGCTAATTCGTCCCTTAATTCGCTAAGTTTATACTTAGTGATTCGTTATAGAGAACCACGTGATTCGTTGAAGAGAACCATTTGATTCGTTAGCCTATTTCGTCAAGCTAATTCGTTATTTTGACTTAATTCGTAGACCAGTTCGTTATAATCTAATCGTGTGATATTGTTTCAGATTCGTGTGATACTGTTTCAGATTCGTTAACACTGTTCCTGATTCGTTACCTGGATAACTTTCAATTCGTGAATTGTGATTCGTTAACTACTTTTTGCAGTTCGTTAAAACAGTACTATTCACAATTCGTTAAGATATTTTCATTTTTAACCCTTGAAGTTTGATTATCTTGTTATTTTTCAAAATGGCTGGAATGTATGCATTAGCTTCTCAAAATATGCTTATGCAACAAATGTTACAACTGGACATCGAGATCGGTTCACATTCAAAGTGTCCATGTTTAATGAAATTTAGCGATTTTGCTAAATGGGAACCCCTTTTCCGTGCTCATCTAGGGTCAGTTCACCCTGATTGTTCATATTGCTTGAATGAGGTATACACCGTTCCAATGATTGGAGATGAAACTATAGGGTTTACACCTAAGGCTATCTCTCAATACTCTCAAGAAGAAAAGAAGGCGTTAGAGATTGAAACAAAATCTTACTAACTCTTACAATGGCTTTACCCGAAAACACCTTTCATCAAGTTGGTAGTATAAAGACTTGCGCTTCATTATTCCAACACATTCATATGAGAAGTATGGGTAACACCGCTGAAAGCAAGAAGGTTATGCTCAAGTTTCAGTTCATAAACTTTTACCTACTAAAGGGTGAGACTGCTGAAGAGATAACAAGGTTTAATCGTTTGATCGCAGAGATGGACAAGATGAAGTTAGAAACGTCTAAGATAGACACCATTAAAAGTGCTTTACCGAGTTCTTAGTCGACTTTATTGATGGTTCTGAAAGAGAATAATTACTTCAACAATGAAGATTTGACGGCATCTGAATTCATGCAAAAGATTGAAGCATTGGAATACGATCTTAAATGTCAGAAGTCTTCTAAGGATAATCAAGATCTTGCCTTTTATGGTGGAAGTATGCCGTTGAGTTCAACTATTTCTCCTATCACTGCATTTCTTACACAAAACGCAAGTGATAATGCTACAACTATTTATAGTGATCCACGTTCTTGTTTCTACACTGCTGGAAATTTGGGTCATATGGTATTTCTGGTTCATCTGGAGGGTCTGGAAATTCATCACCAACAAATCAATTCTCATCACAACCAAATGTGAACATGAGGGAGGCTGAACAAAACTTTGCTTTCTTATCTGCCTTCATGACTTCATATGAGAATTTGGTTAGTAGTAAGATTGCAACGAGCGATTTGACTGATGAAGACTATGATCAAATTGATCCAGATGATTTGGAACTAATGGACTTGAAGTGGAGTATGGCTATGATTGTCAGGAAAGTGAAAAAGTTTATGCAGAGAACGGGTAAAAATCTTCCATCTTTGAACAAGAAGTTGGGATTTGATATATTGAAGGTCAAATGCTATAATTGTCAAGAGTTTGGGAATTTTGCTAAAGAATGTGATAAGCCGAAGGAGTACAATGGTCCCAGAAAGCAAGATCAGAATTCATCTGGTAAAAGTTGAAATGATGCGGGAATGTCTTCTGGAACCAAACCGTCGTTTTCTGGATCACAAGCTATGTTGTCCAATTTGGATGGAGATGACTGATCACAACGATTGCTGTGCAATAACAATCAAGCAAATCTGGCAATGTTTGGATCAACTAAGAATTCCAAGATCCAAGTGGGAGCGAACTATCTTCTGACAACGATACTGAGTCTGATTCTGATGACTCATGTGAAAAGCTTCCAACTACTTTTGCCTGCATGGCCAAAATCAATGAGGTTAGTACTTCTGTTCTTTGTGTTGAATGTGAGAAAACCAAGCCTAAGTTAGATTCCTTGGAAAATAACAATGACTGTTTAGTGAAAGAAATTGCTTCACTAAAAGACACTTATCGACAATCTTTGGAATCTCAAATGAGATCTCAAGAAAAGATTGAAGCCTTGTCGATAAGTAATCATGATCTTAAGGCCGAGTTATCTGTTAAAATGACGATTAATGATTAAAAGTTTCAAGAAATTTTGAAACATTGATCAAAGAAAACCGAGCTTGAGAATGAGTTTCTTGAGCTAAAGAACAAATTGGGCAAATTCAGAAACTCTTCCTTTTTGCTAAACGAAATAATAGAAGTATTTGGTAAGCAAAGAGATTCAAATAAAGGTATAGGTTTTGTTGAAATTCCACCACCTTTTCAAAATGATTACAAACCAAATCCTTTTGCTAGAAATGAAGAGGATGTGATTGTAAAAAGAACCTATGATTTCAGAAAAAGCTAAACCAGTTAAACCTGAAACTGTTAAAGCCCAATCAACAGTTCAAAAACCTCATGTTCAAAGCAACAAAGTTTTTGTTGAAAATGTTGAAAAAGTCAACATTGAGGATGTGTTTGAACCTGAAATAATACACAAGAACAAGAACATTCCAAGTTCTAATCACATTCTTTGTGAACCTCATTAATTTGAGGAGGCTGTGTATGGTTCATGCACAACTCAGATGAAACAAGAAGATCATGTTAAAGTTAAACCAGTGAAAGCTAAGAAACCAGAAAAGCCCAAAATTTCCGATGAGGATTTGTTGCGATTCATCAATCCAAATGTTTCCAAGCCATCAACTGGACGAGTGTTTAAATTAAAAGGAATTGACACGATGTTCACAGAGAAAGACATTCCAATTAGTATCATTACACCGGAACTGATTGAAAGTGTTTTTCACAATGAAACCTCCAAGATTCAAAATTTTGAACGTCAGTATGCTCAAGCTAAAACATCGGTTACATCTGACCCCTTGACTAAAGCTAAGAAAGTCTTAAAACATGCTAAGAAAGTTCAGTTTGTAAAATCGACTGGAGCCGATTCTTTGCAAAGTTTTTCAAACTGCTCGAATTTAGATTTTTATTTGAAAAAGAAATCGGTGTCATCTGATGATTTAGCTAAGAGCTTTACCAAGAACGTGAGTCATCATCCTTCTGTATCATATGTTACTGCTAAATCTCAAAATGATCATGTGGACATGCGAAACTGCTTTCTTTGCGGTCAACAAGGTCATGTTGTGAGAAACTGTGGACAGAAGAAATCTCAGAATCTTCATCCATTTGTCAAGGACCAATCAAAACCGGTTCCTTTGATAAAAGAGATTCTAAAACGACCTGTGTTGTATGATGATGATACTCACATCATGTTCTCAAACGTGAACCCTGGAAAGGTAGTTCATGTGAATGAAACTTATGGTCAAGTTAAACCAAAGTTTGTTCCAACTGAACCGATATGCAAGAATGTGAACTCAAATGTCGTTCAAGCGGCTTATCTGAGACGAAAGTCTAAGAAGCCAGTAACTTATTCTCAAGTTGCTGAACAACAGTTGAATTCAACCAAGTTTAATGTTACTCAAGAAAACCAAAAGGTGACCAAGACTTAGGCCTGGGCTGCCTTTTTGAACTAATCATTTTCTTTTGTGTGTAGGGTACATCCAAGACCATTTCTGGTGAAAACTGGATTATGGATAGCGGATGTTCTCGTCATATTACTGGAAATCTCGACCTCTTAACAAATGTGAGAAATATTCAAGGGGGTTATGTGGCGTTTACTGGGAATTCTGGGGGGGTATGATTACACAAGAAGGTGAAGTTTCAAATGGTCACATTACATTTGAAAAAGTCAATTATTGTGACAAGATAGACCATAACTTATTGAGTGTGTCACAAATCTGTGACAAGAAATACACTACAATATTTACCGATAAAAAATGTCTGATACTGAAACCGGGATATGTGATTCCTGAGGACATGGTTGTCATGCGATCACCTCGATCAAATGATATTTATGTCTTAAATATGAGTTCTAAAGTATCAACATCTATAGAAACATGTTTTGTCTCAAAAGCAACCGAGAAAGACTATATTCTATGGCATCGTAGAATGGGTCACATTCTCGTTCGTAAGATGAACTATTTAATGGCAAATGACCTAGTCAAAGGTGTGTCTTTGAAGAACTTTAAGTTATCCGACCACTGTATTTCTTGCAAAAAGGGCAAACAGAAGAAAAAGTCGCGTCCTTCTAAGTTATTGAATTTCATTGATACTCCCCTTGCGAGACTTCATATGGATCTTTTTGGTCTAGTGAATCGTGCTCGTATCTCTGGAGATTGGTATTGCCTGGTAGTTACCGATGATTATTCAAGATACTCATGGGTCTTATTTATGAGTTCGAAAGATCAAACACATGTTCTTGTTCAGAATTTAATCACTAAGATCGAATCACCTTACAAGCACAAAGTGAGGAGAATTCGGAGTGACAATGGTACTGAATTTAAGAATACTGTATTGGATTTCTTTTGTATACAAAAAGGAATTCATCGTGAATACAATACTCCATACGTACCACAACAAAACGGTGTTGCTGAACGAAAGAACAGAACTTTGATTGAAGCTGCAAGAACTATGCTTGTTGATTCTAAGCTTCCTGTCCAATTTTGGAATGAGGCTGTGAATACTGCTTGTTACACGTTCAATCGGGTTTTGACTGTTAAGAGACTCAAGAAGACAAGTTATGAGCTGTTGAATAATCGGAAGCCTAATTTAAAGTACTTGAAACCATTCGGGTGTCCTTGTACTATGTTGAAAAAGGATGTGGGTAAGTTTGATGAAAAAGCTATAGAAGGGTACTTCTTGGGTTATCTTCTCCGAAGAAGAGGGTATTTAATTTCACGTCTGGTTGTGTTGAGGAATGGTATCATGTGGATTGTCAAAAATACACCACACCTCCTCAAGGGAAAGGTCCGAACTGGATGTTTGACTACGATGGCTTATTTAATTCTTTTACTCCAACAACTGAGCAAGTCGATGAAGATCTGGTTCGTGCTTACTTTGAAGATCAACTGGTAATCCCAAGATTTTCAAGTTCTAATGATGTTGAAGCTCCAACCGATGCTCCAACTAAAGATCCTGATAATGATTCTCCAGTTCTCTTTGATAATGAATCTACTTCTTCTGATGATACTCCAGTTGTTGATCAAGTTCTTGAACTTGATAGTGATGATTCCTCTCATGAGTTGGGAGAACATTATACTAACTTATTTGAAAACGTTGCGGTTCCTGAGAATCCCACTCTTAGGATTCATAATTATCACCCAAAAGAAAACATCATTGGAGAAATTGATGTGGGCGTTCAAACACGTCATCAAGTTGCTTCTTCAAGTGATAATAATGTATTGTGTGCTTATGCAGATTTACATTCATATGGAATTGTAAATCTTGCCAAATTCACTTGCTTTCTATCCCAAGTAGAGCCAACGACACCTCATATTGCACTTCAAGATCCTTCTTGGGTAGAAGCTATGCAAGAAGACTTGCAACAATTTGCACGTTTGGGTGTTTGGGATCTTATCGACAAACCCGTTAGAGTCAAGAAGGCAATTCCGACTAAGTGGGTATTTAAATGTAAGAAAGACGATCGTGGGGTGATCGTGAGAAACAAGGCACGATTAATGGTGCAAGGTTTTCATCAGCAGAGTATTGACTACACTGAAGTATATGCTCTGGTTGCAAGGTTGGAGTCTATAAGAATATTTCTGGCTTATGCAGCTTACAAGAATATAATAGTCTACCAAATGGATGTTAAAAGTGCTTTTGGGTTACAGTCTCCTGGCTTTGAAGATCCGGATTATCCTGACCGAGTTTATCGCTTAAACAAGGCTCTGTATGGTCTACACCAAGCCCCGAGAGCTTGGTATGGCATGCTTGCCGACCATCTGACTGATAACTGCACTTTATTTTATAAGAACATTGGTGATGATCTTCTCCTCGTTCAGATTTATGTCGACGACATTATCTTTGGGTCAACATACGACCCTTTATGTAAGGAATTCGAGAAGCCAATGCAAACTAAATTCGAAAAGAGTTCGATGTGAGAGATGAACTTCTTTTTAGGGTTGCAGGTTCATCCGTCTGCGAAAGGAATCTTCATTCATCAGACTAAGATGTGAACGATGTCTTGAGCCGATTCAAGATTACTGCCGGAAAAACCCCTTCTACTCCTCTTCCCGTGGGTCACAATTTATCACCGGATGAATTGGAGGATACGGTCGATCCTACCCTTTATCGAGCGATGATTGGTTCGTTAATGTATCTTACTGCTTCTCGCCCTGATATAATGTTTGTTGTTTATTTATGTGCTAGGTACCAAGCTAGTCCCCGAGTGACTCACCTGGCAACGGTCAAGCGTATTCTTCAATATCTTAGTGGCAATCCAGACATCAGACTATGGAGGATGCAAGATTAACTTCAAATCGACAACAGCAGGATGTCAATTCTTAGGAAGCCGGTTTATTTCCTGGTAGTGTAAGAAGCAGACAACGGTCTCCACTTCAACCGCCGAAGCTGAGTATGTTGCAGTCTCGAGTTGCTGTTCCCAGGTTTTGTGGATACAACATCTTCGCGACTACGGTTTGAAGTTTCTTACTACTCCCATCTTAATTGATAATTCTGCTGCCGTAAGTATCACCAAGAATCCCGTGCAACATATGAGAATTTGGTTAGTAGTAAGATTGCAACGAGCGATTTGACTGATGAAGACTATGATCAAATTGATCCAGATGATTTGGAACTAATGGACTTGAAGTGGAGTATGGCTATGATTGTCAGGAAAGTGAAAAAGTTTATGCAGAGAACGGGTAAAAATCTTCCATCTTTGAACAAGAAGTTGGGATTTGATATATTGAAGGTCAAATGCTATAATTGTCAAGAGTTTGGGAATTTTGCTAAAGAATGTGATAAGCCGAAGAAGGAGTACAATGGTCCCAGAAAGCAAGATCAGAATTCATCTGGTAAAAGTTGAAATGATGCGGGAATGTCTTCTGGAACCAAACCGTCGTTTTCTGGATCACAAGCTATGTTGTCCAATTTGGATGGAGATGATTGATCACAACGATTGATGTGCAATAACAATCAAGCAAATCTGGCAATGTTTGGATCAACTAAGAATTCCAAGATCCAAGTGGGAGCGAACTATCTTCTGACAACGATACTGAGTCTGATTCTGATGACTCATGTGAAAAGCTTCCAACTACTTTTGCCTGCATGGCCAAAATCAATGAGGTTAGTACTTCTGTTCTTTGTGTTGAATGTGAGAAAACCAAGCCTAAGTTAGATTCCTTGGAAAATAACAATGACTGTTTAGTGAAAGAAATTGCTTCACTAAAAGACACTTATCGACAATCTTTGGAATCTCAAATGAGATCTCAAGAAAAGATTGAAGCCTTGTCGATAAGTAATCATGATCTTAAGGCCGAGTTATCTGTTAAAATGACGATTAATGATTAAAAGTTTCAAGAAATTTTGAAACATTGATCAAAGAAAACCGAGCTTGAGAATGAGGTTCTTGAGCTAAAGAACAAATTGGGCAAATTCAGAAACTCTTCCTTTTTGCTAAACAAAATAATAGAAGTATTTGGTAAGCAAAGAGATTCAAATAAAGGAGAGAGGCGACGCGGGCGATTAGGGTTTCCTTGCTGCCGTCGCTAGGATCAGCCGATTAAGGTTGTCATTGTTGCATGCAACTGGTTCTTTTCCTTGGTTCTGATCGCCTATTGCTTATTGCTATTCAAGTTTAGGGTGATCGGCAATTAGGGAGATCGGCAGTTAGGGTTTCAATCTGCAATTAGGGTTTCAATCTGCAGGTTCTTGGAACGGCCGGTTTGGGTTGTGTTTTTGCTTGAATCTTGATCTAATCCTTGGGTCTGATTGATTAGTAGGTTTGTTATTGATCACGGCTATTTGATATAGTTTAGTTAGATCGATACAATCCTATTAATTGATTAAGATTCTTGTGATTAATGAAGTTTATGGTTCTTTCGGCCGGCTGATGTGAGAGATACTGGTTAGGGTTTGTGTTCCTTGGTCGATCTTGGCTGCTCCTTGGTTGATCTAGGTCGTTCTTGGTCGATATTGATCTTGGGCGATTAGGGTTTCAGCCGTTCGTAGAGAGAGAAACAGGTTTGGGTTTGTGCAGCCGTGGTTGTTTTGGTCAATCTTGATCTTGATTCTAACCAGCTGTGTAGCCGTGGTTCTTGGGTTTACTTGCAGATTGGTTGCTTGGTTTATTACTTGCTGATTGATTGCTTGGGTCTTTGTTCTTGGGTGTTATTTTTCTTGGGTTTTGCATGGAGCAAAAGGGTGGTAATGGATTTGTTGATCGTATTAAACAAGGGTTTTCAGCCAATCGGGTAACGAATATCGATGGGGTCCTTCCTCGTAGGGGGGCTCTAAAAACTGGTTCGTCGGGTAACCCTAATGCTTCGAGTTCGTTTGTTTCGTTTGCTGCTAACACTACATTCAATGCTCCTCTAAATGATGTAATCAACAAAGATGGTGGCTGTTATGCCGTGGATTCGAATGATAAAAAGGTTATTGGTTCTGATTCGGTAACTTTTCAACAAGATGGAGGTTTTTCAGCCTTTGTTTCGGATGATAATAAGGTTTGTGGATCTGAAAAAATTCAAAGGGATGAACGAATGGAAAAACATGTGGAAAATTCAAAGCCTTCGTATATGAGTGTTGTCCAACTTGAAAACAAGACATCGAAGGTAACATTAAGAAAATTAAATGTGGAGTCAACAATGGAAGGAGTTGATGTGGTTATACCGGTTGAATCTGTCAAGAAAGTTAACGAAAGGTTTAATAATACTTTGTTTGGCTACTTTTTGGGTAATAGACTTCCTTTTCCGGTGGTTGAGTATTTTGCTAAGAAAAATTGGAACAAATATGGGCTTACGAGACTTATGATGAATGCGAAAGGGTTCTTCTTTTTCAAGTTTCATACGGAAGCTGGGATGATGCAGCTGATTGAAGATGGTCCTTGGATGATTAGGAATGTCCCCATTATTCTTAATATTTGGACTTTGGAGTCAGATTTGGAAAAGGAGGATTTACGGTCTGTTCCAGTTTGGGTCAGACTACAGAATATTCCTCTGGGTGCATTTACTGAGGAGGGTCTAAGTATGCTCGCTTCAAGAATTGGGGATCCGATAAGTATGGATTCTTACACTGCCAATATGTGTAAGGAATCGTGGGGAAGAAGTAGTTTTGCTAGAGTTCAAGTTGAACTTCATGCAAACCAGGAAATTAAGAGGAAGCTGGTTGTTGCTGTTCCGGACACGTTGGGGGAGACAAACAAGATCTCGGAGATTAAGATTGAATATGATTGGCAGCCCCCCAGATGTTCCTTATGTGAAGTGTTTGGCCATTCGAACACTCAATGCCCGAGACAAGTTCATGATAAAATGTCAAATGTAGAGCCAATGAAAGTCACTAATGATGATGGTTTCCAAAGGGTAAAGGGAAAGAAAAAAGTTAATACGCAAGTCAAGAAACATAATCTTGTCTATCGACCGGTGGTTAAACCTACTGTGACACAACCTATAAATAAACCACCCGCTCAAAGACAAGACAATAATTATCCAGTGGGTAAACCTACAACTCCTAAGGATGTGGGGGTCGAGATAAAGGAAAAGCATGCTGTCCAAACCAGTAACAGGTTTGGTAATTTGGTGGACGAACCGGAATGTGATGAAGATGAGGATGATGTGGAGGAGCTGTTTACGGATGTGGCTAACGCTATGAAAGCGGATATTGGTTCTGAGGGTGCAAGCACACCCGGTGAATTGGGTGTTTAATGGGTACTATCGCCTCTTGGAATATAAGAGGGTTGAACCGCCCTCTTAAACAAAAAGAGGTTCGTAAGGTAATCCAAGATAATAATATTCAGGTGTGTGCTATTCTTGAGTCTCACGTACAATTAAATTCGGTTTTTGATGTTTTTTTTGGGTAAAGGGATTCACCCGGTAAAATGCATTCCACACAACCAAAAATTACAAGTAATATGACAGAGTGCCATATTAGTTCTCATGTATGACATGCCATACAAGAGTAAACAAAACCAAAACCACCAAACACTGGTAAACACAGCTAAAGCTTACACAAGAACCAAGTAAATAAACAAAACAAAAACAAATCAACCATTATCATCAATTTGGTGGGAAACTCCCCGCGGAAAGTGCCAATCCTCGAGAACCCGATTAACCCGTTCAGAATTCTTGAACTTTAGAGTCATAAGCTTTAGGCGCGTACCCCTAATGATTTCGTCCGCAACAATCTTAGGAGTCTTCAAAGAGTTCTTGAACAGCCGGTTGTTTCGCTCCTTCCAAATAACGTAAACCGAAGCCCCAAATAGCAGCCGATTAACAACATTTTCAATAGAGTTGGACATTCCAAAATGAGACACATATTGAAGAATATTCGCCCAACCATTCCTACACCCCTGAAACTTCCCTTTCATTTTTACAATACTCCAAACCTCAGAAGAGAACTTACACTCAAAGAAGAGATGATTACGAGAATCCGGCTCTCCATTACAAAGAAGGCAGCAATACAAGTTATGATTTGGATACCCACCAATTTTCCACCCCATAATACGATTCTGTGTGCTCAACCTATCATGAAGCACAATCCACAACATAAAGGAGTGTTTTGGAACACATTGAGAGAACCAAACAACATGCACCCAAGACACCTTATCAGCCGGTCTCCGAATAAGATGCCATATTCCAGAAGTCGAGAAATTCATTGAAGTCCCATTCTCATCCAAAACCACGATCTTGTCCCTCTTATCCGGACAAATGCTAACTTCTTTTAAGTTCGAAAGAATTGGATACCTCAAAATCCAATCAGGCGGCCAACCCCAGTTATTATGAAGAACAACATCACTGACACAGGTCTCTAAAGACAAGCCAGCCCGATGAATAGCTCTTGGGTTAATATAATCAATTAAAGGACAATGATCATCCCATTTATCATACCAAACTGAAGTAGATCTCCCATTACCAATTTCATGCCATATAAATTGTCTAATATGCGGACGAAACTGAAGGATTTTCCTCCACCCCCACGTACACGAGTTAGGAATCTGCAAGCTCCAAAAATTTCGGCCCTTCATTTTATACTCATAAATCCAATTAACCCACAACGAGTTACGCACATTGATTAAGCTCCAAATATGATAAACCAGAAGAGAGTTATTGACATCCCGGATACGCCGGATACCCAAACCACCTTCACATTTCGGCCGACACACAATATCCCAAGAGACTTTATGCTTTCCCTTACTTTGACCATAATCCCAAAGGAAGTTTTTAATCCGTTTCTCAAGATCAGCAATAAGTCTAGAAGGGAGAGAAAACACAGCAGACCAATAAATATATAAAGACGAAAGAACAGACCTGACCAGCTGCATTTTACCCGCAAAAGATAAAGTTTTATTCTTCCAATCTCCAATCCGACTATCCATACAATCCAGCAACCTCTTACAATCCCGGTAATTTAACCTTGTGGAAATAAGAGGAACCCCCAAGTATTTAACCGGGAGCCTTCCTTCAACGAAGGGCATAATATTCAAAATACCACTTTTAACACGGTCCGGGACATTGCAAAAAAACGCGGTACTTTTCGGAACACTCGGAGTAAGCCCGGACATATCTTTGAAATCATTCAGAGCCCCCATAATAGTTTTGGCAGAATTCACCTCACCTCGAGCAAACAGGAACAAATCATCCGCAAAGCAAATATTGATAATATTTAATTTTTCACAACAACGATGAAAACGGAACGAGCCTTCAATACGAACCTTTCGATGCAAAATTAACGTGAGAGCTTGCATAATCAGCGTGAAAATATAAGGGGACATCGGATCACCCTGTCTCAGACCTCTTTTACCACTAAAGAACCCGTGTAAATTCCCATTAACGGCTATCGAAAAAGAAGAAGTGGTTATGCACTCCATTATCCAATGAATCATCTTATCGTGGAAACCATACCCAAAAAGAATATCACGAATGAAGTCCCAACTGACCGTATCATACGCTTTTTGGATATCAACTTTAAAAGCACATCTAGGCGGACCAGTATTAGTGTGGTAATTATGCATTAACTCTTGGGTCAAAAGGATATTATCAGAAATCCTACGCCCAGGCACAAACGTAGACTGATTGATATCAATTAACGACTCCAACCCCTTCATCATACGAACCGAGATAATCTTGGTAATGCATTTATATAAAGTGTTGCAGCACGAGATGGGACGAAAATCATTAGGAGTCACAATATTGGTCACTTTAGGAATCAGAGCAATAATAGTGTGGTTTACCTGTTTAAGGAGACTTCCTCTGTTGAAAAATTCATGAACCGCCAAACAAACATCTTTCCCAACAATATCCCAAGAACTCTTGAAGAAGGCCGATGAAAAACCATCAGGACCCGGCGCTTTGGAATTCCCAATAGAGAAAAACGCATCCTTGATTTCCAAATCGGAGATAGGTCTAACCATAAACTCCGCCTGAGAGGCCGAGAGCTTAGTAGTAAAAATCTGATTATCCGGTTTTCTCAATGGTTGCAAATCAGAACCAAAGATGTTCATAAAATGATTAACACACACCGAAGGAACATCCAACCCCTCAAATAAACGGCCCTGAGCATCACTTATAATATCAATGCGACTCCTATGGTTTCGCATTTTCAAAGAATTGTGAAAGTATGCAGTGTTAGAGTCACCAAGCTTTAACCAATCGACTTTAGCCTTCTGTTTAAGGAAATCTTCCTCATCTTTAGCCGCCTCATGATAAGCCTTAAGATAACTACTCTGCTCCCGAATCAACTCCTAACTAGTAGGGTCAATGTCAAGACGGGTTTGACAAGAATCCAGAAGGGTTCTAAGATCACTAACTTTCTTATGGAGATTGCCTTGCCGGTGCAGCAAGGAACGGATAGGATGTTTTAAGTTTTGGAGCTTCTTTACCACGCGAAACATGTGATAACCGTTAACCTCAATATTCCAGCCGTTAGCAATAATATCATTATAACCCGGTTTTCCAATCAAGAAATTAGGGAATTTAAACGGTTTAGGCTTACCTTTACTAAGCGAGGGGAATTTCAATAGACATGGAGAATGGTCTGAAATCCGGTACGGAAGGAACACCGCCGAAGAATCATTAAAAATCTCCATGAATTTAGAGTTTCCCATCACCCTATCAAGCTTTTTGAAAAGACCCATACCCGTTTTCGGTTTATTGCTCCAAGTGTACTGGAGCCCGACCCCATTAATATCCTCAACTTCAATGTTCTTAACACAATCACGAAAATCAATCATTCCAGTGGAGATTTTGGAAGAACCATGCAAGCTGTCTTCCAAATTAAGAGCACAATTAAAATCTCCCAGTAAAGCCCAAGGTTTACCATGAGTGAATTGTTTATGAACAAGAAGATTTCGCCATAACTCCCTTCTTTTCAAATAACAATTCTCAGCATACACGAAAGAACCATACATCACCTTGCTATCAAGCTTGAACTTTAACTGAATGTGAAGAACCTGGTTCGAATAATCAATAACCATAAGATCAACCAAATCCGTATTCCACCCCACAATAATCCGAGTACCTTTATCACAAACACTACCATTGCTGGTCCAATCCCAATTTTTACAAATCTTCTTACAAACATCAAAAACCGCGTTTAATTTGAAGTGAGACTCAAGAATAGCACATACCTGAATATTATTATCTTGTATTACCTTACGAACCTCTTTTTGTTTAAGAGGGCGGTTCAACCCTCTTATATTCCAAGTGGCGATGGTACCCATTAAACACCCAATTCACCGGGTGTGCTTGCACCCTCAGAACCAATATCCGCTTTCATAGCTTTAGCCACATCCGTAAACAGCTCCTCCACATCATCATCATCTTCATCACTTTCCGATTCGTCCGCCAACTTACCAAACCTGTTACTGGTTTGGACAGTATGCTTCTCCTTTAACTGGGCCCCCTCAGCCATAGAAGTTGTAGGTTTACCCACATAATAATTATTGTCTTGTCCTTGAGCGGATGGTTTATTTATAGGCACAGCAGGTTTAACCACCGGTCGGTAGACAAGATTATGTTTCTTGATTTGCGTATTAACTTTTTTCTTTCCCTTCACCCTCTGGAAACCATCATCATTAGTGACTTTCTTTTGTTCTTCATTTAACTTTTTATCGTGAACTTGTTTCGGGCATTGAGTGTTCGAATGGCCAAACACCTCACATAAAGAACATCTGGGTGGCTCCCAATCATATTCAATTTTAATCTCCGAGATCTTATTTGTCTCCCCCCACGTATCCGGAACAGCAACAACAAGCTTCCTTTTAATCTCCTGATTTGCATGGAGCTCAACCTGGACTCTAGCAAAACTACTTCTTCCCCACGATTCCTTACACATATTAGCCGTATAAGAATCCATACTTATCGGATCCCCAATTCTTGACGCGAGCATACTTAGACCCTCCTCAGTAAAAGCACCCAGGGGAATGTTCTGTAATTTGACCCAAACCGGAACAGACCGTACATCCTCCTTCTCCAAATCTGACTTCATAGTCCAAATTTGGAGAATAATGGGGACATTTCTAATCATCCAAGGACCATCTTCAATCAACTTCATCATCCCAATAGTTTAAATTATATGCAAAGTTGGAAAAAAAAAAGTTTCTCTCTCTAGGAAAGGCGATTTTGGTGTCTAACCCTATGCGATCGGCCGCATAGGGTTTTTGGCTTTCCTTGGGTTTTTTGTTGCTCTAATCTTGTTCCAATCCTTGGTTCTGATTGCTTAGTAGGTTTGTTATTGATCACGGCTATTGTTATAGTTTAGTTAGATCGATAACACCCTATTAATTGATTAAGGATCTTGTGGTTTTCAAGGTTAGGGTTGTTTCTTATTTCTTGATCTTGTTCGTTCTTGGGGTTGTTAGATCTTGGATCTTTGGGCAGATTTGGATTAAGGTTCCATTCTCCTCTTGGTTCCTTGGATTCGGCTGGCTTGGGTTTCTTGGATTCGGCTGGATTAAGGTTCTTGTTATTGGTTCTTGATCTTGTTCTTGGTTTCTTCGTTCTTGGCTGTTACGTGAGATCTTGTTCTTGGCTGAATCTTGCTCTTGATCTTGATCTTGATCTTGTTATTGGCGGACCTTGTTCTTGATCTTGATCTTGATCTTGGTTTGGCCGAATCTTGTTTTTGATCTTGTTCTTGGCTGATTTGGTTTATTGTGAGTGAGATATTGTTCTTGATTTGGTTTGATCTTGGCTGATTCGTGTTTCCTTATTTATTGATCTTGATCTTGATATTGATTTTGGGGTATCTTGGCTGGATTTTTATTGGGGTTGCATGGAGAAAAAGGGTGGCATTGGTTCTGTTGATCAGGTTATACATGGGTTTCCAGCGAATCGGGTAACGAACATTGATGGGGCTCCCCCTCGTAGGGGGGTTCTGAAAACTGGTTCTTCGGGAAACCCTATTGTTACGGGTTCTTTTGGTTCGTTTGCTGCAAACACTACATTCACTGCTCCGTTAAATGACGTTATCCATAATGTTGGTGGTTGTTCAGCAGTGGGGAACAAAGCTAGTGGTTGCTTGAGCGATAACAAGGGTATTGGATCAGGTTCGCTAAAGAGTCAACAAGATAAGGGTTGTTCAGCTTTTGTTCCGAATGAAAATAAGGTGGTTGGAGCTGAATCGTCTAATATTCAGAGGGATGTAGGGAAGGAAAAACATATGGAAAATTCAAAGCCTTCCTACATGAGTGTTGTTCAACTTGAAAACAAAACATCGAAGGCAACTTTAAGAAAAGTAAATGTTGAATCAACGATGGATGGAGTTGATGTGGTTATACCGGTTGATTCTGTCAAGAAAGTTAAAGAGAGGTTTAATAATACTTTGTTTGGCTATTTTTTGGGTAATAGACTCCCTTTTCCGGTTGTTGAGGATTTTGCTAAGAAAAATTGGAACAAATATGGGCTTACGAGACTAATGATGAATGCGAAAGGGTTTTTCTTTTTCAAGTTCCATACGGAAGCTGGGATGATGAAGTTGATTGAGGAAGGTCCTTGGATGATTAGGAATGTTCCCATTATTCTCCAAATTTGGACTATGGAGTCAGATTTGGAGAAGGAGGATGTACGGTCTGTTCCGGTTTGGGTCAAATTACAAAACATTCCCCTGGGTGCCTTTACTGAGGAGGGTCTAAGTATGCTCGCGTCAAGAATTGGGGATCCGATAAGTATGGACTCTTATACTGCTAATATGTGTAAGGAATCGTGGGGAAGAAGTAGTTTTGCTAGAGTACAGGTTGAGCTCCATGCAAATCAGGAGATTAAAAGGAAGCTTGTTGTTGCTGTTCCGGATACGTGGGGGGAGACAAATAAGATCTCGGAGATTAAAGTTGAATATGATTGGGAGCCCCCCAGATGTTCTTTATGTGAGGTGTTTGGCCATTCGAACGCCCAGTGCCCGAAACAAGTTCACGATAGAAAGTTAAATGACGAACAAACGAAAGTCACTAATGATGATGGTTTCCAGAGGGTGAAGGGAAAGAAAAAAGTTAATACGCAAATCAAGAAACATAATCTTGTCTACCGACCGGTGGTTAAACCTGCTGTGCCACAAACTAGAAATAAACCATCCGCTCAAGAACAAGACAATAATTATCCTGTGGGTAAACCTACAACTTCCATGGCTAAGGGGGTCCAGTTAAAGGAAAATCATACTGTCCAAACCAGTAACAGGTTTGGTAAGTTGGCGGACGAGTCGGAAAGTGATGAAGATGATGATGATGTGGAGGAGTTGGTTACGGATGTGGCTAAAGCTATGAAAGCGGATATTTTTTCTGAGGGTGCAAGCACACCCGGTGAATTGGGTGTTTAATGGGTACCATCGCCACTTGGAATATAAGAGGGTTGAACCGCCCTCTTAAACAAAAAGAGGTTCGTAAGGTAATACAAGATAATAATATTCAGGTATGCGCTATTCTTGAGTCTCACGTCAAATTAAACGCGGTTTTTGATGTTTGTAAGAAGATCTGTAATAATTGGGATTGGACCAGCAATGGTAGTGTTTGTGATAAAGGTACTCGGATTATTGTGGGGTGGAATACGGATTTGGTTGATCTTATGGTTATTGATTATTCGAATCAGGTTCTTCACGTTCAGTTAAAGTTTAAGCTTGATTGCAAGGTGATGTATGGTTCTTTCGTGTATGCTGAGAATTGTTATTTGAAAAGAAGGGAGTTATGGCGTAATCTTCTTGTTCATAAACAACTCACTCGTGATAAACCTTGGGCTTTACTTGGTGATTTTAATTGTGCTCTTAGTTTGGAAGACAGCTTGCATGGTTCTTCCAAAATTTCTACTGGAATGATTGATTTTCGTGATTGTGTTAACAACATTGAAGTTGAGGATATAAAGGGGGTCGGACTCAAATACACTTGGAGCAATAAACCGAAAACGGGTATGGGCCATTTTAAAAAGCTTGATAGGGTGATGGGAAACTCTAAATTCTTGGAGATTTTTAATGATTCTTCGGCGGTGTTCCTTCCGTACCGGATTTCAGACCACTCTCCATGTCTATTGAAATTCCCCTCTCTTATTAAAGGTAAGCCTAAACCGTTTAAATTCCCTAATTTCTTGATTGAAAAACCGGGTTATCATGATATTATTGCTAAAGGCTGGAATATTGAGGTGAACGGGTATCACATGTTTCGCGTGGTAAAGAAACTCCAGAACTTAAAACACCCTATTCGTTCTTTGCTGTACCGGCAAGGCAATCTCCATAAGATAGTTACTGACCTAAGAACCCGTCTGGATGCTTGTCAAACCCGCCTTGACACTGACCCTACTAATTTGGAGTTGATTCGGGAACAGAGTAATTATCTTAAGGCTTATCATGAGGCGGCTAAGGATGAGGAAGAATTCCCTAAACAAAAGGCTAAAGTTGATTGGTTAAAGCTTGGTGACTCTAACACTGCATACTTTCACAATTCTTTGAAAATGCGAAACCATAGGGGTCGCATTGATATTATAAGTGATGCTCAGGGCCGTTTATTTGAGGGATTGGATGTTCCTTCGGTGTTTGTTAATCATTTTACGAACATCTTTGGCTCTGATTTGAAACCATTGAGGAAACTGGATAATCAGATGTTTACTACTAAACTCTCGGCCTCCCAGGCGGAGTTTATGATTAGACCTATCTCCGATTTGGAAATCAAGGATGCGGTTTTCTCTATTGAGAATTCCAAAGCGCCGGGACCTGATGGTTTTTCCTCGGCCTTTTTCAAGAGTTCTTGGGATATTGTTGGGAAAGATGTGTGTTTGGCGGTTCGTGAATTTTTCAGCAGAGGAAGTCTCCTTAAACAGGTAAACCACACCATTATTGCCCTTATTCCTAAAGTGACTAATATTGTGACTCCGAATGATTTTCGTCCCATCTCGTGCTGCAACACTTTATATAAATGCATTACCAAGATTATCTCGGTTCGTATGATGAAGGGGTTGGAGTCGTTAATTGATATTAATCAGTCAGCGTTTGTGCCTGGGCGTAGGATTTCTGATAATATCCTTTTGACCCAAGAATTAATGCATAATTACCACACTAATACAGGTCCGCCTAGATGTGCTTTTAAAGTTGATATCCAGAAAGCCTATGATACGGTCAGTTGGGACTTCATACGTGATATTCTTTTTGGGTATGGTTTCCACGATAAGATGATTCAGTGGATAATGGAGTGCATAACCACTTCTTCTTTTTCGATAGCAGTTAATGGGAATTTACACGGGTTCTTTAGTGGTAAAAGAGGTCTGAGACAGGGTGATCCGATGTCCCCTTATATTTTCACGCTGGTTATGCAAGCTCTCACGTTGATTCTGCATCGAAAGGTTCGTATTGATGGATCGTTCCGCTTTCATCGATGTTGTGAAAAGTTAAATATTATCAACATTTGCTTTGCGGATGATTTGTTCCTGTTTGCTCGTGGTGATGTGAATTCTGCTAAAATTATTATGGGGGCTCTGAATGATTTCAAAGATATGTCCGGGCTTACTCCGAGTGTTCCGAAAAGTACCGCGTTTTTCTGTAATGTCCTGGACCGTGTTAAAGGTGGTATTTTGAATATTATGCCCTTTGTTGAAGGAAGGCTCCCGGTTAAATACTTGGGGGTTCCTCTTATATCCACGAGGTTAAATTACCGGGATTGTAAGAGGTTGCTGGACTGTATGGATAGTCGGATTGGAGATTGGAAGAATAAAACTTTATCTTTTGCGGGTAAATTGCAGCTGGTCAGGTCTGTTCTTTCGTCTTTATATATTTATTGGGCTGCTGTGTTTTCTCTCCCTTCTAGACTTATTGCTGATCTTGAGAAACGGATTAAAAACTTTCTTTGGGATTATGGTCAAAATAAGGGAAAGCATAAAGTCTCTTGGGATATTGTGTGTCGGCCGAAGTGTGAAGGTGGTTTGGGTATCCGGCGTATACGGGATGTCAATAACTCTCTGCTGGTTTATCATATTTGGAGCTTAATCAATGTGCGTAACTCGTTGTGGGTTAAATGGATTTATGAGTATAAAATGAAGGGGCGAAATTTTTGGAGCTTGCAGATTCCTAACTCGTGTACGTGGGGATGGAGGAAAATTCTTCAGTTCCGTCCTCAGATTAGAAAATTTATATGGCATGAAATTGGGAATGGGAGATCTACTTCAGTTTGGTATGATAAGTGGGATGAGATTTGTCCTTTAATTGAATATATTAACCCTAGAGCTATTCATCGTGCTGGCTTGTCTTTAGAGACCTGTGTCAGTGATGTTGTTCATCATAATAACTGGGGTTGGCCGCCTGATTGGATTTTGAGGTATCCAATTCTTTTGAACCTAAAAGAAGTCAGCATTTGTCCGGATGAGAGGGACAAGATCGTGGTAATGGATGAGAATGGGACTTCAATGAATTTCTCGGCGTCTGGAATTTGGAATCTTATTCGGAGACCGGCTGATAAGGTGTCTTGGGTGCATGTTGTTTGGTTCTCTCAATGTGTTCCAAAACACTCCTTTATGTTGTGGATTGTGCTTCATGATAGGTTGAGCACGCAGAATCGTATTATGGGATGGAAAATTGGTGGGTATCCAAATTATAACTTGTATTGCTGCCCTCTTTGTAATGGAGAGCCGGATTCTCGTAACCACCTCTTCTTTGAGTGTAAGTTCTCTGCTGAGGTTTGGAGTATTGTAAGAATGAAAGGGAAGTTTCAGGGATGTAGGAATGGTTGGGCGAATATTCTTCAATATGTGTCTCAATTTGGAATGTCCAACTCTATTGAAAATGTTGTTAATCGGATGCTATTTGGGGCTTCGGTTTACGTTATCTGGAAGGAGCGAAACAACCGGCTTTTCAAGAACTCTTTGAAGACTCCGAAGATGGTTGCGGACGAAATCATTAGGGGGACGCGCCTAAAGCTTATGACTCTAAAGTTCAAGAATTCTGAACGGGTTAATCGGGTTCTCGAGGATTGGCACTTTCCGCGGGGAGTTTCCCACCAGATTGATGATAATGGTTGATTTGTTTTAGTTTTGTTTATTTACATTGTTCTTGTGTAAGCTTTGGCTGTGTTTACCAATGTTTGGTGGTTTTGGTTTGTTTACTCTTGTATGGCATGTCATACATGAGAACTAATATGGCACTCTGTCATATTACTTGTACTTTTTGATTGTGTGGAATGCATTTAACCGGGTGAATCCCTTTACCCAAAAAAAACTTCATCATCCCAGCTTCCGTATGGAACTTGAAAAAGAAAAACCCTTTCGCATTCATCATTAGTCTCGTAAGCCCATATTTGTTCCAATTTTTCTTAGCAAAATCCTCAACAACCGGAAAAGGAAGCCTGTTACCCAAAAAATAGCCAAACAAAGTATTATTAAACCTTTCGTTAACTTTCTTGACAGATTCAACCCGGATAACCACATCAACTCCTTCCATTGTTGACTCCACATTTACTTTTCTTAATGTTGCCTTCGATGTTTTGTTTTCAAGTTGAACAACACTCATGTAGGAAGGCTTTGAATTTTCCATATGTTTTTCCTTCCCTACATCCTTCTGAATATTAGAATATTCAGATCCAACCACCTTGTTTTCGTTCGAGACAAAGGCTGAAAAACCTTTATCTTGTTGACTATTTAGCGAAACTGATCCAATACCCTTGTTATCGCTCGAACAACCACTAACTTTGTTCCCCACGGCTGAACAACCACCATCATAGTGGATAACATCATTTAAAGGAGCAGTGAATGTAGTGTTTGCAGCAAACGAAACAAACGAACCCGTAACATTAGGGTTTCCCGAAGAACCAGTTTTCAGAACCCCCCAACGAGGGAGAGCCCCATCAATGTTCGTTACCCGATTAGCTGGAAACCCATGTATAACATGATCAACAAAACCATTACCACCCTTATGCTCCATGCAAATCCAATAAAAACCAGCCAAGATACCCCAAAATCAATACCAAGATCAAGATCAATAAACAAGGAAACACAAATCGGCCAAGATCAAACCAAATCAAGATCAAGATCTCGATCAAAATAAAACCAAATCAGCCAAGAACAAGATCCGCCAAGAACAAGATCAAGATCAAGGACAAGATCAAAAACAAATCATCGTAGAACAAGATCAAGATCAAGGATCGGCCAATTTCCAAGAAACCAAGATCAAGATCAAGAACCAAGATCAAGATCCAAGAAACCCAGCCGACCAATCCAAGGAACCAAAAGGCCAATGAAACCCTAATCCAGATCTGCCCAAAGATCAAAGAACAATCAACCCAACGATCGTTCAAGAACAAGAAACAACCCTAACCTTGATAACCACAAGATCCTTAATCAATTAATAGGATGTTATCGATCTAACTAAACTATAACAATAGCCGTGATCAATAACGAACCTACTAAGCAATCAGAATCAAGGATTGGAACAAGATTAAAGCAACCAAAAGCCAAGAGAAGCCAAGAACCCTATGCGGCCGATCGCATAGGGTAATCTCCAAAATCGCCTTTCCTAGAGAGAAGTGAGACCGTGGTAGTTGTGTAACAATTTTAACAGAACTCTTCGGTTTTTGATGTTTGTAAGAAGATCTGTAAAAATTGGGATTGGACCAGCAATGGTAGTGTTTGTGATAAAGGTACTCGGATTATTGTGGGGTGGAATACGGATTTGGTTGATCTTATGGTTATTGATTATTCGAAGCAGGTTCTTCACGTTCAGTTAAAGTTTAAGCTGGATAGCAAGGTGATGTATGGTTCTTTCGTGTATGCTGAGAATTGTTATTTGAAAAGAAGGGAGTTATGGCATAATCTTGCTGTTCATAAACAATTCACTCGTGGTAAACCTTGGGCTTTACTTGGAGATTTTAATTGTGCTCTTAATTTGGAAGACAGCTTACATGGTTCCTCCAAAATTTCCACTGGGATGCTTGATTTTCGTGATTGTGTTAAGAACATTGAAGTTGAGGATATTAATGGGGTCGGGCTACAATACTCTTGGAGCAATAAACCGAAAACGGGTATGGGTCTTTTCAAAAAGCTTGATAGGGTGATGGGAAACTCTAAATTCATGGAGATTTTTAATGATTCATCGGCGGTGTTCCTTCCGTACCGGATTTCAGACCACTCTCCATGTTTATTGAAATTCCCCTCTCTTATTAAAGGTAAGCCTAAACCGTTTAAATTCACTAATTTCTTGATTGGAAAACCGGGTTATAATGATATTATTGCTAATGGCTGGAAAATTGAGGTGAATGGTTATCACATGTTTCGCGTGGTAAAGAAACTCCAGAACTTAAAACATCCAATCCGTTCTTTGCTGCACCGGCAAGGCAATCTCCACAAGAAAGTTAATGATCTGAGAACCTTTCTGGATGCTTGTCAAACCCGTCTTGACACTGACCCTACTAATTTGGAGTTGATTCGGGAGCAGAGTAGTTATCTTAAGGCTTATCATGAGGCGGCTAAAGATGAGGAAGAATTCCTTAAACAGAAGGCTAAAGTCGATTGGTTAAAGCTTGGTGACTCTAACACTGCGTACTTTCACAATTCTTTGAAAAAGCGAAACCATAGAGGCCGTATTGATACTATAAGTGATGTTCAGGGCCGATTATTTGAGGGGTCGGATGTTCCTTCGGTGTTTGTTAATCATTTTATGAACATCTTTGGTTCAGATTTGCAACCATTGAGAAAACCGGATAATCAGTTTTTTACTACTAAGCTTTCGGCCTCTCAGGCGGAGCTTATGGTTAGACCTATATCCGATTTGGAAATCAAGGATGCTTTTTTCTCGATTGGGAATTCCAAAGCGCCGGGGCCTGATGGTTTTTCCTCGGCTTTCTTCAAAAGTTCTTGGGATATTGTTGGGAAAGATGTTTGTTTGGCGGTTCATGAATTTTTCAGAAAAGGAAGTCTCCTTAAACAGGTTAACCACACTATTATTGCCCTTATTCCCAAAGTGACCACCATTTTGACTCCTAATGATTTTCGTCCCATCTCGTGCTGCAACACTTTATATAAATGCATTACCAAGATTATCTCGGTTCGTATGATGAAGGGTTTGGAGTCGTTAATTGATATCAATCAGTCTGCGTTTGTTCCTGGATTTCTGATAACATTCTTTTGACCCAAGAATTAATGCATAATTATCACACTAATAATGGTCCGCCTAGATGTGCTTTTAAAGTTGATATCCAGAAAGCTTATGATACGGTCAGTTGGGACTTCATTCGTGATATTCTTTTTGGGTATGGTTTCCACGACAGGATGATTTGTTGGATAATGGAGTGCATAACCACTTCTTCCTTTTCGATATCCGTTAATGGGAACTTACACGGGTTCTTTAGTGGTAAAAGAGGTCTGAGACAGGGTGATCCGATGTCCCCTTATATTTTCACGCTGGTTATGCAAGCTCTCACGTTAATTCTGCATCGAAAGGTTCGTATTGAACGATCGTTCCGTTTTCATCGTCATTGTGAAAAACTAAATATTATCAATATTTGCTTTGCGGATGATTTGTTCCTGTTTGCTCGAGGTGATGTGAATTCTGCTAAAACTATTATGGGGGCTCTGAATGATTTCAAAGATATGTCCGGGCTTACTCCGAGTGTTCCGAAAAGTACCGCGTTTTTCTGTAATGTCCCGGACCGCGTTAAAAGTGGTATTCTGAATATTATGCCCTTCGTTGAAGGAAGGCTCCCGGTTAAATACTTGGGAGTTCCTCTTATTTCTACGAGGTTAAATTACCATGATTGTAAGAGGTTACTGGATTGTATGGATAGTCGGATTGGAGATTGGAAGAATAAAACTTTATCTTTTGCGGGTAAACTTCAGCTGGTCAAGTCTGTTCTGTCGTCCTTATATATTTATTGGTCTGCTGTGTTCTCACTCCCTTCTAGACTTATTGCTGATCTTGAGAAACGGATTAAAAATTTCCTTTGGGACTATGGTCACAATAAGGGAAAGCATAAAGTCTCTTGGGATATTGTGTGTCAGCCGAAATGTGAAGGTGGTTTGGGTATCCGGCGTATCCGGGATGTCAATAACTCTCTTCTGGTTTATCATATTTGGAGTTTAATCAATGGTCGTAATTCGTTGTGCGTTAAATGGATTCATGAGTATAAAATGAAGGGGCGAAATTATTGGAGCTTGCAGATTCCTAACTCGTGTACTTGGGGGTGGAGGAAAATTCTTCAGTTTCGTCCCCGTATTAGACAGTTTATATGGCATGAAATTGGTAATGGGAGATGTACTTCAGTTTGGTATGATAAATGGGATGATCTTTGTCCTTTAAGCGATTATATTAACCCGAGAGCTATACATCGGGCTGGCTTGTCTTTAGAGTCCTGTGTCAATGATGTTGTTCACCATAATAACTGGAGTTGGCCGCCTGATTGGATTTTGAGATACCCAATTCTTTCGAACTTAAAAGAGGTCAGTATTTGTCCGGATAAGAGGGACAAGATCGTGGTAAAGGATGAGAATGGGACTTTATTGAATTTCTCGGCTTCAGGAATATGGCATCTTCTTCGGAGACCGGCTGATAAGGTGTCTTGGGTGCATGTTGTTTGGTTCTCTCAATGTGTTCCAAAACAGTCCTTTATGTTGTGGACTGTGCTTCATGATAGGCTGAGCACGCAGAATCGTATTATGGGGTGGAAAATTGGTGGGTATCCAAATTATAACTTGTATTGCTGCCTTCTTTGTAATGGAGAGCCGGATTCTCGTAATCATCTCTTCTTTGAGTGTAAGTTCTCTTCTGAGGTTTGGAGGATTGCAAAAATGAAAGGGAAGTTTCAGGGGTGCAGGAATGGTTGGGCGAATATTCTTCAGTATGTGTCTCAATTTGGAGCGTCCAACTCTATTGATAATGTTGTTAATCGGCTGTTATTTGGGGCTTCGGTTTACCTTATTTGGAAGGAGCGAAATAACCGGCTTTTCAGGAATTCTTTGAAGACTCCTAAGATTGTTGCTGATGATATCATTAGGGGTACCCGCCTAAAGCTTATGACTCTAAAGTTCAAGAATTCTGAACGGGTTAATCGGGTTCTTGAGGATTGGCACTTTCCGCGGGGAGTTTCCCACCAAATTGATGATAATGGTTGATTTGTTTTTTGTTTTGTTTATTCCTTGGTTCTTGTGTAAGCTTTAGCTGTGTTTACCAGTGTTTGGTGGTTTTGGTTTTGTTTACTCTTGTATGGCATGTCATACATGAGAACTAATATGGCACTCTGTCATATTACTTGTACTTTTTCGGTTGTGTGGAATGCATTTAACCGGGTGAATCCCTTTACCCAAAAAAAAAAAGAGATTCAAATAAAGGTATAGGTTTTGTTGAAATTCCACCACCTTTTCAAAATGATTACAAACCAAATCCTTTTGCTAGAAATGAAGAGGATGTGATTGTAAAAAGAACCTATGATTTCAGAAAAAGCTAAAACAGTTAAACCTGAAACTGTTAAAGCCCAATCAACAGTTCAAAAACCTTATGTTCAAAGCAACAAAGTTTTTGTTGAAAATGTTGAAAAAGTCATCATTGAGGATGTGTTTGAACCTGAAATAATACACAAGAACAAGAACATTCCAAGTTCTAATCACATTCTTTGTGAACCTCATTAATTTGAGGAGGCTGTGTATGGTTCATGCAAAACTCAGATGAAACAAGAAGATCATGTTAAAGTTAAACCAGTGAAAGCTAAGAAACCAGAAAAGCCCAAAATTTCCGATGAGGATTTGTTGCGATTCATCAATCCAAATGTTTCCAAGCCATCAACTGGACGTGTGTTTAAATTAAAAGGAATTGACACGATGTTCACAGAGAAAGACATTTCAATTAGTATCATTACACCGGAACTGATTGAAAGTGTTTTTCACAATGAAACCTCCAAGATTCAAAATTTTGAACGTCAGTATGCTCAAGCTAAAACATCGGTTACATCTGACCCCTTGACTAAAGCTAAGAAAGTCTTAAAACATGCTAAGAAAGTTCAGTTTGTAAAATCGACTGGAGCCGATTCTTTGCAAAGTTTTTCAAACTGCTCAAATTTAGATTTTCATTTGAAAAAGAAATCGGTGTCATCTGATGATTTAGCTAAGAGCTTTACCAAGAACGTGAGTCATCATCCTTCTGTATCATATGTTACTGCTAAATCTCAAAATGATCATGTGGACATGCGAAACTGCTTTCTTTGCGGTCAACAAGGTCATGTTGTGAGAAACTGTGGACAGAAGAAATCTCAGAATCTTCATCCATTTGTCAAGGACCAATCAAAACCGGTTCCTTTGATAAAAGAGATTCTAAAACGACCTGTGTTGTATGATGATGATACTCACATCATGTTCTCAAACGTGAACCCTGGAAAGGTAGTTCATGTGAATGAAACTTATGGTCAAGTTAAACCAAAGTTTGTTCCAACTGAACCGATATGCAAGAATGTGAACTCAAATGTCGTTCAAGCGGCTTATCTGAGACGAAAGTCTAAGAAGCCAGTAACTTATTCTCAAGTTGCTGAACAACAGTTGAATTCAACCAAGTTTAATGTTACTCAAGAAAACCAAAAGGTGACCAAGACTGAGGCCTGGGCTGCCTTTTTGAACTAATCATTTTCTTTTGTGTGTAGGGTACATCCAAGACCATTTCTGGTGAAAACTGGATTATGGATAGCGGATGTTCTCGTCATATTACTGGAAATCTCGACCTCTTAACAAATGTGAGAAATATTCAAGGGGGTTATGTGGCGTTTACTGGGAATTCTGGGGGGGTATGATTACACAAGAAGGTGAAGTTTCAAATGGTCACATTACATTTGAAAAAGTCAATTATTGTGACAAGATAGACCAAACTTATTGAGTGTGTCACAAATCTGTGACAAGAAATACACTACAATATTTACCGATAAAAAATGTATGATACTGAAACCGGGATATGTGATTCCTGAGGACATGGTTGTCATGCGATCACCTCGATCAAATGATATTTATGTCTTAAATATGAGTTCTAAAGTATCAACATCTATAGAAACATGTTTTGTCTCAAAAGCAACCGAGAAAGACTATATTCTATGGCATCGTAGAATGGGTCACATTCTTGTTCGTAAGATGAACTATTTAATGGTAAATGACCTAGTCGAAGGTGTGTCTTTGAAGAACTTTAAGTTATCCGACCACTGTATTGCTTGCAAAAAGGGCAAACAGAAGAAAAAGTCGCGTCCTTCTAAGTTATTGAATTTCATTGATACTCCCCTTGCGAGACTTCATATGGATCTTTTTGGTCTAGTGAATCGTGCTCGTATCTCTGGAGATTGGTATTGCCTGGTAGTTACCGATGATTATTCAAGATACTCATGGGTCTTATTTATGAGTTCGAAAGATCAAACACATGTTCTTGTTCAGAATTTAATCACTAAGATCGAATCACCTTACAAGCACAAAGTGAGGAGAATTCGGAGTGACAATGGTACTGAATTTAAGAATACTGTATTGGATTTCTTTTGTATACAAAAAGGAATTCATCGTGAATACAATACTCCATACGTACCACAACAAAACGGTGTTGCTGAACGAAAGAACAGAACTTTGATTGAAGCTGCAAGAACTATGCTTGTTGATTCTAAGCTTCCTGTCCAATTTTGGAATGAGGCTGTGAATACTGCTTGTTACACGTTCAATCGGGTTTTGACTGTTAAGAGACTCAAGAAGACAAGTTATGAGCTGTTGAATAATCGGAAGCCTAATTTAAAGTACTTGAAACCATTCGGGTGTCCTTGTACTATGTTGAAAAAGGATATGGGTAAGTTTGATGAAAAAGCTATCGAAGGGTACTTCTTGGGTTATCTTCTCCGAAGAAGAGGGTATTTAATTTCACGTCTGGTTGTGTTGAGGAATGGTATCATGTGGATTGTCAAAAATACACCACACCTCCTCAAGGGAAAGGTCCGAACTGGATGTTTGACTACGATGGCTTATTTAATTCTTTTACTCCAACAACTGAGCAAGTCGATGAAGATCTGGTTCGTGCTTACTTTGAAGATCAACTGGTAATCCCAAGATTTTCAAGTTCTAATGATGTTGAAGCTCCAACCGATGCTCCAACTAAAGATCCTGATAATGATTCTCCAGTTCTCTTTGATAATGAATCTACTTCTTCTGATGATACTCCAATTGTTGATCAAGTTCTTGAACTTGATAGTGATGATTCCTCTCATGAGTTGGGAGAACATTATACTAACTTATTTGAAAACGTTGCGGTTCCTGAGAATCCCACTCTTAGGATTCATAATTATCACCCAAAAGAAAACATCATTGGAGAACTTGATGTGGGCGTTCAAACACGTCATCAAGTTGCTTCTTCAAGTGATAATATTGTATTGTGTGCTTATGCAGATTTACATTCATATGGAATTGTAAATCTTGCCAAATTCACTTGCTTTCTATCCCAAGTAGAGCCAACGACACCTCGTATTGCACTTCAAGATCCTTCTTGGGTTGAAGCTATGCAAGAAGACTTGCAACAATTTGCACGTTTGGGTGTTTGGGATCTTATCGACAAACCCGTTAGAGTCAAGAAGGCAATTCCGACTAAGTGGGTATTTAAATGTAAGAAAGACGATCGTGGGGTGATCGTGAGAAACAAGGCACGATTAATGGTGCAAGGTTTTCATCAGCAGAGTATTGACTACACTGAAGTATATGCTCTGGTTGCAAGGTTGGAGTCTATAAGAATCTTTCTGGCTTATGCAGCTTACAAGAATATAATAGTCTACCAAATGGATGTTAAAAGTGCTTTTGTGTTACAGTCTCCTGGCTTTGAAGATCCGGATTATCCTGACCGAGTTTATCGCTTAAACAAGGCTCTGTATGGTCTACACCAAGCCCCGAGAGCTTGGTATGGCATGCTTGCCGACCATCTGACTGATAACTGCACTTTATTTTATAAGAACATTGGTGATGATCTTCTCCTCGTTCAGATTTATGTCGACGACATTATCTTTGGGTCAACATACGACCCTTTATGTAAGGAATTCGAGAAGTCAATGCAAACTAAATTCGAAAAGAGTTCGATGTGAGAGATGAACTTCTTTTTAGGGTTGCAGGTTCATCCGTCTGCGAAAGGAATCTTCATTCATCAGACTAAGATGTGAACGATGTCTTGAGCCGATTCAAGATTACTGCCGGAAAAACCCCTTCTACTCCTCTTCCCGTGGGTCACAATTTATCACCGGATGAATTGGAGGATACGGTCGATCCTACCCTTTATCGAGCGATGATTGGTTCGTTAATGTATCTTACTGCTTCTCGCCCTGATATAATGTTTGTTGTTTATTTATGTGCTAGGTACCAAGCTAGTCCCCGAGTGACTCACCTGGCAACGGTCAAGCGTATTCTTCAATATCTGAGTGGCAATCCAGACATCAGACTATGGAGGATGCAAGATTAACTTCAAATCGACAACAGCAGGATGTCAATTCTTAGGAAGCCGGTTTATTTCCTGGTAGTGTAAGAAGCAGACAACGGTCTCCACTTCAACCGCCGAAGCTGAGTATGTTGCAGTCTCGAGTTGCTGTTCCCAGGTTTTGTGGATACAACATCTTCGCGACTACGGTTTGAAGTTTCTTACTACTCCCATCTTAATTGATAATTCTGCTGCCGTAAGTATCACCAAGAATCCCGTGCAACACTCTAAAGCGAAATATATCGAAATTCGATATCATTTCGTACGGGATTGTTTTGAAAAGAAATTAATTGATCTTGTGAAAGTACACACTTATTTTCAAAAAGCCGATCTATTTACCAAAGCATTTGACAAAACGTGTTTTCAATTTTTGCTTGGTTTAAATGGATTAAAAACCCTTGCTGGTATCCTTAACCAAGGATGATTATCTTTATCTTCTGTTTATTTTTTTATCTTAAATTTTAATTTGTTTGGGTTTTTAGGGGGTAAAAATAGAAAATACAAAAATATTGTGCTTTAAGTTTGTATAGATAAAACCCAAAAACATTAAAAGTTTGAAAAAAATAAAAATATTGTGTTTTCATGTCTTTAACGTTTTTTCTTTACTTTAACGTCTTTCTTTAAGATTTTGAAAATCCAAAAACATTTTAAAATCTGAAAAACCAAAAAGATTGTGTTTTTATTTGTATAGAAAAATCCGAAAAGAACAAAAAGATTGTGTTTTAAGTATGTAAAGAGAAAAACCAAAAAGATTTTTGCTTACGTTCGCTGAAAAGTATGCCAATTACTCATATTTGAAGGACATATATTTGTATATGTTTGGTCCTGATAATTTCTCGAAAATATTCGGGATAGCCATTTACCTGATAATGGAAAGTAGTTGGGGCGTTCGTTATGCAGTTTTATTTTATTTTCTCGCTGAAAATTATGTCGGTTATTTAAGTTTGTGGAGCATGCTTGAATGTATTGGTCCTGTTATCTACCTGTAGATTGATAGGATAGCCATTAATCTATAGACTAAAAGTGACTGGGGCGAGTAAATTCATCTTGTTTTATGCTCCTCAAAATTTTTGACCCCAAATCCAGCAAGAAATAAGCTTAAAAGACTGAGTGCTTAATCATTGGTGCATTGATAGGTCTTAAACAAGCTGTTAAAGTAAAATAAGTGATATAAACATTATGAAAAGCCAAATTGAAAGAGGTGTTAGTCTCTAGCAAAAATCTCGGTGAGGATGGCAGAAATGTAATAACCTATCATACTCAAGCCTTATAGTGGTTTGATCACCCAAACATATAATAAAGCAAATAACAAGCGTTAGACTTCTGGACACTGTGAGTCTTTATGCGGCTTAACCATCTGGGTATTCATATGCATGAATATTTCACTCGCTTTTAGAGCAAACCCAAAGTCATTAAACTTGATCACTGTTGTACTTCGTACAATCTAAATTACTGACTTGATCAAAATCCACTGTTAGTCGTACAATTGTTCCTCCCTTGCGCGCGTCTCAATAACAATAAGAAACGAACCCCAGGGGATACAATGTGTGTAAGCCGACGGATGGACTCGTGCAGTAAAAATTCAAAATACCAAAAAGATTTTCTTTTCTTTTTACATATTATTTAATTCTTTTAAGTTATAACTTTCAAAACGTGAAACACTTTAAGGTATATGATCATCGAGATATGGGTTCTCAGTGATTTATTTAAGTTAAAATGGTTTAGATAATTAATTCAATTATTTAATAATTTAATTTAAAATTAAATAAAAGTAATTCGTTAATTATGTATAACGAATTAGGTCATTTCTAACGAATTGAATTCTAATTCGTTACCATAATTCGCTTCTGCCACCCTGTATTTAATGTAATTTAATTCGTTATGCATACTTAACGAACTAGCCACGAATTAAGGCTAATTCGTTAATCTTATGTTTCTAAATTAACGAATTGAGTCTATTTCGCTATGCCACGTGTTAACTTAAAGAATAACGAATCACCTGATTCGTTATGTCAAAATTCAAACGAATCAGATGATTCGTTACATTGAAAAAGCGTGTCATGTAAGACTATATAGGGTTTTGTGAAGATGATTCGTCACACTATTCACCTTTCATCTTCCCACTTAAACTGTTACTCTGCTCAAATTTCTCAAAATTTTTGACCTTTGATTTTCCAGGTTTTCATTATATATTTGTGTTTCTAAGGTATAGATGATCAAACCGTAATACATTTCGTCAAATTTGATGAATGTTTGATAGGTTAATAGCTGGATTAAGTTATCGGTTTTTCGAAGTTTACTTAAACCTTAATCTAACCATTTGTATGTATATTTTGGAACAACATATTGATGCCATTGTGATCGCAATACGATTCCGAGATCCATCGTGATCATTGATTTGGTTTGGTGTTGCTGATTATCTGTGTATCAATTTCCGATTGCAATGTTGACTTATTAGGTTCTTGGTAATTTTGGCCTGGACCAATTGAGTCAAGCATTAAGTTAACTTTGACCATTGATTATGCTTAACGAATTGGAACTTATTCGTGTCCAATTCGTTATGACATTCACACGAATCAGGATAACGACTCATATTTATAACGAATTAGAAATTAATTCGTTAACTTTTCATAGTATTTCGTTATTCCTAATTCGTTAAACATTTACTTGATAGCGAAGTAGCTGATGTGTTATAACGAATTGCCATTCGTTATAACAAATCAGATTGTTAAACGAATGACATAATTATTACATTGTTAAAATTCAAAGTAGTTATAAATTAGTTTAATTTTAATCTTTTATTTTTATATATATTATTTATCTAAGTATTATGTCTATTATTACTGATTTTAAACTATGTATATACAGTATTATGGCCGATAACATGGAACTAGATCCTCCGGTTGCTGATCAACAACAACAGCAACAACAGCAAGAACAAGAGTTACCGATGCTTCTGTACGACAAAAAGCATAATATCAGTGCTTTTGTCTGTACGAATTTCGCCGATGAAGATGTATTTGGGGATCTACTAACGTTTCTTAGACGTTCGGTTATACATTTTGTTGTGACTGCTCGGCCTAAAGTTTATCTAAGCATTATACGTCAATTCTGGAATACGACCAAGTATGTTGAAGTTGAGAACCATATTGAAGCTATGATCAACCAAACACCTATCACTATTGATACTGATGTGATCCGACGAGTGCTTCGGTTTGGAGATACTATTGATCATCCGTGTGAGTTTGACAAAAAGTTGATCAGGGGTTTATTTCGTAGAGTATTCTATGGTGGTGACATTGAAGCATCTATGTATAACAAGAATGGATTATGGCCAACGTACAAGTATTTATTGCATGTACTAATCCATTGCTTAGGAAGTTGTAAAGGTGGTTATGATGAATGCCGGATTATGCTACAACCGACATTTGTTGCTTTGATTTTGAACAAGTCTTTCAACTTTTCGGAAGTGATCTTTTATCATCTAATGGAACAATGCCTTCAGATGGCTCAACGAAAGAAGTTTTTAATGTATCTTCGGTTTCTCCAGTTAATTATTGAAGATTTGATTCCCAATCTGGTTATCGATCAAGCTGGTGTGAATGATGTGCTGCCGCTTGAGCATATGTCGGCTGATACTGTACGACGAATGAAGACCTATCGGAAGGATACACCTAGGACCAAGCGTTTTATTGGTCATCTGGTCAATCCGGATTATGTATGTCCTCCCAATGATCGTTGGATCCATGATGACTCGGAGTCTGAGCGTGAGGAAGGAGCAGGTGGGGAACAAGGGTGATGATGATGATGGTGGTGATGGTGGTAATGGTGATGATGGGGATGCTATTATTGAACAACAAGCTGCGGTTGAGGCGGCTCTAGCTGCTACTATTGCTGCTCAACGGAAGAGAAAAGGGAAAGAGTTAGCTGTTGAAGGATCGTCTAAGCGACGAGTGTCGGCTGGTGCTGGCGTCTCTTTTGGTGTTCAGCCTCCAAGGTCGTCTATTATTCAAAGACCGGCAGTGCCGCTTACTACTAGCACCCCAGAACTCACTTTGACGAGCACGCTTACTTCAGATCCTAGGCTTGGCATGATTCCACAATCAGTCTTATCTACAATGCCAAGGCCTTCTACTACAACCTCGGTGGTTTCTCCAACACCGTTGCGGATGCCTCCTCCGGACATTTCATTTATGAGGCTCAATCGTCGTTATGGTCCTGTTCAGCCTATCCCTCCCTCATTTCATGCCATGTCTCCAGATCAGCAGACGAATATGCTTTTGAGTCTGCTACATCTTTATGAAATCAGATGTCTGCTGATCGGCTGAATCAAGAAACTTTGATGGAAAATCAAAGGAAGTTGATGAGTTATATTTCTTACTGCCAAAAAGAAACGAAGTCCCTCCATGAGATTGTTATGTCTCAGGGGGTGAAAATAAAAGAGCATGAGGAACTTATCTTGCAACTGACTTGAAAAGATGACGCACTCAAGAAACTCAAAAATGATGATGAAGATCCAGACGAGTCTGGTGCGGGAATGAGCCGAAACAAACTCACGGCTCGTTCTCTGGCGCGGGTACGAGTGCTGTCGATGATTCGGGGAAGCAGATTATTGTTTATTGTGATTATACGGCTGCTAAACCCATAAAGATGATCAAGGCTGATACGGTGATCTTTGTTGATGGATCTGGGGTTGTTAGGAGTATTGTGAATAAGAATGAGATTGAGGAAGGACAATTAGTAGAAAGGTCACTAACACGAGAGCAGATTTCGTTACTGCTTGGCTTAAGTGATGATGATTTGACCGTGTTAGAAGCTGAGCCTGATGTGGAAGTTGAAAACGATGAAGAGATCTTAAATGATCCTACTATTCAGATGAATACGACCTTTATTTACGACCTTTATTGTGAATAAGAATGAGATTGAGGAAGGACAATTAGTAGAAAGGTCACTAACACGAGAGCAGATTTCGTTACTGCTTGGCTTAAGTGATGATGATTTGACCGTGTTAGAAGCTGAGCCTGATGTGGAAGTTGAAAACGATGAAGAGATCTTAAATGATCCTACTATTCAGATGAATACGACCTTTATTTATGAAGACGAGGAGGTGGAGATTGAGGATATGACAGCTGAGGAATACCCTGATCTGTTCCAACACACTAATGTTGATCAGTGTGCTCCGATATTTACTGAGGAATCGGTTAAAGCAGCTGAGGATCATGTGGATAAAGTATCAAAGGGTAAACGTGTGGCTGATACAAGATTTGATTCAATCGAAAACCGGACTGATGCTGACATTCAAAGATGGTTTGGTTATCAAAGCAAAAGAGCCCATAAGATTATTGATGCCTATTGTTATGTGGATAAAGAGCTGAAGATTGAAGCTGTCGCTCGTGCTCAAGCTAATCAGATGACATTTTTAAGACCGTATCTAAAGTACGAGGTGACATTATCTCATGGCTGTATGATTCTGATTTTAAGGTTTGTATTATTAAATGGGAGAACGACATACAATATTACGAAAAGATTACCGATGTTCTCTCATTACCGCGTTGGGACGTTCGTACCCTCGCGTGTCGACCTTTCATGAACCGTGGGGGAAATCAACATGCAGAATGGTTTCAAACCACAGGTCCCAACCCGAAAGCGTATTGATGAAAATGATCCAAGGACAGGTTGGAGAAAGTTGGTTCTTAAAGTAAAACCGCCAAATACTATGAAGCGTATTCCGGTGAAGACGTTGAATCAACACATGTATTTATCATTCAACCGCTGGTACTACGACAACCGAACTAGCGAGGCCATTATTGTCTTGGGCGAAGGGTTGAAGACCGAGCTGATAAAGATCATCGATCCGATGTGGCTTTTGAATTTGACAGAGACGGACAACGACGTGCTTTTAGAGAATAAGATTTTATTTGAGCCCCATGAAGACTATGACCGAGCAATGCAGTTTCAGTATGTTGTTCGTGTGTGTCATGAGCATGGTATTCACAGCTGCAGAGACTGGCAGACCAAGCTCTTCAAGTAATTTAAAGACAAAGAGCTCAAGACAAGGGAGTGTCTGTTAGCACACGGTTTTGCGTCTCGAGTCTTTGTATTTATCGTTAATGTATTTATCATTTAATTAATGTATTAATTATTAAGTTATTAATGTAGTTCGTTAAAGTAATCATCTAGTTCGTTAAGGATGTTTAACGAACTAGACTTAAGTTATGTTCCCTCCTGATTCGTTAAGGATGTTTAACGAATCAGGAGGTGTTTCGTTAAGTTATATTATGTTTATTGTATGTAACGAAGTGGGTGGCTAGTTCGTTACGGAATGTGTAACGAACTAGACCCATCTTCTATATATAGTGGTTCATTCCATAGTTGTCACACCCCGACTAGGTAATTGCGGAAGCATACTACGGGAATGTAACAGATAATTCTGCTATCAACCACATTGTTTATAAAGAAGTTCAACAAACTATTTTACATCATATTACATGGGTTGGTACTATGTTTACAAACTAGATGAAAATCACATAACCGGTTACGTAAACAATTCATTCCAACTTCGGTTTACCTGAAAAGCATGTTAAAACAGGTCAACTACGTCTAGTTGGTGAGTTTCAAGTTTCACGAGTACGAACATAATCAGTATACGAGTTCGTAAAGTTCATTGTACGTATGTATATAAGTATGTGTATGATGTATTATACTAAGCCACAAGTGAAACCAAGACAGCTCGCACGCATGGCCACCCTTGCCCATGTACCGTTGGCATTTAACAGCCACTTTGCCCCTAGTATGTACTATGTCTAACACCACATAGCAGAATGTAATAAGTATAAATGACAATGTGCAACTTGGTTAACATGTTCCGGCATACCCCACCGGCCCTGTCAGTTGGGTTTGTCAAACCGATAGTACTATCCACACGTCACTGGCACGAAGTTAATCACTTGTGTTTGTGGGGACTTTCAAGTGTTAGTACTTAGATAAATCACATCATCACACGATTTCAAGTAAGTAAGTATACGTAAACATGCTTTCCACCCCAAAAGTTCGTAAAACAGTTTAGAAAGTGGGGGTCGTGAAACTCACCTTATCGTAGTTCAAGCTGGTAATATGTATCAGTAAGTAATGTTCCTTGATTATAGCTTGACTCCTATAACCAGTATCGTACTGTTAATACTAGTACAGTGTTTAAGCTAAATCGGGTTGTATAACTAGTCTGGGTATAGCTGTTAAACCCAGAACATGATCATAGTCTTAGATTGTGACGTTGTACACTATGAAATGTTCAAAACCAGATTTGGCTCAGTTTCACCGTTTTCCGAGCCTAACCAAGTTGATCGTTTATGCGTTTCGGGATCAGGTAAGATCACACCAACTTAAGTAAACATATTGATTGAATAAATGATTTGATTTATGAAAGAATTTTGAAGTTTCGGTATCTGGATTGATTGTAGGGTTCGTTTCCGTTTTCTTACGGATTTGATTATACAAAACGCGTACAATCCATCCGATTGTCCGGAATTCTCGTAAAAAGTTCGTTTTTATCAAATTCATACAAAACTACGATATTTGACCACTTTTGATATTTTGACACACCAGTCAGTCCGTTAAACACAAATCTGCCGGTTTCGTTAAAACAAATTTAGTTTAAATCGTTGATTATTCATATCTAATTATGCACTTATATATAAATTGTGGTAATTTTTGTAAAAATAAAATAAAATATGGAAAATTCTATAAAAATATTTTCAGAAATTTTATCATTAATTAACTATTTATAAAAATTCATTTAATGTGTTATAATTAAGTAATAAATAGTCCGTTTATACCAAACGACATTCGAAAAATCCGATAATTTTTCCAAGTGGTCTCAATATCATCACATAGCTCCTGAAAAATCTTCAGAATCTAACTCTTTGGCCAAAATGCCTTTTTGCACATTTTTCGGCTGTTAAAACTCGATTAAAACACAATTGCACAAAAAAAATACTTAGACATGCCCAATTGTCCCCAATATTTACCAGTGATCTTACCATCACATTACATGTTCCAAAACCAAATTTCATAATTTTCCCTAATGTCCCTGCAAAGTTTCATAACCTAACAACAAGCACGTCACAATCGAAGCACAAACAGCCCCTAAACGAGTAATACGGTATTACCTTGTCGGTTTTCGATGGTTTAAACAAATCTCCGGGTCTTGGGTCGTAAACTCAGTATATCTACATATCATATAACGTCAAACCAAGCATAAATCATCCATAGAACAGCCTTGTTAATTAGGGTTTCGGTTTTGGTTTCAAACCGAACTTTTAAACCGTAAAAACGTAACAAAAACGTTCTAATTCGTGTTTTTGGCCAAAAGACCATAAGTTTCTGGTTATTAATCGTGTCCAAAATCAAAATATGTTTTTATATGGTTTTAAGAAATTTTAGATGGTTAAACATGGTTTATACTAATCAAAACAAGTTTATTATGATTATATCAAGAACTAAAACAAGTTCATAATCATTAATTTTAAACCTTACCTTAAGGTTTTTGCTGGGGAAAGAATAACTCAGCGGCTAAATTGTTAGATATATGTTAAAGTGTGAAAAATATCAATGAAATATCATGTTTATCAATCAAAAATATCTAAGGGTGTGTGTAATGTGTATGGCGGCCGCAAAGAAAAAGGGGGCCCATGTGCCCCTCTTTTGGCCCACATGCCTCGTTTTGCGTGCCCAAAAGTTCGGTCTTGGTCCAAAATTTAATTCGGGTTCGGTTTTTCGCGAGAAAATTAAACCGGGTGCGAGAAATAGCGCGAAAATATTCGTTTTTCGACTCATTTTTGCAAAATAATAAAAACATATTAAAAGGTTGTAAAAGCCCAAAATATTTTCATGGATAGCATAGAACATGTCATATAAGTGTTTTATAAATCTTTTTCGGCTTGACGGATGCTACAATGCTCGTTTTGATGTTAACGATTGCGTTTAAAGTCATAGCGTATCGTTAAACGAAACCTTTTTCGTTTAAACGGTTTTAAACGTACTGGGGCCTAAATATCAATATGTTAGCCTCTATAGTGTATATATAACTCATATATGTTCCCTCGGTGTATATATACGAATCTTAGTCAGTATCAGTCGGTTACTCTTTTAATCGCTACGAATTAACAGATTTATCGTATACTCGCTACGTAGTGAATAAAGTATACCCTGTTTTGTCACGAATGTCACAATAGTTAATTTAAGAATTGAGTTAATAGTATTGAACCTCTGTCCAAATCGTTTCTCTCTCAATCTTCAACTTAATGTTATACATACACCTATATTGTTGTTTCATCACTTTTTCAGATTTGATACATGAAACACATCGTGAATGGTGCTCAGTTCTAGGGGTAATTTCAATCGGTAAGCTACGGGACCAATTTTTGCAATAATTTCGAAAGGTCCAATGTATCTCGGGGCTAACTTACCAGTATTTCAAAACTTTATAACACCTTTCCATGGCGATACCTTTAAATATACCTTGTCGCCTATTTCAAACGATAACCATAGCTATTTTGTCGGTTACGGGCGGCTCTCAGCTTTCGTGTAAACTTATGAGTCTTATCAGTTGTTACTTGAATCAATTCGGATCTTGTAACTTAAGTATCACTAACTTCGGTCCTACACAGAGGCGATCTATATTTTCGCCCGTACAATTCTTCATAAGGTGATGCTTGTATACTACTGTGGTAACTGCTATTGTAAGAGAATTCAATGAACAGGAGATGTTGATCCCAATTTCCTCTGAAATCCAGTACCCAAGTACGAAATAAGTCTTCTAAGATTTGGATGGTTCGTTCGGATTGGCCAGCTGTTTGGGGATGGCAAGAGGTACACAGATCCATTCGAGTTCCCAAAGCTTCTTGAATCGCTTGCCAAAAACGTGAAGTAAAGTGACTGTCTCGGTCTGAGATATATAAAAGTGGTACTCCATGTCGGGATACAATTTCATCAATTCAAATTTGAGCGAGTTTTTCGGTAGTGTAGTTGTTGCAGATTGGAATGAAGTGTACGAATTTGGTTAATCGGTTTACAATTACCCAAATGGCATTGTGTCTTCGGGAGGTTTTGTGAAGGTGTGTTACGAAGTCCATGGTAATTTACTTCCATTTCCATTGTGGGATTTTGGGTTGTTGCAACATTCTCGAAGGCCTTTGGTATTCAGTCTTAACTCGTTCACAATTCGTGCATTTACTTACATACAAGGCTATATCCTTCTTTATACTAGGCCACCGGTAAAATTGCTTATCATTTTTATATATCTTATCAGTACCTGGGTGAATATAATACTTGGATTTGTGTACTTCATCAAGAATCAGTTCACGAAGATTATGAATTGTAGGAATTCAGACCCGGTTTTTGTAATAAAATACTTCATCGGTCTACTTGGACTCCTTGTTGATTCACAATATGTCCTAAAAATTGGACTTCTTGTAGCCAGAATTCACACTTGGACAACTTAGCGTATAGCTTTTCTTGCCTCAACAATTCTAAGATTACCCGCATATGTTGTTCGTGTTCTTCCTTACTTCTCGAATATATCAAAATGCCATCGATAAACACTATCACGAATTTGTCAAGGTATGGTTTGCAAACTCGGTTCATAAGATCCATAAACACTGCAGGTGCATTTGTCAACCCAAACACCATAACCAAAAATTCATAGTGACCATACCGAGTTCGGAAAGCTATTTTTAGTACATCTTCTTCCTGAATTCTTACTTGATGATAACCAGATCTGAGATCAATTTTTGAAAAATATTTCGCACCCTGAAGCTGATCAAACAAGTCATCAATTCGAGGTAAGGGGTATCTATTCTTTATAGTCACTTTATTTAATTCCCGATAATCAATACAAATCCGAAAACATCCATCCTTCTTTTTCACAAATAACACTGGTGCTCCCCACGGCGAATAACTAGGTCAGATAAAACCTCTATCTAATCACTCCTGCAATTGGTTGGACAGTTCTTGCATATCAGAAGGTGCAAGTCGGTAAGGTGCCTTAGCAATGGGTGCTGCTCCCGGTATCAAGTCAATACGGAATTCAACTTGTCGGGTCGGTGGTAAACCAGGCAACTCATCGATAAATACATCTGAACACTCGTGTACCACTGGGATGTCTTCTATTCGGTTTTCATCGGGTTCCTTAACTATTACACTTGCTAAGTATAATGTACAACCTTGGCGCAAATACTTTAGTGCCTTAAGTTGGGATACGAGAGGTAATACGGTACCAGATTTGTCACCTTGAACAATCATTGTCTCATCATTCGAAAGAGGTATCCTAACAGTCTTATCCTTACAAACAATTTCTGCTTTAAACTTAGATAGCCAGTCCATACCGACTATAACATCAAAACTTCCTAATTCTACTGGGAATACGTCGATAAGGAAGGATGTGTCATTTAGGATAAAAGGGCAGTTACGAACTATTTGGTTAACAATCATAGACTTATTGTTAGCGAGTTCTATAGTATAAGGATTTGTTAATTCAGTAATCGAAATTTTCCTCAATAGTAAGAAGTTGGTAGTTATAAAACTTTTATCGGCGTCCGTAACAATTAAGACTGAAGCTCAATGATTAGAAACTAAGCATGTACCTGTTACTACATGTGGGTCTTGTCGCGTTTCGTCCGATTCGTTTACAAAGGCACGTCCCCTAGCTGTATTGGAAGTTGATGTTTGCCCTTGGTTTTGTCCTTTTACTACATCAGGATTCAATTTGGGGCAGTGTCTCCTAAAGTGTTCTTGTACTACCACACTTATAACATGTATGGAGGTTCATCGAAGATGGGGGTTGTTGATTAGATTGTTGTCGAATTGGTTGGAGACTAGGTGTTTGTGTACGGCGAGTTTGGGTTGTTTGAGAGTGTTGGTTTGAAGTATTCATTATAGTTCTACAACTTGGGGCATAATGCCCAATCTTCCCACATCTTTGACATATGGTCGTTCGACATTCTCAGTATGATGCAAATTACACTTTCCGCACTTCGGCAATGACCCTTTATACGTATCTTGTTTCATGTCGGAATTGGTCATAGCTTAGCTCGGAGTTGTAGGGCAGATTCGTTTATTCTGAGATTTCACTTGTGTTCTAGAGGTATAACTAGTTCGTTTCAAACCGGACGATTCTCCTGGTACTCTTAATACACCATTTCTTGTAAGGTCAAAAGTAACGACACTGGCTTGTGACACGGCACTCTCTAAAGTTTTTTTTTTTGGGTAAAGGGTTTTACCCGGTTAAATTCATTCCACACAACCAACAAAGAACAAGTAATATGACAAAGTGCCATATTAGTTCTCATGTATGACATGCCATACAAGAGTAAACAAAACCAAAACCACCAAACAAAGGTAAACACTGCTAAAGCCTACACAAGAACCAAAGAAACAAACATAACAAAAACAGATCAACCATTATCATCAATTTGGTGTGAAACTCCCCTCGGAAAGTGCCAATCTTTGAGAACCCGATTGACCCGATCAGAATTCTTGAACTTTAGAGTCATAAGCTTTAGGCGAGTACCCTTAATGATTTCATCAGCAACAATCTTTGGAGTCTTCAAAGAGTTCCTGAAAAGCCGGTTATTTCGTTCCTTCCAAATTACGTAAACCGATGCCCCAAGTAACAGCCGATTAATAACATTATCAATAGAGTTGGACATTCCAAATTGAGACACATATTGAAGAATATTCGCCCAACCATTCATGCACCCCTGAAACTTACCTTTCAATTTGACAATACTCCAAACCTCAGAAGAGAACTTATACTCAAAGAAGAGATGATTACGAGAATCCGGCTCTCCATTACATAAAAGGCAGCAATACAGGTTATGATTTGGATACCCACCAATATTCCACCCCATTATACGATTCTGCGTGCTCAATCTATCATGAAGCACAATCCACAACATAAAGGAGTGTTTTGGTACACATTGAGAGAACCAAACAACATGCATCCAAGAAACCTTATCAGCCGGGATTCGAAGAAGTTGCCATATTCCTGAAGCCGAGAAATTCATTGAAGTCCCATTCTCATCCCTTACCACGATCTTGTCCCTCTTTTCCGGATAAATACTCACCCCCTTTAAGTTCGAAAGAATAGGGAATCTCGAAATCCAATCAGGCGGCCAGCCCCAGTTATTATGATGAACAACATCACTGACACAGGTTTTTAAAGTCAAACCAGCCCCATGTATAGCTCTCGGGTTAATATAATCACTTAAAGGACATAAATCATCCCATTTATCATACCAAACTGAAGTAGATCTCCCATTACCGATTTCATGCCATATAAAATGTCTAATACGGGGACGAAACTGAAGAATTTTCCTCCACCCCCAAGTACAAGAGTTTGGAATCTGCAAGCTCCAAAAATTTCGCCCCTTCATTTTATACACATGCATCCATTTAACCCACAACGAATTACGATCATTGATTAAACTCCAAATATGATAAACCAGAAGAGAGTTATTGACATCCCGGATACGCCGGATACCCAAACCACCATCACTTTTCGGCTGACAAACAACATCCCAAGAAACTTTATGCTTTCCCTTTTTGTGTCCAAAGTCCCAAAGGAAATTTTTAATCCGTTTTTCAAGATCAGCGATAAGTCTAGAAGGAAGAGAGAAAACAGCAGACCAGTAAATATATAAGGACGACAGAACAGACCTGACCATCTGATGTTTACCCGCAAAAGATAAAGTTTTATTCTTCCAATCTCCAATCCGATTATCCAAACGATCCAGCAACCTCTTACAATCACGGTAATTTAGTCTCGTAGAAATAAGAAGAACTCCCAAGTATTTAACCGGGAGCCTACCTTCAACGAAGGGCATAAAATTCAAAATCTCACTTTTAACGCGATCCGAAACATTACAGAAAAACGCGGTATTTTTCGGGACACTAGGGTTAAGCCCGGACATATCTTTGAAATCATTCAGAGCCCCCATAATAGTTTTAGCAGAATCCACATCGCCTCGAGCAAACAGGAACAAATCATCCGCAAAGCAAATATTGATAATATTTAATTTTTCACAATGACGATGAAAACGAAACGAGCGTTCAATACGAACCTTCCGATGCAGAATTAAAGTGAGGACTTGCATAACCAGCGTGAAAATATAAGGAGACATCGGATCACCCTGTCTTAGACCTCTTTTACCACTAAAGAACCCGTGTAAGTTCCCATTTATGGATATCGAAAAAGAAGAAGTGGTTATGCATTCCATTATCCAATGAGTCATCCTATCGTGGAAACCATACCCATATAGAATATCACGAATGAAGTCCCAACTGACCGTATCGTAAGCTTTCTGAATATCAACTTTAAAAGCACATCTAGGCGGTCCGTTATTAGTGTGATAATTATGCATTAATTCTTGGGTCAAAAGGATGTTGTCAGAAATTCTACGCCCAGGAACAAACGCAGACTGATTGATATCAATTAACGACTCCAAACCCTTCATCATACGAACCGAGATAATCTTGGTAATGCATTTATATAAAGTGTTGCAGCACGAGATGGGACGAAAATCATTAGGAGTAAAAGTGGTGGTCACTTTGGGAATAAGGGCAATAATAGTGTGGTTAACCTGTTTAAGGAGACTTCCTTTTCTGAAAAATTCATGAACCGCCAAACAAACATCTTTCCCAACAATATCCCAAGAACTTTTTAAGAAGGCCGAAGAAAAACCATCAGGCCCCGGCGCTTTGGTATTCCCAATAGAGAAAAAAGCTTCCTTGATTTCCAAATCGGATATAGGTCTAACCATCAGCTCCGCCTGAGAGGCCGAGAGTTTAGTAGTAAAAATCTGATTATCTGGTTTTTTCAATGGTCACTCTCTAAAGTTGGGTGGGCTGCGGAATTGACTATACTTCTCACGGCTGGGGTCAGTCCCCAAATATAACGCTCAATGCGCTTGGATTCCGGAATAATTGACCATGGTACTAAACGAGTCAATTCATTGAAACGATTTGTGTAACTGAAATGATCAACGCCTCTCATTTCCAAATTCCAAAGTTCTTTAGGATCTCATCTCTTGGGCAAAAATGTTCTAATACAAGGGTTTTAAGTTCGGTCCAGGACATACGGTTTATAACATCTTGTCCCCTTAACTGTACCACTGTGTTCCACCACATCAAGGCATGATCCAGAAACATAGTAGTGGCAAATTTGACTATTCGATCCGGTGGACATTCACTGATATTGATTACGAACTCAGTCTTTTCAATCCATTTAATCAATCCGTTAGGTCCCTCAATACCTCTAAATTCAGTTGGGTTACACGATTTAAATTGTTTATACACATATTCCTGACGTGGAGGTTCTTGGTTATTACGATTGTTACCGGTATTGGGTTGAGCATTATCAGTAGCAAATATGTTGATAATTGGTACAGGGTTTGAATTCATGATTGGTGTTCAAAACGGGTTCAGGGTTTCCATCGACATTAACAGTCGTGCGAGTATTATTGTCGTTTATAACATTATCAGTAGTCAGCGGGGTAGTAACACCTGGGGCTATATTAGTATCTGGCGGAGGCATATTAACAGTGGCCGTAGTGGTGCTCGTAGGTTGATTAACAGTATTGTTGGCACGTATGCCTGCAGTGACATGTGCGACAATAGTCGGTATCACTGCTTGTAGTTGACGAGCAATCATTTCGGCCACTTCCGTCTCAGATAAAGGGTTTGCTTTCTTCGAGGCCATTCTATAGAATAATCAAATATATAATAATTAATATTGCTTCCACCATAATAAGCACAATAGCACGATATTTCTAATTACAAACACACAACTATGCCAAGGAACACGTTTGTATTACCCATAATCAATATTGTACATACGCATTTCAAAATTTAGGGCATAGCCTTAACTTGGTATAGGCCAACGCTTGTATATACATATCAAAATTTGTCATTAAGTGACATGTAAACTTAACCCGATAAGGGCCAGTGCTTATAATATTGCTAAACCGTAAACAATTCCCAAGTCAGCCCAACATGCTGCTACAAATTGCTCCATGGGATGTCAAAAGACTATATTCAACCAAGCTATACTACTAGCGTTCGACCCACTCGTAAGTACACGGTAGCAAAATCACACAACAACAATCACTAGGGCTGTTATAATCTCCATCGGAACTCCCAACAGGGTCATCGCCCGATTCAGACGCCAACGGTTGTGAGCATTTGACCTCTGTACGTCTCTCACTTCTCACTACATGTACCACATGTGATCTTGCATGTCATGTCTGTGCTGGTTAAGGTTGTTTATCGAGTGTGATTGTCCTATTATCTGATCAGCCACTAAACTCAATCAAGCTGATTCGGATATAACAGGTAGCTCCGGTATCGTTGTGGGTAGACTCCAGGTGGGAATAGGTATCTTAGTAACCTGGACACGTGATGTTTCTCCCCTATGGTATGTAGAACGAGGTGGGAAAGAGGTTTTCTCAGGTAGGTGCATGCTCATGCGGGCAGTCTGATGGTTCCTCATAGTGGGAGGGGGTATTGGTGTATAATACACAGATGAAATAGGGGATCTGGGAGTTCCAATCGGTGAATGATAAGTACTAGTGGCTCTTGCTCCTAAGTCATTTCTAGGGGATTCCCCCTGGGAATAGGTGTCACAACGATAGCCCAATAAATCAGGCTGGTCAGTAGGTACCTCGAGCAGGACAACAACATCCCCTAAGCTTTCACTCGTTTCCTCCTCTGATTTCTCTTCGGGGTCCTCTTCTGGGTCCTCTTAGTCATCATGCAGTACTAGTATTTTGTTGGACAAACGATATTGTAGTTCTTGACATATTTCTGCACAAGGGTTAGTAATAATAATAACAATTCATAATAATATTAATTATAATAGTGTATAATATTAATTACGATTTAGTACATACATGTATTCGTACACATTAGCACAGATAATCCTTTATATATATTTATATAATAATATATTTTACACACATATGTTGCTGTTTTTATCTATCAGTTTGTTTATCGATTTCTTCTCGAATTCCCTCGTACAAACAAGTCCGTTATTACGTTCCGGACCATAATAACCCACTTGTCCATTCGAGCTCATCCCAAGAATCATCAGTATATATTATTTAATATCATTTTATTCCCAGAGCTAATCGAACCTAAGGTTATGTTAGGGTATCCTAAGGGACATCCTAATTCTTTATAACCAATGGCTCTGATACCAACTTCTGTCACACCCCGACTAGGTAATTGCGGAAGCGTAATACGGGAATGTAACAGATAATTCCAGTATCAACCACATTGTTTATAAAGAAGTTCAACAAACTATTTTACATCATATTACATGGGTTGGTACTATGTTTACAAACCAGATGAAAATCACATAACCGGTTCACGAGCTTCTTATTCAATACTATGTATTTGCGTCTATTCACAGCTATTCAACTTCACTTCTAACACAAGCACGTAAGCAATTCATTCCAACTTCGGTTTACCTGAAAAGCATGTTAAAACAGGTCAACTACGTCTAGTTGGTGAGTTTCAAGTTTCACGAGTACGGACATAATCAGTATACGAGTTCATAAAGTTCATAGTACGTATGTATATAAGTATGTGTATGATGTATTATACTAAGCCACAAGTGAAACCAAGACAGCTCGCACGCATGGCCACCCTTGCCCATGTACTCCCGTTGGCATTTAACAGCCACTTTGCCCCAAGTATGTACTATGTCTAACACCACATAGCAGAATGTAATAAGTATAAATGACAATGTGCAACTGGGTTAACATGTTCCGGCATACCCCACCGGCCCTGTCAGTTGGGTTTGTCAAACCGATAGTACTATCCACACGTCAATGGCACGAAGTTAATCACTTGTGTTTGTGGGGACTTTCAAGTGTTAGTACTTAGATAATTCACATCATCACACGATTTCAAGTAAGTATACGTAAACATGCTTTCCACACCAAAAGTTCGTAAAACAGTTTAGAAAGTGGGGGTCGTGAAACTCACCTTATCGTAGTTCAAGCTGGTAATATGTATCAGTAAGTAATGTTCCTTGATTATAGCTTGACTCCTATAACCGGTATCGTACTGTTAATACTAGTAAAGTGTTTAAGCTAAATCGGGTTGTATAACTAGTCTGGGTATAGCTGTTAAACCCAGAACATGATCATAGTCTTAGATTGTGACGTTGTACCCTATGAAATGTTCAAAACCAGATTTGGCTCAGTTTCACCGTTTTCCGAGCCTAACCAAGTTGATCGTTTATGCGTTTTGGGATCAGGTAAGATCACACCAACTTAACTAAACATATTGATTGAATAAATGATTTGATTTATGAAAGAGTTTTGAAGTTTCGGTATCTGGATTAATTGCAGGGTTCGTTTCCGTTTTCATACGGATTTGATTATACAAAACGCGTACAATTCATTCGAATTGTCCGGAATTCTCGTAAAAAGTTCGTTTTTATCAAATTCATACAAAACTACGATATTTGACCACTTTTGATATTTTGACATACTAGTCAGTCCGTTAAACACAAATCTGCCGGTTTCGTTAAAACAAATTTAGTTTAAATCGTTGATTATTCATATCTAATAATGCACTTATATATAAATTGTGGTAATTTTATTAAAAATAAAATAAAATATGGAAAATTCTATAAAAATATTTTCAGAAATTTATCATTAACTAACTATTTATAAAAATTCATTTAATGTGTTATAATTAAGTAATAAATAGTCCGTTTATACCAAACGACATTCGAAAAATCCGATAATTTTTCCAAGTGGTCTCAATATCATCACATAGCTCCTGAAAAATCTTCAGAATCTAACTCTTAGGCCAAAATGCCTTTTTGCACGCTTTTCGGCTGTTAAAACTCGATTAAAACACAATTGCACAAAAAAAATACTTAGACATGCCCAATTGTCCCCAATATTTACCAGTGATCTTACCATCACATTACATGTTCCTAAACCAAATTTCATAATTTTCCCTAATGTCGCTGCAAAGTTTCATAACCTAATAACAAGCACGTCACAATCGGAGCACAAAAGCCCCTAAACGAGTAATACGGTATTACCTTGTCGGTTTTCGGTGGTTTTCGATGGTTTAAACAACTCTCCGGGTCTTTGGGTCGTAAACTCAGTATATCTACATATCATATAACATCAAACAAAGCATAAATCATCCATAGAACAGCCTTGTTAATTAGGGTTTCGGTTTTGGTTTCAAACCGAACTTTTAAACCGTAAAAACGTAACAAAAACGTTCTAATTCGTGTTTTTGGCCAAAAGACCATAAGTTTCTGGTTATTAACCATGTCCAAAATCAAAATATGTTTTTATATGGTTTTAAGAAATTTTAGATGGTTAAACATGGTTTATACTAATCAAAACAAGTTTATTATGATTATATCAAGAACTAAAACAAGTTCATAATCATTAATTTTAAACCTTACCTTAAGGTTTTTGCTGGGGAAAGAATAACTCAGCGGCTAAGTTGTTAGATATATGTTAAAGTGTGAAAAATATCAATGAAATATCATGTTTATCAATCAAAAATATCTAAGGGTGTGTGTAATGTGTATGGCGGCCGCAAAGAAAAAGGGGGCCCATGTGCCCCTCTTTTGGCCCACATGCCTCGTTTTGCGTGCCCAAAGTTCGGTCTTGGTCCAAAATTTAATTCGGGTTCGGTTTTTCGCGAGAAAATTAAACCGGGTGTGAGAAATAGCATGAAAATATTCGTTTTTCGACTCATTTTTGCAAAATAATAAAAACATATTAAAAGGTTGTAAAAGCCCAAAATATTTTCATGGATAGCTTAGAACATGTCATATAAGTGTTTTATAAATCTTTTTCGGCTTGACGGATGCTACAATGCTCGTTTTGATGTTAACGATTGCGTTTAAAATCATAGCGTATCGTTAAACGAAACCTTTTTCGTTTAAACGGTTTTAAACGTACTGGGGCCTAAATATCAATATGTTAGCCTCTATAGTATATATATAACTCATATATGTCCCCTCGGTGTATATACGGATCAGTCGGTTACTCGTTTAATCGCTAAGAATTAACCGATTTATCGTTTACTCGCTACGTAGTGAATAAAGTATACCCTGTTTTGTCACGAATGTCACAATAGTTAATTTAAGAATTGAGTTAATAGTATTGAACCTCTGTCCAAATCGTTTCTCTCTCAATCTTCAACTTAATGTTATACATACACCTATATACTATTAATATATATATATATATACACTTAACATAAACATATAATCAACATATAGCATCATGAGCTAGATCCGTATGATAAACTATTAGATCTTAGATCTGATTAAGGTATCCACAAAAAGATTGAGGATTGGTTCATGAAAGGTGGAAGACATGATTATCAACTGACAAAGATTTATAACTTGTCAAATTGATTGAAGATATTCGGATGACATCAAGTTCATGGGTCTTTTACATTACTAATTGTTGAAGTTTTGGAAAACCTAGTCTAAGAAAACATCTAATGAGATTGCATGAAATGTCAACTGCTTAGACGACATGACTAAGCAATATCCGAGGGGGAGTCTGTTGGAGCATGAACATCTATCGCTTAGGTCTTGTTTGATAGTTAGTGAATTTGGAATATACTTTAATGTTTTAAAACGTATAAGTCACATATATAGCGGATATGTAGTTATACGACGTATATGTAAATATACGCCAAATAAGACATATACGCCGTATATGTTTTTTTCATGTCTATGAATAGATCTTTAGGCTTATACGTTCATTGTCCTTCTGGTTCAACTTGTACTTTTTATGTACTTGTTATATCATATTGTACTTCACTACTATTGATGAAAATATATGAAAAATAGTGACAATACAATGAGTAATATTGTTGTTTTCGATCACGTTTAGGGATTCCGCACCTTCACGTTGATTCTAGATATCGATCTACGTCTTGCTCATCAATAGTTCCTACATGTTTAGCTCATAAATAGTTTTACACATGCATAAAATGAAGAAGAGAGTCTCTTCTTCATTAACACTTTTCACGTCACAATACTCACCTGAATCGTGTACTTTCGTACTAGAAAATTTAGTGTGAATGGTTAGCTAAGGTTTAGGGGAGCTATAGATTACTATCATTCGATTATAGTTAATATATAAAATTGTTCTTCCACATGAAACCTCTTATTTAGCTCAAATGAATTATGTTTATTAAACTTGTTCATTTAATATACTAAATGAAGTTATAGTTCAAATATGGTTTCAATTAAAGTGATATTAATCCGTTCAAAGGATTAGATCAGCTGCTTACTGTTCCATTGATTGTGTTTTGTGCTCAAGTAGCTTAGATTACCATATCTACGATCCTAACAATTTGTGTCAAAGCACAGGATCACTGAACTTGATCTGACAATCAATTTAGTACCATAGATTTAAGCTCAATTTTATATTTCCAGTTGAGGATTCAAAAAGGATCAAAAATATGTTTCATACTCCATTATTATTGAGAAACCAATTGAATTCAGAATCATGTAGTTCGTACAAGATCCTCATAACACTGGGCCAACCTCCAAACCACCAATGTTGGTTCGAGATTGATATAACATATGGGCTCAAAGAATGCTCCACCATCTATGTAGCCAAAATACTAATTGTTGGAGTTATGTAGTTCATGGGCCTTTTTCCCCTAAACTGCTGATCCATTGGACGGAAACAAAACGATCAAGAAGGATCCTTAGGATTATTCTGATCAAGATCTGCAGAAACTTGAATTTGTTGCCAAAGATCATGTTATTCTAGCCATGGCAATTCCAAATGTAATTTATGGTAGATTAATTCATCAAAAATCTTTTAAGGCTCTATTGGATGCATTGAAATAACAATTTGGTGGTACCCCACAAGTTCTAGAGAATACACATGAAATCTCAGGCAACAATATGAAGCATTTTGTCACTTAAGAAGAGAGATTTTAACTCAACAATACGAACGATTCAGAACTCTAATCATTGAATTAACAATGGTTGGTGTTACCTTCGTAAACTCTTCTCTTAACAACCGATTTCTAAGATCACTTCCAGAAAATTGGGACACTCATGCTATTATACTAAGAACTGTACCAAACTTTCAAGATCTCAGTCTGACTACTCTTCATGGTATGTTACTTATCTTTGAAAGAGATGAGTCAAAAGAAGTAGTGATTGCTACTGTTAAAACCACTGATGATTTTACCAAAGGATAAACACTTCTATGTCAAGAGACTCCATCTGTCCAAACTGCTGACCAAAGTTATTATTACAACATGGACATATCAACTTGTATTGGATTAGGAGTTGATAATCAAGTATTTGTTGCTCAAGAGAAACTTCCACATGTATGACAATCTTCCATTTACCATGGAAGACTTGCAATACATAGATCCAACTGATTTGGAAGAAATGGAAATTTTGAACTCCTTGGCATTGCTTACAGTAAAGGCAAACAAGTTCTACAAAAGGACGAGAAAGAAGTTTCCTAGCATAAATAATAAGCCAAAAGTGGAAAATGGCATGTCACAAGTGTGGCAGATTAGGACACTTTGCACTCGAATGCATAACTCAGATATTGCCAAGTCCTAATCATGTACAACCTATAATAACCTACCCAAGTTCACCTCTACATCCTCACTCACAACAACAATCCTTCAATAACCTCTCCACATCACACTTTGCTCAAACCTCAAATATGCCAAATATTGTTCCTTAGTATCATTATCAGTATTCACCTATGCCTCAACAAATGTAGTAGATGCAGTTTGTTCAACTTTCTGCCATGCAACCCATTAACACACATGTTAAGCCAACTCCTATTGCTACAACTGGATCATCTTCATCTAGTCAAGATAACTCCAAGACAAGTTCTTAACTCAAGAATTTGTTAATTGGAGTAGTCTACCTAAAAAAATGAATACCAAAGATCTAGCTCTTGTGGTTATAGGAGAAGAAACTTCTGGGAAATGATAATAATATGAACAATTATATTCTTCAAGTGCTGATGACAAGTGATGTTTCTGCAAATATACAAACTGCTGCTGAGAAGGCTTTCCATACTGTTGTTGACAAAGTAAGACCTGAGATTTGTCAAAAGTTATGTTCTAATGACTACATCATTGCATTTTCAAATATCAAAATTGCAAACATAAAGCTCATCAAACAAGTTGCTGAACTTTAATCAGTAGTTCAAAATCTAAAAGTGACATGAATGTCAAGTTTAATGAAAAAGGGAAAGAGATTTTCAAATTAAAACATTCCTTGCCAGATAAAAATTCTTTTGTAGAAGATTTGTTGAAAAGTACAATGAATGCAACAAAGCATTAGAACAAACTCAAGTGAATTGTAGTAAATGAATTTAATCCAGCAAATGATTTCAAAGCTGCTAAGTAAGTAATTAAGCAACAATGTGAAGTTTGGTATTGGATATATTCATATTGAACAACCTCAAACTTATACTCCAATAACTCTTCAAAATTGTGTTGATGAACTTTAGGAAGAAGCAATTTTTCCCAAACAAGTTTCATCAATTGTTTTACCAAATGATGTTCCACCAAAACTTGCTAGCCAAGATAAAATAGGGAACTAATATCAAAGAACTGATGCATTCAAGAGTACAAACCAACTTCACTTTCTTATTTAAGTGTTCAATGATCAGTTGTTGGTCAAATATACTCAAATGAATTTCAAAATCTTAATGATCCATCAAAATTCTTATTTCAAGATGGAACCTAAAAATGGTATCAAACAAATGATTCACTTAGTGGAATCAAAGAGATTACCATTACTGCATTGGATGATCAAAAGTAAAATATTGAGCATTTTTAGAAAGTAAACACTACAACAGTTGGTTCCACTCAAACAGCTGATGCATCAAAGTCATCAGCGATTTCAAAGAAAAGTGAATTAAACAAACTAGTAGAAATTGCTCCCGCATTTGTTCCTAGATCAGTTGTATCTCAAGTCAACAACAATGCATCTGACATTAATCAAGCTGAACTTCATCCAACTTCTATACCTGGATACAAATCACCAGGAACAATAGGTGTTGATAGATTGGGTGTAACTAAAATGAAGAAGTCTAAAAATGGTCAAAAGAAACCTTTTTTTCCAAACCCATGTGAAGTATGCAAAAAAGAAACAATCATCTAACGGAGGATTGTAAATTCTTAAACGTTGTTCATCATAAGGAAATTGTTGAGACACTTGATGTTTTCATTAAAAACCAAAGTTCCACACCCAAAAAAAAAGTTCAGTTTGAAAGTGTTGAAATACCTGTTACTATGGCTTTAAAGAACATTCCCAGTTCATGAACGGTTCAACTAACAGATGCTCCACCAACAACAATCTTGTCACATAAATTGTTGTTTCAAATAATCCATCAGTGTAGGGATCAAGAACGGATCAAGGAAGATTGGAATCTTTTCAACCTCCTCAAGAAATGGCTAAGTATGGAATTCGAGCAAACTTGGCACTTTGAGAAAGCCTAGAACTTATTCAAGCAAGGTATCTTACTTTCGAGCAAGGTTATCTTTTGGATTTCTTCTAATTGCTAGTTCGAGCAAACTACATTGAATCAAGCTAGGTTGTTCTTCAGTCGAGCAAGGTTTGTTTTAGAGCAAACCTTTTTGACTTAACCAAGCTTAAAACCAAGTAATTTGGTGGGTCGAGCAAGGTTGCAATAAACAGTGATCTCAAGCACACTTGAAGGAATTTATGATGAAATTGAATTATTCTAAGGACATCTACGAGCAAGGTCCAACCTCGAGCAAACTACAGTGTTACCAGCGCACTTGGTTTATTTGAATAAGTATAAGACAAAAGGTTGAAGAGATCAAGAAGAACATGTTTGCTCGTAGGATATTATTAAGCAAAGTTTGATATTATCATGAACATTGAAGTCTGCTTGAAGATCATTTTCTAAAGAAAATATTACGAGTAAAGCTTGCTCAGAGAACTGTTCCAAGCACACTTATGGTTACATGGTTTGCTCGACAAAGACTAAAAGCTTAATCGAAGACCTTTTACACTTGTAATTGTCACACCCACACTAGGTAATTGCGGAAGCGTAGTACGGGAATGTAGCAGACTACTCTGGTATCAACCACATTGTTTATAAAGAAATTCAAAAGGCTAATTTACATTATATTACATTGGTTGGTACAAAATTTACAAACTAAGTGAAAACACATAACCAGTTCTCGTGGATGCTTATTCTTTAATATATACTCGTATCTATCTACAACGATTCAACTTCACTCTTAACACCGAGCACATAAGCAATTCATTCCAACTTTGGCTCACCATAAAAACATGTTAAAACTAGTCAACTACGTCTAGTTGGTGAGTTGTTAGTACACGGTTTTGCGTCTCGAGTCTTTGTATTTAACGTTAATGTAATTGTCGTTTAATTTATGTAATAAATTATTAAGTCTTTAAGTTAATTCGTTAATGTAATGTCTAGTTTGCTAAGGATGTTTAGCGAACTAAGACCTAAGTTATTATCCATCCTGATTCGTTAAGGATGTTTAACGCATCAGGGGTGATTCGTTAAGAGTATTTCGTTTTAATGCATGTAACGAAGTGGACTCTAGTTCGTTAGGGGATGTTAACGAACTAGGTCCATCTTCTATTTATATGTGAACACTGTTCACAATTAATGTAAGTTTTGAGTTTTAATTAAACGAACCTCTGCCAAAATCTCTCAAGCTTCATTAACGTATTCAATCTTAATATTATACATACACATATATACAACTAATACTAATACTAATACTAATATATAACATATAATCAATGGCATCATGAACTAGATCCGCATAATCGGTTAAGTAATCTAAAATCTGAGATCGATTTAGGCGTTCTCAAGTGGAATCAGAGCTTTCGGGGATTCGATTGCTCTTGATTTGGTTATTAATTCGTTAATTTAGGACTGTTAATTGTTAATTTGGTATTATTCAGTGTTCGGTTCGATCAAATTCAGTGTGAATTTGATTAAAATATGGATTGAGTTTGGTTAATTTGTGGTTTGGTAAGGTATTGGGAAGGATTGTTGGATTGTGATTGAGAATTGGTTTGGATATGGAATTGGCCGAAAACAGAGTGTTGTTTTGGTTAATTTGGGTTCAAGTTAAAGTAAATTGGATTATGGGATGATTTGAGATAGATTCGCGTTAAGTTTTCGAGTATTTTGGTAGTTCATTTGTGGGATTCGGTTGAAAATTGAGGTAGTATTACAGATTTGGTTCTGGGTTTGTTTTTTTTTTGGGTAAAGGGTTACCCGGTGATTCGATTAAAACGTCAACCAAAATAAAACAAGTAGTATGACAGAGTATCATACTAGTTCATGTAAACGACATGCCAATTACACGAAAAAACCCACCAGCCAAGCTAGACCCCCCCAATTACAAAACACAACACCCTTCCACTATATTACATGTTACATAGTGAAAAAAAGAAAAACAAACAAAGACTCAACCATAGCCGTCCCCAATACCATATTTCATCCATTTTTGCCATACACGGTTCTTCGTTTCCGTATTCTTGAACTTTAACGTGATAATCTTCAAAGTTATGGTCTTCATAATCACCTCCCTAAGTTGACAGGGAGTTCTTCTATCAGCTGTAAAGAGTCTTGAGTTGCGCTCTTGCCATATAAAATACGAACACGCTGCTACTCCAATCTTCTCAATAATAGCACTAGCCGAGCGATTGTTTGCTCGGGACACCATATAATCAACAATATTATTCCAGCTACTATCCACATGATCCATATCAAACATTGGTCTCATTTGATTCCACACCTTTTTAGAGAAAATACAATCAAAAAATAAATGATCATGTGAGTCAGGACCCCTCGAGCACAACGAGCAGCACATGAGATTCAGATTTGTCAAGCTTGTTGCATCCCACTCTTTCATTCTATCTTGCGTCTTGAACTTCCGTCTAAAAACCTGCCACATGTGAAACGCATGTCTCGGAATACACTGATTAAACCATACAATTTTTGCCCAATTCACCTCAGGTTGCCTCACCCGAATCGAATCCCAAGCAATAGCGGCTGAAAACGCCGTATAATCCTTTCCAAAAACTCGCCAAACCAAAGCATCTCTTTTATTCGGATCAATAATAGGTATTGGAATATTAATAAGGACTGGAAATAAATCATACCAAGCAACCGGCCATCTCCAAGTCCCAAACTCAACCAACTCAGCCACATTAGAGTCCAAATCAAAACCAGATCTAGCAATAATCCTTGGGGTAATAAAACCCCGTAAAGGGCTAAAGTCATTCCACCTATCACTCCAAGCATTCGTATCCATACCATCACCAATAAGTTTCCATATAAACAGTCTAAAGGTCTCACAGATCTTAAGGATCTTGTGCCAGCCCCAACTAACATTCCCACGCAACTGAACCTCCCAAAAATTTCGACCTTTCAGCTTGTACATTTGAACCCATTGAACCCATAACGAATTTCTATTAGACAAGATACTCCAAACATGGTAGGCCATAAGTGCTTTATTAACATCCGTTAATCGACGAATACCCAACCCCCCCCCCCCCCGACTTCGGAAGACACACAGAATTCCAAGAAGCTTTAGATTTATACTTACCCTCATTATCGGATCTCCAAAGAAACTGTCTCATCTTTTGTTCTAAATCTTTAATAATTCGAGAAGGAAGGATAAAAACTGAAGCCCAATAAACTGTCTCATCTTTTGTTCTAAATCTTTAATAATTCGAGAAGGAAGGATAAAAACTGAAGCCCAATAAACTGTCTCATCTTTGGTTCTGGGTTTGTGTTCATATGATTTCCAGATTTCTGGAAATCACATTTGAAGATTTGAAGATCTTCAAACAAATTTGAAGATTCATTGATTTTTGTTCAATTCGTTAACACTGTTCACCAAATTCGCTACCTGATTCGTTAATTTTTAAGCTAATTCATTATGAGTTTTAGTTGATACGTGAACCAATTCGCTACACAACCCGATTCGTGTCCAACTGATTCGTGTGACACGCGTCTACCTTGGAAATTGTGTTATAACAACTTTTGCCATGTGGCATTTGTTGTCAGAGTTTGTTACAAACCGTTGTAACAACCCGATTCGCTATAAGCTGATCCGCTATTAACTGTAGCTAGTTCGTTATCTAACTCGCTAGTGATTTTGGTTTGATCTTGGCTGATTCGTGTTTCCTTATTTATTGATCTTGATCTTGATATTGATTTTGGGGTATCTTGGCTGGATTTTTATTGGGGTTGCATGGAGAATAAGGGTGGCATTGGTTCTGTTGATCAGGTTATACATGGGTTTCCAGCGAATCGGGTAACGAACATTGATGGGGCTCCCCCTCGTAGGGGGGTTCTGAAAACTGGTTCTTCGGGAAACCCTAATGTTACGGGTTCTTTTGGTTCGTTTGCTGCAAACACTACATTCACTGCTCCGTTAAATGACGTTATCCATAATGTTGGTGGTTGTTCAGCCGTGGGGAACAAAGATAGTGGTTGCTTGAGCGATAACAAGGGTATTGGATCAGGTTCGCTAAAGAGTCAACAAGATAAGGGTTGTTCAGCTTTTGTTCCGAACGAAAATAAGGTGGTTGGAGCTGAATCGTCTAATATTCAGAGGGATGTAGGGAAGGAAAAACATATGGAAAATTCAAAGCCTTCCTACATGAGTGTTGTTCAACTTGAAAACAAAACATCGAAGGCAACTTTAAGAAAAGTAAATGTTGAATCAACGATGGATGGAGTTGATGTGGTTATACCGGTTGATTCTGTCAAGAAAGTTAAAGAGAGGTTTAATAATACTCTGTTTGGCTATTTTTTGGGTAATAGACTCCCTTTTCCGGTTGTTGAGGATTTTGCTAAGAAAAATTGGAACAAATATGGGCTTACGAGACTAATGATGAATGCGAAAGGGTTTTTCTTTTTCAAGTTCCATACGGAAGCTGGGATGATGAAGTTGATTGAGGAAGGTCCTTGGATGATTAGGAATGTTCCCATTATTCTCCAAATTTGGACTATGGAGTCAGATTTGGAGAAGGAGGATGTACGGTCTGTTCCGGTTTGGGTCAAATTACAAAACATTCCCCTGGGTGCCTTTACTGAGGAGGGTCTAAGTATGCTCGCGTCAAGAATTGGGGATCCGATAAGTATGGACTCTTATACTGCTAATATGTGTAAGGAATCGTGGGGAAGAAGTAGTTTTGCTAGAGTACAGGTTGAGCTCCATGCAAATCAGGAGATTAAAAGGAAGCTTGTTGTTGCTGTTCCGGATACGTGGGGGGAGACAAATAAGATCTCGGAGATTAAAGTTGAATATGATTGGGAGCCCCCCAGATGTTCTTTATGTGAGGTGTTTGGCCATTCGAACGCCCAGTGCCCGAAACAAGTTCACGATAGAAAGTTAAATGACGAACAAACGAAAGTCACTAATGATGATGGTTTCCAGAGGGTGAAGGGAAAGAAAAAAGTTAATACGCAAATCAAGAAACATAATCTTGTCTACCGACCGGTGGTTAAACCTGCTGTGCCACAAACTAGAAATAAACCATCCGCTCAAGAACAAGACAATAATTATCCTGTGGGTAAACCTACAACTTCCATGGCTAAGGGGGTCCAGTTAAAGGAAAATCATACTGTCCAAACCAGTAACAGGTTTGGTAAGTTGGCGGACGAGTCGGAAAGTGATGAAGATGATGATGATGTGGAGGAGTTGGTTACGGATGTGGCTAAAGCTATGAAAGCGGATATTTTTTCTGAGGGTGCAAGCACACCCGGTGAATTGGGTGTTTAATGGGTACCATCGCCACTTGGAATATAAGAGGGTTGAACCGCCCTCTTAAACAAAAAGAGGTTCGTAAGGTAATACAAGATAATAATATTCAGGTTTGCGCTATTCTTGAGTCTCACGTCAAATTAAACGCGGTTTTTGATGTTTGTAAGAAGATCTGTAATAATTGGGATTGGACCAGCAATGGTAGTGTTTGTGATAAAGGTACTCGGATTATTGTGGGGTGGAATACGGATTTGGTTGATCTTATGGTTATTGATTATTCGAATCAGGTTCTTCACGTTCAGTTAAAGTTTAAGCTTGATTGCAAGGTGATGTATGGTTCTTTCGTGTATGCTGAGAATTGTTATTTGAAAAGAAGGGAGTTATGGCGTAATCTTCTTGTTCATAAACAACTCACTCGTGATAAACCTTGGGCTTTACTTGGTGATTTTAATTGTGCTCTTAGTTTGGAAGACAGCTTGCATGGTTCTTCCAAAATTTCTACTGGAATGATTGATTTTCGTGATTGTGTTAACAACATTGAAGTTGAGGATATAAAGGGGGTCGGACTCAAATACACTTGGAGCAATAAACCGAAAACGGGTATGGGCCATTTTAAAAAGCTTGATAGGGTGATGGGAAACTCTAAATTCTTGGAGATTTTTAATGATTCTTCGGCGGTGTTCCTTCCGTACCGGATTTCAGACCACTCTCCATGTCTATTGAAATTCCCCTCTCTTATTAAAGGTAAGCCTAAACCGTTTAAATTCCCTAATTTCTTGATTGAAAAACCGGGTTATCATGATATTATTGCTAAAGGCTGGAATATTGAGGTGAACGGGTATCACATGTTTCGCGTGGTAAAGAAACTCCAGAACTTAAAACACCCTATTCGTTCTTTGCTGTACCGGCAAGGCAATCTCCATAAGAAAGTTACTGACCTAAGAACCCGTCTGGATGCTTGTCAAACCCGCCTTGACACTGACCCTACTAATTTGGAGTTGATTCGGGAACAGAGTAATTATCTTAAGGCTTATCATGAGGCGGCTAAGGATGAGGAAGAATTCCTTAAACAAAAGGCTAAAGTTGATTGGTTAAAGCTTGGTGACTCTAATACTGCATACTTTCACAATTCTTTGAAAATGCGAAACCATAGGGGTCGCATTGATATTATAAGTGATGCTCAGGGCCGTTTATTTGAGGGGTTGGATGTTCCTTCGGTGTTTGTTAATCATTTTACGAACATCTTTGGCTCTGATTTGAAACCATTGAGGAAACTGGATAATCAGATGTTTACTACTAAACTCTCGGCCTCCCAGGCGGAGTTTATGATTAGACCTATCTCCGATTTGGAAATCAAGGATGCGGTTTTCTCTATTGAGAATTCCAAAGCGCCGGGACCTGATGGTTTTTCCTCGGCCTTTTTCAAGAGTTCTTGGGATATTGTTGGGAAAGATGTGTGTTTGGCGGTTCGTGAATTTTTCAGCAGAGGAAGTCTCCTTAAACAGGTAAACCACACCATTATTGCCCTTATTCCTAAAGTGACTAATATTGTGACTCCGAATGATTTTCGTCCCATCTCGTGCTGCAACACTTTATATAAATGCATTACCAAGATTATCTCGGTTCGTATGATGAAGGGGTTGGAGTCGTTAATTGATATTAATCAGTCAGCGTTTGTGCCTGGGCGTAGGATTTCTGATAATATCCTTTTGACCCAAGAATTAATGCATAATTACCACACTAATACAGGTCCGCCTAGATGTGCTTTTAAAGTTGATATCCAGAAAGCCTATGATACGGTCAGTTGGGACTTCATACGTGATATTCTTTTTGGGTATGGTTTCCATGATAAGATGATTCAGTGGATAATGGAGTGCATAACCACTTCTTCTTTTTCGATAGCAGTTAATGGGAATTTACACGGGTTCTTTAGTGGTAAAAGAGGTCTGAGACAGGGTGATCCGATGTCCCCTTATATTTTCACGCTGGTTATGCAAGCTCTCACGTTGATTCTGCATCGAAAGGTTCGTATTGATGGATCGTTCCGTTTTCATCGATGTTGTGAAAAGTTAAATATTATCAACATTTGCTTTGCGGATGATTTGTTCCTGTTTGCTCGTGGTGATGTGAATTCTGCTAAAATTATTATGGGGGCTCTGAATGATTTCAAAGATATGTCCGGGCTTACTCCGAGTGTTCCGAAAAGTACCGCGTTTTTCTGTAATGTCCCGGACCGTGTTAAAGGTGGTATTTTGAATATTATGCCCTTTGTTGAAGGAAGGCTCCCGGTTAAATACTTGGGGGTTCCTCTTATATCCACGAGGTTAAATTACCGGGATTGTAAGAGGTTGCTGGATTGTATGGATAGTCGGATTGGAGATTGGAAGAATAAAACTTTATCTTTTGCGGGTAAATTGCAGCTGGTCAGGTCTGTTCTTTCGTCTTTATATATTTATTGGGCTGCTGTGTTTTCTCTCCCTTCTAGACTTATTGCTGATCTTGAGAAACGGATTAAAAACTTTCTTTGGGATTATGGTCAAAATAAGGGAAAGCATAAAGTCTCTTGGGATATTGTGTGTCGGCCGAAGTGTGAAGGTGGTTTGAGTATCCGGCGTATACGGGATGTCAATAACTCTGCTGGTTTATCATATTTGGAGCTTAATCAATGTGCGTAACTCGTTGTGGGTTAAATGGATTTATGAGTATAAAATGAAGGGGCGAAATTTTTGGAGCTTGCAGATTCCTAACTCGTGTACGTGGGGATGGAGGAAAATTCTTCAGTTCCGTCCTCAGATTAGAAAATTTATATGGCATGAAATTGGGAATGGGAGATCTACTTCAGTTTGGTATGATAAGTGGGATGAGATTTGTCCTTTAATTGAATATATTAACCCTAGTCATAATAACTGGGGTTGGCCGCCGGATTGGATTTTGAGGTATCCAATTCTTTTGAACCTAAAAGAAGTCAGCATTTGTCCGGATGAGAGGGACAAGATCGTGGTAATGGATGAGAATGGGACTTCAATGAATTTCTCGGCGTCTGGAATTTGGAATCTTATTCGGAGACCGGCTGATAAGGTGTCTTGGGTGCATGTTGTTTGGTTCTCTCAATGTGTTCCAAAACACTCCTTTATGTTGTGGATTGTGCTTCATGATAGGTTGAGCACGCAGAATCGTATTATGGGATGGAAAATTGGTGGGTATCCAAATTATAACTTGTATTGCTGCCCTCTTTGTAATGGAGAGCCGGATTCTCGTAACCACCTCTTCTTTGAGTGTAAGTTCTCTGCTGAGGTTTGGAGTATTGTAAGAATGAAAGGGAAGTTTCAGGGATGTAGGAATGGTTGGGCGAATATTCTTCAATATGTGTCTCAATTTGGAATGTCCAACTCTATTGAAAATGTTGTTAATCGGCTGCTATTTGGGGCTTCGGTTTACGTTATCTGGAAGGAGCGAAACAACCGGCTTTTCAAGAACTCTTTGAAGACCCCGAAGATGGTTGCGGACGAAATCATTAGGGGGACGCGCCTAAAGCTTATGACTCTAAAGTTCAAGAATTCTGAACGGGTTAATCGGGTTCTCGAGGATTGGCACTTTCCGCGGGGAGTTTCCCACCAGATTGATGATAATGGTTGATTTGTTTTAGTTTTGTTTATTTACATTGTTCTTGTGTAAGCTTTGGCTGTGTTTACCAATGTTTGGTGGTTTTTGGTTTGTTTACTCTTGTATGGCATGTCATACATGAGAACTAATATGGCACTCTGTCATATTACTTGTACTTTTTGATTGTGTGGAATGCATTTAACCGGGTGAATCCCTTTACCCAAAAAAAAACTCGCTAGTCCTGTCTTTGTGATTCGTTAAAGATAACTTTCTTATTCGCTAAGCCAATACTTAGTGATTCGTTTAGCTAATACGTTAGTTGACTTATTCGTTGACCATATGATTCGTTGATCAATTCGTTAATTTCAATTCTGATTCGCTACCTGATCAATCTTAATTTCGTTAAGATTTGATTCATCATTTACTGTTCACAGTTCGCTACAACTGTTCACAGTTCGTTACACTGTTTACAGTTCGTTAACAAATTTTAATTTTTAACCCTTGAATTTTTGAAACTTGTCAAAAATGGCTGGTATGTATGCACTAGCCTCACGGAATATGTTAATGAAACAAATGTTGCAACTTGATACTGAGATAGGTTCACATTTGAAATGTCCAAGGTTGATGAAATTTAGCGATTTTGCTAAATGGGAACCCCGGTTCCGTGCTCATCTAGGATCAGTTCACCCTGACTGCTCATATTGTTTAGATGAAGTTTACACCGTTCCTATGATTGGGGATGAGCCTATTGGCTTTACACCTAAGACTATCTCACAATATTCGGTTGAAGAGAAGAAAGCTTTAGAAATTGAGACAAAAGCCTATTATACTCTTACTATGGCTTTACCTGAAAATATTTTTCACCAAGTAGGGAGTGTAAAGATTTGTGCATCTTTATTTCAACATATCCGTATGAGAAGTATGGGAAACACCACTGAAAGTAAAAAGGTTATGCTCAAGTTTCAATATAGAAACTTTAACCTACTGTAGGGTGAAACTGTTGAAGAGATGACAACACGATTTAATCATTTAATAGCCGAAATGGACAAGATGAAATTGGAGATATCTGAATTTGACAAGATTGATACTATTAAAAGTGCTTTACCAAGTTCTTATTCAACTTTCCTTATGGTGTTGAAGGAGAATAATTATTTTAGTAATGAGGATTTGACTGCATCTGAATTTCTGCAGCAGATCGAGGCTCGAGAATATGACCTTAAGTGTCAGAAGTCATCAAAAGATAATCAAGATCCTGCATTTTATGGCGGAAGTATGCCATTAAGTTCAACCATTTCACCTATCGCTACTTTTCTCACACAAACTGCAAGTGAGAATGCAACAACTTTGTATAGTGATCCAAGAGCTTGTTTTTACATGACTGGAAATACTGGATTTTCTGGTGTTCCTAATTCATCTGGAGGATCTGGATCTTCATCGTCCACAAATCAATTCTCGTCTCAAACAAATGTCAACATGAGGGAGGTCAAACAAAATTTTGCGTTCTTGTCTGCCTTCATGACTTCATACGAGAATTTGGTTAGTAGTAAGATTGCAACAAGCGATCTGACTGAAGAAGATTACGATCAGATTGATCCTGATGATTTGGAATTAATGGACTTGAAGTGGAATAGGCTATGATAGTCAGGAAAGTAAAAAAGTTCATGCAGAGAACGGGTAAAGATCTTCCTTCATTGAACAAGAAGTTGGGGTTTGATAAATTGTAGGTCAAGTGCTACAATTCTCAAGAGTTTGCTCACTTTGCCAAAGAATGTGATAAACCTAAAAAGGAGTATACCGGTCCCAGAAAGCAAGATTAAAACTCATTGGGAAAGAGTGGTAATGATGCAGGAAAGTCTTCTGGAGGTAAATCTTCGTTTTCTGGATCTCAAGCAATGTTATCCAACGTAGATGGAGATGACTGGTCATAAAGGTTATTAAGTGGTAACAATGAAGCAAATCTTGCAATGCTTGGATTTCCTAAGTCCTTTTAAGATGTAAGTGGAAGTGAAATTTCTTCTGATGCTGATACTGAGTCTGAGTCTGATGATTCAAATGAAAAGCTTCCAACTACTTTCACCTGCATGGCAAAGATCAGTGGTTCAACCACGTCTGCTTGCATAGCTAAGCAAAATGAGGTTAGTAATTCTACTTCTAACTTATCATGTGTTGATTGTGAGACCAATAAGTCTAAGATAGATGCCTTGAAACTTCAAAATGATAATTTGCTAAAAGAGATTGTTTCGTTAAAAGATACTTATAGGCAATCCTTGACCTCTCAAATGAATTCAAGAGAGAAAAATGAGGCTTTAACTATAAGTAATCATGATCTTAAGGCTGAGTTGTCTGTGAAAATGACCATCAATGATCAAAAATTTCAAGAAATCTTGAAACATAGATCAAAGATAACCGAGCTTGAAAATAAGGTTCTTGATTTAAAGAACAAATTGGGCAAATTCAGAAACTCTTCCTTTTTGCTAAATGAAATAATTGAAGTATCTGGTAAGCAAAAAGATTCAAAGAAGGAACAGGTTTTGTCGAGATTCCACCACGTTTTCATATTTATTACAAACCAAACCCTTTTGCTAGATAAGAAGAGGATGTAATTTGTTTGAACTCAGTTAACCCTTTACTAACACAGATCTCAGATCTGAATTGTATATAAATTAACTTCTAATACGGATCTAGCTCATGATTGCCATTGATCTATAGTTAATACGTTATCTATCTCTATATGTATTAGTTGTATGTATGTTAATATTATTAGTATGAAGATTGAGAGAGAGATCGGGCAGAGTTTCGTTAATTAACTCTCAAAAACTTACATTAATGTGTGAACAGTGTTCACTATAAATAGACGATGGAGTTAGTTCGTTAACATACCCTAACGAACTAAACTACAATTCGTTACATACATTAAATAGACAATAATCTTTACGAATCACCCCCTGATTCGTTAAACATTCTCAACGAATCAGGAGGGATAATATCTTAAGTCTTAGTTCGCTAAACATCCTTAGCGAACTAGACATTACATTAATGAATTACACAGATAGATTAATTGTTTATATTAAACAAAACAACAAATACGTTAACAATAAATACAAAGACTCGAGACGCAAAACCATGCACTAACAGACACCCCCTCGTCTTGAGCTCTTTGTCTTTGATCTTCACTTGAAACGCTTGGACTGCCAATCTCTGCAGCTATGAATCTCGTTCTCATAACAAACATGCACAAAGCGTTGGAATTGCATAGCCAGATCATAGTCTTCATTGCGCTCAATCAGAATCTTGTTCTTGTGCAACACGTCATTATCGGTCTCGGATAAATTAACCAACCACATCGGGTCGATAATCTTAATAAGCTCAGTCTTCAGACCTTTACCCAACACAATGACGGCCTCGCCAGTACGGTTATCATAGTACCAGCGGTCGAACGAAAAATGCATGTTTTGGTGCATCGTCTTCACCGGCACACGCTTCATCGTCTTCGGCGGCTTTACCTTAAGAACAAGCTTCCTCCAGCCAGTCCTTGGATCAATTTCATCAATACGTTTAAGTGTAGGGATCTGGGGCTTTAGAAACTTGAAACCATGATTGACTTCGAACAGCAGGTGTTGATGAAACCACTCAGCTATCCGGTCGCCACCACGATTGATAAACGGACGACACGCGAGGGTACGAACATCCCAACGTGGTAAGGTAAGAACGTCCATTATCTTCTCGTAGTACTGAATTCCCTTCTCCCATTTAACGATACATACCTTAAGATCAGAATCATATAGCCAAGAGATGATATCACCATGAACGTTTGATACAGTCTTGAAAGATGTCACTTGGTTTGCTTTGACCCAAGTTGCAGCTTCATCTTTCTGCTCTTGATCGACATGCCGATATGCATCGATAATTTTACCCACTTTCTGGTGACTGAACCACCTTGCAATATCAGCATCAGTTGGGTTCTCAATTGATTTGAAACAAGTATCCACAACCTTCTTACCCTTAGACGTCTTTTCCAAATCATCCTCAGCTGCTTTAAATATATGCTCATTAAATACGGGAGCCCCTTGATCAACGTTTGTGTGTTGAAACAAATCAGGATACTGCTCAGCAGTGACGTCTTCAACTTCAACTTCCTCATCTTCATAAATAAAATCGTGTTCATCTCAACAGTTGGATCATTTAAGATCTCTTCATCGTTTACTACCTCAACATCAGGCTCTGTCTCTAGCACGGTCAACTGTTCATCATTCAACCCAAGCAGTATGGAAATCTGCTCTCGTGTTAGAGACCTTTCAACGAATTCACCAACCTCAATCTCATCCCTGTTCACCACACTCCTAACCATCCCCGATCCATCCACAAATATGACGGTATTGGCTTCAATCATTTCGATCGGTTTAACAGCAGTTGAGTCATGATATACAACAACCTGCTTACGTGAGTCATCACCACCACTTGTACCTGCACCGGAAGATGAGCTGTGCGTTTGTTTAGGCTCACCTCCAGCACCAGACTCATCAGGATCTTGGTTATCATTCTTGAGTTTCTTCAATGCATCATCTTTGCACGTTAACTGCAAAATCAAATCCTCCTGTTCTTTGAGTTTCACCCCCTGAGACATAACAATCACACGAAGCTCCTTTGTCTCTCTTTGACAGAATGAAACATAACTCATCAGCCTTCGTTGATTCTCCATTAGACGTTCTTGATTTTGACGATCAGCAGACATTTAATTTTCATACAAATGGAGGAGATTCAAAAGCATGTCTGTCTGACGATTCTGTGGCATATTATACAATGAAGGATGAACAGGCTGGATTGGTCCCTGAGGCCGGGTAGTTCTCATAAAAGAGACATCACTCGGTGGAGGAGGCCTCAAAGACGGTGTTGGAACAGTGGAAAGAGTATCAGAAGGCATTGGTAATTCAGCTAAAGCCATTTGTGGAATCATACCAAGCCTATCATGAGGAACCATCGTCGTTGTCAAGGTAAGCGCCAGAGTGCTAGTAGTAAGCGGCACTGCCGGGCGTTGAGACATGGTTGTACGAGGCGGTGGAACACCAATAATTACACCAGCTCCAGCTGATACACGTCTCTTGGCTGGAATTTCAGATGCCGGTCTTTATCCTTTAGTTTCCGTTCACGTTGAGCTGCAATTGTGGCAGCTAACGCGGCTTTGACTGCAGCTTGTTGTTCTTGAAGTGCTGCATCACCAGCACCACCATTTCCATCATCATTACCATCATCATTTTCATCGTTCCCACCTTCTCCTCCCTCACGCTCGGAATCTGAGTCATCGTGGATCCAGCGATCCTCGGGAGGACATTCATAATTAGGGTTAATGATATGACCAATCATACGTTTGTCTCGTGGCCTCTCCTTACGATAGATCGTCATTCTACGCACAGTATCGGCCTTCATGTGTTCTAAGTCAAGGACATCTTCCACTAACGTTCGATCAATCACCAAGGTATAAGGTCTTGAATTATCAACTGTAGAAATCGGGGATACATTAAGAACTTCTTCTTCTGAGCAGTTTGCTGAACTTGTTCTTTCAAATGATCGAAGACCAAGTTGAATGGTTTATTGAGAGAATAAGAGCCACAAATGCTGATTGCAAACTGATACGACATTCATCAAATCCACCCCGACGACCACCCAAACAATGAATCAGTACGTGTAGAAGATACTTGTAAGGTGGGCACAGTCCATTCTTGTTAAACATGGACTCTTCAACATCTCTACCATAACGTACACGTGTAAACAAACCCTTGATTAACTTCTTATCAAACTCACTTGGGTTATTATCATTGTCCCCAAACCGAAGCACCCTTCTAATCACATCAACATCCACTGTTATAGGAGTTTGATTGATAGTGGCTTGAATGTGATTCTCGACTTCAACAAACTCAGCAGTATTCCAGAACTGCCTAATAATGCTCAGATAAACAGTAGGTTGAGCAGTTATAGCATAATGTATCACCGAACGTCGTAAAAATGCCAATACATCCCCAAACATAGCTACGTCAGCAACATCTGGATCAACATAATCACATATGTTGTGTTTCTTATCATATGGTAGCAACTGAACGTCAGCTTGTTCTTAAGGTTGTTCTAGATATTGGGGTTGTTCTTGTTCTTGGGGAGCAACAGGTGGGTCTTGATCCATTTGATCGGCCATTACACTGAATAAATAATAAAATATGAACGAATATAAGTAATGAGAAAGTTTATATACTTTAGGCATTTATATATATCTATCAATATACAGTGTATTTAATTTTAGATGTCGTGTGTAATCGATGTATCGATGCGTTTAAACCTTTGGAATATTTTATTAATTTACAATATTTAGTTAAATTAATTAAATAAATTAATATTGAAATGTCATTCGTTAAAACATCAATCTGATTCGTTAAGGAAATATAACAAATCAATTGATTCGCTATCAAGTAAATAATTTAACGAAGGAGAATTAGCGAATTAACTATTAATACTAACGAACTAACTTGTAGTTCGTGTTAATTTGACGAATCCATAGCTGATTCGTTAAATAACCTATTCGCTAATCTAGTTCGTGTGAGTTACGTAACGAATTGGACACAAAGAATTCCAATTCTCTAGTTATAACAAATGGCCACAAAGTTGGCTTAATCTTTGACTCTCCTGGTCAAAGTCAAAATTAAATAAGAACACTGAAAGTCAACATGCTGAATCCAGGTTCGATTATTCCATAATCCTCGTTGAATAACCGAATCAACACTCGTAACAATCTCAGAAACACAATACAGAGAGAATGGTGTTGATTTGAAGTTCAAAAGCATGACATAAGTTAGGTTATTAAGGGTTTTAACAGAGCAAAAACACCCGAAATAACAAACAATCAATTTGACCCGGCAATCTAAAATCAAACTCTGATTAAAGACTACCAAGGGTGTCGGAATGATATTCCGATCACAGTGATATCAAAATAAGATACATTAACACAGTATGACTCCGATGATGCAGAGTTTAAAAAGCCGTAAAACCCTTATAACAAAATCACATAATTAGCCTATCAAAACTGTAACATTTTTGATGAAAATTACGAAGAAGTGATCATCTATACCTTAGCAATACACTGGTATACTCAAAAGGTCAAATTTCGATGATCGATTAATTATGAAAAATTTTGGCAGAGTAACTTTAAGTGTAAGGAAGAAGATGAATAGTATACGACGGTTCGTATACACGCCGTCCTATATACTCTGTCCTTACATGCTTCCCAAGGCACGAAATAGACTAATTCGTTTGAAATTTGAACTAACGAATCAACTAATTCGTTATTTAATTTGAACGTGCAGAGTAGCGAATGAGACTTGATTCGTGTCTTGATTCGTTAAATATGCATAACAAACTAGAAGTGTTTCGTTACAGAGTGCGGAAGCGAATTAGGTGAACGAACTAGAGTGTAGTTCGTTAAAACACCTAATTTGTTATCCATAATTAACGAATTAGACATTATTTTGATTTTATCTTTTAAATTAAATGAATTTAAATTAAATTAATAAATCAAATAAATAAATAAATGAATTAAATAAATTAAACTGATTACTAAAATAACTTACAAGAATTACCGAGGACCGTTATCTCAGTAATCGAATAACTTAAAAAACATAATTTAAAATACCACTTAAATAATATGTAAAATAAAAAACTAAAATGTTTTTGGTATTTTGTAAAAAATTAAAGAATGTATTTACAGAAATATCCGAACTGAAAACAAAAAGACAATCTTTTTTGTGTTTTTCTTTAATTTTTCAAAAGCAATACATATTTTTGTATTTTTGTTGAGTTTGAGCAGAGAATCATATTGATTAAAATGCCTTTCCATCACAGTTTTATATTTCAACACTATTATGACTGGCGTTAAGTCGGTCATTGATATTGTTGTCCACTTAAATCTTATAACAAGCCTTCAAGCATTTTTGTGATATGGTTTAGGGTTCAATTAGCGCACAGAATATCAGAAACTATCAGCCCCTAATCTCGGTTCAAGCTTATTTTTATTTTTGCCAAATCACCCCAACTTGACTTAAACCGTTGTAGTGTTGATCAAAATTTGAGACTTTTAGAATATATGGGCAATGCATCAAGTTTCCTTTACTGTGAGTGAGTATGCATGAGTCCATCTGTGGGCTTACATACATTGTATCCCTTGGGGTCCGTTTCTTATTGGTATTGAGACGCGCGCAAGGGAGGAACAATTGTATGACTAACAGCGGATTTTGATCAAGTCAGTAATTTGGATTGTACGAAGTACATCAGTGATCAAGTTTAATGACTTTGGGTTTGCTCTAAAAGCGAATGAAATATTCATGTTTATGAATACCCAGATGATTAAGCCGCATAAAGACTCACAATGTCCAGAATCCTAACGCTTGTTATTTGCTTTATTATATTTTTGGGAGATCAACAGCTATAAGGCTTGAGTATGACCGGTTATTACATTTCTGTCATCCTCACCGAGACTTTTGCTAGAGACTAACACCTCTTTCAGTTTGGCTTTTCTTTAGGTTTATATCACTTATTTTACTCTAACAGCTTGTTTAAGACCTATCAATGCACCAATGATTAAGCACTCAATCTTTTAAGCTTATTTCTTACTGGATTTGGGGTCAAATAATCAATGTACTATCATTTTCTCTTTTTGCTTCAAAAACTCAAAATTTTGAGGAGCATAAAAAAAATGAATTTAGTCGCCTCAGTTACTTTGAGTCTATAGATAAATGGCTATCCTATCCATCTACAGGTAGATAACAGGACCAAAACATGCAAGCATGCTCCACAAACTTAAATAACTGGTAAAATTTTCAGCGAGAAAATAAAGTAGAAAGCTCAACGAACGCCCCAAGTACTTTCCATTTGTCAGGTGAACGGCTAACCGAATATTTACAAGAAATTATCAGGACCAAACATATACAAGTATATGTCCTTCAAAATAGAAGCAAATGACATAATTTTCAGCGAACATAAGCGAAAATCTTTTTGGTTTTTCTCTTTGCATACATAAAATACAATCTTTTTGTCTTTTCAGATTTTTCTTTACAAACGAGAAATTCACATTCTTTTTGTCTTTTCGGATATTTCTTTACAAACGAGAAATTCACAGTCTTTTTGTCTTTTCAAAATTTCTTATAAATTAAAAATTAAAAGTTTCACAATCTTTTTGATTTTTCAATTTTTAAGATGTTTTTGAATTTTTAAAATTTTGAAACTTAAAGACATGAAAACTAAAGACATGAAAACACACTATTTTTGAAGTTTTTAATTTTTTTAAATATTTTTGGATTTTATCTATACAAACGAAAAGCACAATCTTTTTGTATTTTCTATTTTCACCCCGAAAAACCAAAATCAAAATAAAATTTAAACTAGAACAAACTAAAATAAAAGATAATTATCCTAATTTTAGGATCTCAGCAAGGGTCTTCAATCCATTTAAACCAAACAAAAATTGAAAACGTGTCTTTTCAAAGGATTTGGTAAATAGATCGGCTTTCTGAAAATCAGTATATACATTTTCATAATAATCCCGTATAAAATAATATCGAATTTCGATATGTTTCGTTTTAGAATGTTGTACGGGATTTTTGGTGATACTAATGGTAGCATAATTATCAATTAAGATGGGAGTAGTAAGAAACTTCAAACCGTAGTCGCGAAGATGTTGTTGTATCCACAAAACCTGGGAACAGCAACTCGAGGCTGCAACATACTCAGCTTCGGCGGTTGAAGTGGAGACCGTTGTCTGCTTCTTACATTGCCAGGAAACAAGCCGGTTTCCTAAGAATTGACATCCCGCTGTGGTAGACATCTTGCATCCTCCATAGTCTGAGTCGGAATAAGCGGTAAAATCAAAAGTATCGTCCTTGGGGTACCATAACCCGATGTCAGGATTGCCCCTCAGATATTGAAGAATACGTTTTACCGCTGCCAGGTGAGTCACTCGGGGACTAGCTTGGTACCTAGCACATAAACAAACAGCAAACATTATGTCGGGTCGAGAAGCAGTAAGATACATCAAAGAACCAATCATAGCACGAAAGAGGGTAGGATCGACAGTATCTTCCAATTCATCCGGTGATAATTTGTGACCACGGGGAGAGGATTAGAAGGGATTTTTCGGCAGTAATCTTGAATCACCTCAAGACGTCGTTCACATACTTTGTCTGGTGATTAAAGATTCCTTTCGCTGACTGATGAACCTGCAACCCTAAAAAGAAATTCATTTCTCCCATCGAACTCATCTCGAACTTGGTTTGCATTGATTTCTCGAACTCCTTACACAACTTATCGTTTGTTGACCCAAAGATTATGTCATCAACATAAATCTGGACGAGGAGAAGATCATCACCAATATTCTTATAGAACAACGTGCAATCAACAGTCCCACGTTTGAAACCATTATCCGTTAGATGGTCGGCGAGCGTTCCATACCAAGCTCTCAGGGCTTGATGTAGACCATATAATGCCTTGTTTAATCGGTAAACTCGGTCAGGATAATCAGGATCTTCAAAACCTGGAGGCTGTAAAACGAACACTTCCTCATGAAGTTCACCATTGAGAAAAAGCACTTTTAACATCCATTTGGTATACTTTAATGTTCTTGTAAGCAGCATATGCCAGAAAGATTTGAATCGACTCTAATCTTGCAACTGGAGCATATACTTCAGCGTAATCAATACCCTCTTGCTGATGAAAACCTTGCACCACTAAACGTGTCTTGTTTCTCACAATTACCCCACGGTCGTCTTTCTTACACTTATATACCCACTTAGTTGGAATTGCCTTCTTAACTCGAGCAGGTTTATCAATAAGATCCCAAACACCCAAACGTGCAAATTGCTGTAATTCTTCTTGCATGGCTTCTACCCAAGAAGGATCTTGAAGTGCCATACGAGGAGTCGTTGGCTCAACTTGGGATAGAAAACAAGTGAATTTTGCAAGATTTACAATCCCAGACGAGTGTAAGTCAGCATAAGCACATAAGACATTATTTTCACCCGATGAAGCAACTAGACGACGTGTTTGAACTCCCACATCAAGTTCTCCAATAATGTTTTCTTGTGGATGGTAATTATGAATCCTAAGAGTAGGATTCTCAGAAACAGCAACATTTTCAAATAAATTAGTGTAATATTCACCCAATTCATGAGATGAAACATCACTATCAAGTTCAACAACTTGATCCACAACTGTATTATCATCAGATGACGTAGAAGCATTATCAAAAAGAACAGGAGACTCATTCTCAGGTTCTTCTGTTGGAGCATCGATTGGAACTTCAACATCATTAGAACTTGCAAACCTTGGAATTTCCAGGTGTTCTTCAAAATAAGCACGAACTAAATCTTAATTTGAATGATCGGTTGTTGGAGTAAATGAATTAAATAAGCCATCATAGTCAAACATCCAGTCGGGACCTTTCCCTTGAGAAGGAGTAGTGTACTTTTGAAAGTCCACATGGTACCATTCTTCAACACAACCAGATGTAAAGTAAAAAACTCGTTTCTTAGGTGACGCATACCCCAAGAAATAACCTTCAATGGCTTTTTCATCAAACTTTCCCACATCCTTTTTCAACATAGTACAAGGACACCCAAATGGTTCCAAGTACTTTAAATTAGGTTTACGATTATTCAACAACTCATAACTGGTCTTCTTAAATCTCTTAACAGTCAGAACACGATTGAGTGTATAACAAGCCGTATTCACAGCTTCATTCCAAAAATGGATAGGAAGCTTTGAGTCGGCCAGCATCGTTCTAGCAGCTTTAATCAACGTTCTATTCTTTCTTTCAGCTACACCGTTCTGTTGTGGTACATATGGAGCACTGTATTCTAGATGAGTTCCTTTTTGTAAACAAAAGAAATCTAATACAGTTGTTTTAAATTCAGTACCATTGTCACTTCGAATTCTCCTCACTTTCTGTTTGTATAGTGATTCGATCTTAGTGATTAAGTTTTGAACGAGACCTGGTGTTTGGTCTTTTGAACTCATAAACAAGACCCATAAATATCGTGAATAATCATCTGTAACTACTAGGCAATACCAGTCTCCAGAAATACTCGCACGATTCACTGGACCGAATAAATCCATATGAAGTCGCTTAAGAGGAGTATCAATGGAATTCAATAACTTAGAGGGATGTGACTTTTTTTCTGTTTGCCCTTTTTGCAAGCAACACAGTGATCGGATAACTTAAAATTCTTCAAAGACACATAGTCAACTAGATCATTTGCCATTAGATAGTTCATCTTACGAACATGTATGTGACCCATTCTACGACCCCATAGAATAGAGTATTTCTCGGTTGTTTTCGAGACAAAACATGTTTCGATCGATGTTAATACTTTAGAACTCATATTCAAGACATAAATATCATTTGATCGAGGTGATCGCATGACAACCATGTCCTCGGGAATCACATATCCCGGTTTTAAAATCAGAAACTCTTTATCAATAAATATTGTAGTGTATAGCTTATCACAAATTTGTGACACACTCAATAAATTATGGTCCACTTTATCAAAATAATAAACTTTCTCAAAAGTAATCTTCCCATTCGAAACATCACCTTCTTGTGTAATCATACCCCCAGAGTTCCCAGCAAATGCCACATAACCTCCTTGAATATTTCTCACATTTGTTAACAGGTTGAGATTTCCGGTAATATGACGAGAACATCCCCTATCCATAATCCAGTTTTCACCAGATATGGTCTTGGACGTACCCTACACACAAAAGAAAATGATTAGTTCAAAACGGCAGCCCAGGCCTCAGTCTTGGGCACCTTTTGGTTTCCTTGAGAAAAATTAAACTTAGTTGCATTCAATTGTTGTTCAGCAACTCGAGAATAAGTTACAGGTTTCTTAGACTTTCGTCTTAGATACGCAGCTTGAACAACATTTGAATTAACATTTTTGCACAACGGTTCGGTTGGAATAAACTTTGGTTTAACAGAACCATGAGTTTCATTCACATGAACAACTTTTCGAGGATGCACGTTAGAGAACATAATATGAGTATCATCAGCATACGACACAGGTCGTTTCAGAATCTCCTTTACCAAAGAAACCGGCTTGGAATGGTCTTTGATAAAAAGGTGAAGATTCTGATAGTTCTTCTGGCCACAATTTCTTACTACATGACCTTGTTGACCGCAAAGGAAACAGCTTCGCATGTCAACATGATGATGTAGAGAATTAGTCGGAACATGTGACACAGAAGATGAATGTTGAATCACATTTTTGGTCAAGCTCTTAGCAAAATCATCAGATAAATCAGGTTTCTTTTTCAAGTAAAAATCTAAGTTAGAAATGTTTGAAAAACTTTTCAAAGTGTCAGCTCCGGTTGACTTTACAAATTGAATTTTCTTAGCATTTATTAAACTTGCTTAGCTTGAGTCAACTGATCTGATGAAGCTGATGTTTTAGCTTGAGCATACAAACGTTCAAGTTCACGAATCTTGGAGGTTTCATTATAAAACACACTCTCAATTAGTTCAGGTTTAATGATACTTATTTGAATGTCTTTCTCAGTGAACATCGTGTCCATCCCCTTTTAACATAAACACACGAGCAGATGATGGCTTAGATACATTAGGATTTATGAAACGCAACAAATCCTCATCAGAAATTTTGGGTTTTTCTTGTTTCTTAGCTCTCACTGGTTTGACATTAACATGACATCTTGTTTCACCTTGGTTGTGTGCGAACCATAGACAGCCTCCTTAAATTCATGAGGTTCACAAAGTATGTGATTAGAACTTGGAATGTTCTTGTTTTTGTGTATGATATCAGGTTCGAACACATCCTCAATGATAACTTTGTCAACATTTTCAACATAAACTTTTTTGCTTTGAACATGAGATTTTTGAGGAGCAAATTGGGTTTTAACAGTTTCAGATTTACTAAGTTTAGGATTTTCTGAAATCACAGGTTCTTTTACAATGACCTCTTCTTCCTTTTTAGCAAAAGGATTAATTTTATAATCATTGTGAAACAGTGCAGGAATTTCAACAAAACCTATACCTTTCTTTGAATCCTTTTGTTTTCTAGATACTTCAATAATTTCATTCAACAGAAAAGAAGAGTTTTGAAATTTACCCAATTTGTTCTTCAACTCAAGAACCTCATTCTCAAGTTCGGTTATTTTTGAACGATGTTTCAATATTTCTTGAAACTTTTGGTCATTAATAGTCATTTTCACGGATAACTCAGCTTTGAGATCATGGTTACTTGTTGACAATGCTTCAATCTTCTCACGAGATCTCATTTGAGATTCGAGAGATTGTCGATAAGTATCTTTTAGTGAAGCAATTTCTCTGACTAAATTATCATTATGATTCTTTAAAGATTCTAACTTAGGTTTGTTAGATTCACATTCAACACAAGTTACTTTAACCGATGATGTTGCAGAAATAGAATGACTAACCTCATTGATCTTAGCCATGCATGCAAAGACAGTTGTGGGCTTGTCACAAGAGTCATCAGAATCAGATCCAGAATCATTATCAGAAGACAACTCACTTCCACTAGCATCTAGAAAGTCTTGAGTCAACCCAAACAAAGCCAAATTAGCTTGATTATCATTACACAGTAGTCGTTGTGACCAATCATTTCCATCAGCTAACATTTCTTGTGACCCAGAACTTGAAGGTTTCTTCTCAGCATCATTATCTCGTGGTGTTGAAGAATTTTGATTATGACCACGAGGACCAGTATACCCCTTTTTCGGTTTGTCACTTTCTTTTTCAAAATGCCCGAATTCTTGACAATTGTAACATTTCACCTTTAACTTGTCAAATCCCAATTTCTTGTTCAAGGCAGGAAGATCTTTTCCGGTCCTTTGCATAAATCTTTTCACCTTACGAACAATCATTGCCATGTTCCACTTTAAATCCATGATTTCTAAGTCGTCTAGATCAATCTGATCATAATCTTTATCAGTCAGATCACTAGTGGCAATCTTACTACTAACCAAATTTTCGTAAGACGTCATGAAGGCTGATAGAAAGACAAAATTTTGTTCAGCTTCTTTCATGTTGATATTCGGAGGTGATAAGTATTGATTTGCAGTGGATGAACTTCCCGAACCAGCATAAGTGATCAGAGTTATCAGCAGTATAAAAACATGCTCTAGGATCACTATAGATGGTTGTTTCATTTTCTCTTGCATTCTGTGTAAGAAATGCAGTAATCGGTGAAATGGTTGAACTTAGAAGCATGCTACCACCATAGAAAGCAGAATCTTGACTTTCCTTGGATGATTTTTGACACTTGAGGTCATATTCACGAGCTTCAATCTTTTGTAAAAACTCACTTGTAGTCAAGTCTTCATTGAAATAACTGTTTTCTTTTAATACCATTAGGAAAGTAGAGTACGAACTTGGTAGTGCACTCTTAATAGTATCAATCTTATCAACCTCAGAAATTTCCAATTTCATTTTATCCATCTCTGCAATCAAGTGATTAAATCTTGTTGTCATTTCTTCAACCGTCTCACCTTTGAGTAGGTTAAAGTTTCTGAATTGAAACTTAAGCATAACCTTTTTGCTTTCAGCAGTGTTTCCCATTCTTATCATTCAGATATGTTGAAACAAAGAGGCACAAATTTTTATACTACCCACTTGGTGAAAGATGTTCTCAGGTAAAGCCATGGTTAGAGTAGAATAAGCTTTTTTCTCTATCTCTAATGCTTTCTTCTCTTCCTATGAGTATTGAGAGATAGCTTTAGGTCTGAAGCCTATGGTCTCTTCCCCAATCATAGGAACGATATAAACTTCATCTAAACAATATGAGTAATCATGGTGAATTGACCCTAAATGAGCACGAAACCGAGGTTCCCACTTGGTAAAATCATTGAACTTCATCAAACGTGGACATTCGAATGCGAATCAATCTCAGTATCCAATTGTAACATTTGTTGCATCAACATGTTTTGAGAAGCTAATGCATACATACCAGCCATTTTTGACAAGTTTTGAACTTCAAGGGTTAAAAATTAAAATGAATTAACGAACTGTAAACAGTGTAACGAACTGTGAACAGTTGTAGCGAACTATGAACAGTAAACAACGAGTTAGACCTTAACAAAGTTAAGATTAATCAGGTAGCGAATCAGAATTAAAGTTTAACGAATTAAGCAACGAATCTGATGGTCAACGAATGAGTCCAACTAACGCATTGGCTAAACGAATCACTAAGTATAAGCTTAGTGAATTAGAAAGTTTTCTGTCGAATCACCAAGAGATACTTAACGAATTAGATAACGAACATGCTACAGTTGATAACGAATCAACTTATTGCGAATCAGGTTGTTACAACGGTTTGTAACAAACTCTGACACCGAATGCCACATGGCAAAGGTTGTTATAACACGGTTTCCAAGGGAACCACGTGTCACACGAATATGTGAACACGAATCAAATGGATTAGCGAACTGATTAAACGAATCAACTGTAACTCATAGCGAATTGGTGAAATATGTTAACGAATCAAGTTGAATGGACTGTATGGATAGTCGGATTGGAGATTGGAAGAATAAAACTTTATCTTTTGCGGGTAAATTGCAGCTGGTCAGGTCTGTTCTTTCGTCTTTATATATTTATTGGGCTGCTGTGTTTTCTCTCCCTTCTAGACTTATTGCTGATCTTGAGAAACGGATTAAAAACTTTCTTTGGGATTATGGTCAAAATAAGGGAAAGCATAAAGTCTCTTGGGATATTGTGTGTCGGCCGAAGTGTGAAGGTGGTTTGGGTATCCGGCGTATACGGGATGTCAATAACTCTCTGCTGGTTTATCATATTTGGAGCTTAATCAATGTGCGTAACTCGTTGTGGGTTAAATGGATTTATGAGTATAAAATGAAGGGGCGAAATTTTTGGAGCTTGCAGATTCCTAACTCGTGTACGTGGGGATGGAGGAAAATTCTTCAGTTCCGTCCTCAGATTAGAAAATTTATATGGCATGAAATTGGGAATGGGAGATCTACTTCAGTTTGGTATGATAAGTGGGATGAGATTTGTCCTTTAATTGAATATATTAACCCTAGAGCTATTCATCGTGCTGGCTTGTCTTTAGAGACCTGTGTCAGTGATGTTGTTCATCATAATAACTGGGGTTGGCCGCCTGATTGGATTTTGAGGTATCCAATTCTTTTGAACCTAAAAGAAGTCAGCATTTGTCCGGATGAGAGGGACAAGATCGTGGTAATGGATGAGAATGGGACTTCAATGAATTTCTCGGCGTCTGGAATTTGGAATCTTATTCGGAGACCGGCTGATAAGGTGTCTTGGGTGCATGTTGTTTGGTTCTCTCAATGTGTTCCAAAACACTCCTTTATGTTGTGGATTGTGCTTCATGATAGGTTGAGCACGCAGAATCGTATTATGGGATGGAAAATTGGTGGGTATCCAAATTATAACTTGTATTGCTGCCCTCTTTGTAATGGAGAGCCGGATTCTCGTAACCACCTCTTCTTTGAGTGTAAGTTCTCTGCTGAGGTTTGGAGTATTGTAAGAATGAAAGGGAAGTTTCAGGGATGTAGGAATGGTTGGGCGAATATTCTTCAATATGTGTCTCAATTTGGAATGTCCAACTCTATTGAAAATGTTGTTAATCGGCTGCTATTTGGGGCTTCGGTTTACGTTATCTGGAAGGAGCGAAACAACCGGCTTTTCAAGAACTCTTTGAAGACTCCGAAGATGGTTGCGGACGAAATCATTAGGGGAACGCGCCTAAAGCTTATGACTCTAAAGTTCAAGAATTCTGAACGGGTTAATCGGGTTCTCGAGGATTGGCACTTTCCGCGGGGAGTTTCCCACCAGATTGATGATAATGGTTGATTTGTTTTAGTTTTGTTTATTTACATTGTTCTTGTGTAAGCTTTGGCTGTGTTTACCAATGTTTGGTGGTTTTGGTTTGTTTACTCTTGTATGGCATGTCATACATGAGAACTAATATGGCACTCTGTCATATTACTTGTACTTTTTGATTGTGTGGAATGCATTTAACCGGGTGAATCCCTTTACCCAAAAAATCAAGTTGAATGGGTTAACGAATCAAGCTTAAATTCTAGAATCAAACTTGAATCTTCATATCTTCAAATCTTCAAATGAACATTTCCAGAAATCTGGAAATTGAAGATCATGAACCCAGAAACATGAGTTTGTAATACAAACTCAATATCCAAACAAATCGCTCAAATAAGCTACCAAAATACTTGCACACCAATCGCGAATCCACTTGTATCAATCCCGTAACACAATTACACTTAACACATATCCAATTTAACCAAAAACCATCCTCTGTTTCTCGGCCAAACTCAGATCCAAACCAAACAATCCAAACACAGTCCAAACCTCAATTCCAGTCAACCACAGCTCACAATAACCTTACCAAACCCAAATCAAATCCAATTCAATCCATAACCAGCCCAATTTACACTCAATTGAACTAAATCAAACCGGAAACACAATTATATCACAATAACAATTATACGTCTATAATAACAAATTAACTATCAAATTCAAGAGCAAAAGAGCACCGAAAGCTCTGATACCACTTGCTTGAACTCAGTTAATTACTAACACAGATCTCAGATCTGAATTGTTTATAAATTAACTCCTAATACGGATCTAGCTCATGATTGCCATTGATCTATAGTTAATATGTTATCTATCTCTATATGTATTAGTTGTATGTATGTTAATATTATTAGTATGAAGATTGAGAGAGAGATAGGGCAGAGTTTCTTTAATTAACTCTCAAAAACTTACATTAATGTGTGAACAGTGTTCACTATAAATAGACGATAGAGTTAGTTCGTTAACATCCCCTAACGAACTAAACTCCAATTCGTTACATACATTAAATAGACAATAATCTTAACGAATCACCCCCTGATTCGTTAAACATCCTCAACGAATCAGGAGGGATAATATCTTAAGTCTTAGTTCGCTAAACATCCTTAGCGAACTAGACATTACATTAACGAATTATACAGATAGATTAATTGTTTATTACATTAAACAAAATGACAAATATGTTATCGATAAATACAAAGACTCGAGACGCAAAACCGTGCACTAACATAATTGTTAAAGAATCTGTGATTCCTGAAAAGACTAAACCAGTTAAACCTGAAAGTGTTAAAGCCCAACCTTCAATTCAGAAACCTCATGTTCAAAGCAACAAAGTTTTTGTTGAAAATGTTGACAAAGTTATCATTGAGGATGTGTTCGAACCTGAAATCATATACAAGAACAAGAACATTCCAAGTTCTAATCACATACTTTGTGAACCTCATGAATTTGAGGAGGCTGTGTATGGTTCGCACACAACCAAGGTGAAACAAGATGCTCATGTTAATGTCAAATCAGTAAGGGCCAAGAAACCAGAAAACCCAAAATTTCTGATGAGGATTTGTTGCGTTTTATAAATCCAACTGTTTTTTTTTGGGTAAAGGGATTCACCCGGTTAAATGCATTCCACACAATCAAAAAGTACAAGTAATATGACAGAGTGCCATATTAGTTCTCATGTATGACATGCCATACAAGAGTAAACAAACCAAAAACCACCAAACATTGGTAAACACAGCCAAAGCTTACACAAGAACAATGTAAATAAACAAAACTAAAACAAATCAACCATTATCATCAATCTGGTGGGAAACTCCCCGCGGAAAGTGCCAATCCTCGAGAACCCGATTAACCCGTTCAGAATTCTTGAACTTTAGAGTCATAAGCTTTAGGCGCGTCCCCCTAATGATTTCGTCCGCAACCATCTTCGGGGTCTTCAAAGAGTTCTTGAAAAGCCGGTTGTTTCGCTCCTTCCAGATAACGTAAACCGAAGCCCCAAATAGCAGCCGATTAACAACATTTTCAATAGAGTTGGACATTCCAAATTGAGACACATATTGAAGAATATTCGCCCAACCATTCCTACATCCCTGAAACTTCCCTTTCATTCTTACAATACTCCAAACCTCAGCAGAGAACTTACACTCAAAGAAGAGGTGGTTACGAGAATCCGGCTCTCCATTACAAAGAGGGCAGCAATACAAGTTATAATTTGGATACCCACCAATTTTCCATCCCATAATACGATTCTGCGTGCTCAACCTATCATGAAGCACAATCCACAACATAAAGGAGTGTTTTGAAACACATTGAGAGAACCAAACAACATGCACCCAAGACACCTTATCAGCCGGTCTCCGAATAAGATTCCAAATTCCAGACGCCGAGAAATTCATTGAAGTCCCATTCTCATCCATTACCACGATCTTGTCCCTCTCATCCGGACAAATGCTGACTTCTTTTAGGTTCAAAAGAATTGGATACCTCAAAATCCAATCCGGCGGCCAACCCCAGTTATTATGATGAACAACATCACTGACACAGGTCTCTAAAGACAAGCCAGCACGATGAATAGCTCTAGGGTTAATATATTCAATTAAAGGACAAATCTCATCCCACTTATCATACCAAACTGAAGTAGATCTCCCATTCCCAATTTCATGCCATATAAATTTTCTAATCTGAGGACGGAACTGAAGAATTTTCCTCCATCCCCACGTACACGAGTTAGGAATCTGCAAGCTCCAAAAATTTCGCCCCTTCATTTTATACTCATAAATCCATTTAACCCACAACGAGTTACGCACATTGATTAAGCTCCAAATATGATAAACCAGCAGAGAGTTATTGACATCCCGTATACGCCGGATACTCAAACCACCTTCACACTTCGGCCGACACACAATATCCCAAGAGACTTTATGCTTTCCCTTATTTTGACCATAATCCCAAAGAAAGTTTTTAATCCGTTTCTCAAGATCAGCAATAAGTCTAGAAGGGAGAGAAAACACAGCAGCCCAATAAATATATAAAGACGAAAGAACAGACCTGACCAGCTGCAATTTACCCGCAAAAGATAAAGTTTTATTCTTCCAATCTCCAATCCGACTATCCATACAATCCAGCAACCTCTTACAATCCCGGTAATTTAACCTCGTGGATATAAGAGGAACCCCCAAGTATTTAACCGGGAGCCTTCCTTCAACAAAGGGCATAATATTCAAAATACCACCTTTAACACGGTCCGGGACATTACAGAAAAACGCGGTACTTTTCGGAACACTCGGAGTAAGCCCGGACATATCTTTGAAATCATTCAGAGCCCCCATAATAATTTTAGCAGAATTCACATCACCACGAGCAAACAGGAACAAATCATCCGCAAAGCAAATGTTGATAATATTTAACTTTTCACAACATCGATGAAAACGGAACGATCCATCAATACGAACCTTTCGATGCAGAATCAACGTGAGAGCTTGCATAACCAGCGTGAAAATATAAGGGGACATCGGATCACCCTGTCTCAGACCTCTTTTACCACTAAAGAACCCGTGTAAATTCCCATTAACTGCTATCGAAAAAGAAGAAGTGGTTATGCACTCCATTATCCACTGAATCATCTTATCATGGAAACCATACCCAAAAAGAATATCACGTATGAAGTCCCAACTGACCGTATCATAGGCTTTCTGGATATCAACTTTAAAAGCACATCTAGGCGGACCTGTATTAGTGTGGTAATTATGCATTAATTCTTGGGTCAAAAGGATATTATCAGAAATCCTACGCCCAGGCACAAACGCTGACTGATTAATATCAATTAACGACTCCAACCCCTTCATCATACGAACCGAGATAATCTTGGTAATGCATTTATATAAAGTGTTGCAGCACGAGATGGGACGAAAATCATTCGGAGTCACAATATTAGTCACTTTAGGAATAAGGGCAATAATGGTGTGGTTTACCTGTTTAAGGAGACTTCCTCTGCTGAAAAATTCACGAACCGCCAAACACACATCTTTCCCAACAATATCCTAAGAACTCTTGAAAAAGGCCGAGGAAAAACCATCAGGTCCCGGCGCTTTGGAATTCTCAATAGAGAAAACCGCATCCTTGATTTCCAAATCGGAGATAGGTCTAATCATAAACTCCGCCTGGGAGGCCGAGAGTTTAGTAGTAAACATCTGATTATCCAGTTTCCTCAATGGTTTCAAATCAGAGCCAAAGATGTTCGTAAAATGATTAACAAACACCGAAGGAACATCCAACCCCTCAAATAAACGGCCCTGAGCATCACTTATAATATCAATGCGACCCCTATGGTTTCGCATTTTCAAAGAATTGTGAAAGTATGCAGTATTAGAGTCACCAAGCTTTAACCAATCAACTTTAGCCTTTTGTTTAAGGAATTCTTCCTCATCCTTAGCCGCCTCATGATAAGCCTTAAGATAATTACTCTGTTCCCGAATCAACTCCAAATTAGTAGGGTCAGTGTCAAGGCGGGTTTGACAAGCATCCAGACGGGTTCTTAGGTCAGTAACTTTCTTATGGAGATTGCCTTGCCGGTACAGCAAAGAACGAATAGGGTGTTTTAAGTTCTGGAGTTTCTTTACCACGCGAAACATGTGATACCCGTTCACCTCAATATTCCAGCCTTTAGCAATAATATCATGATAACCCGGTTTTTCAATCAAGAAATTAGGGAATTTAAACGGTTTAGGCTTACCTTTAATAAGAGAGGGGAATTTCAATAGACATGGAGAGTGGTCTGAAATCCGGTACGGAAGGAACACCGCCGAAGAATCATTAAAAATCTCCAAGAATTTAGAGTTTCCCATCACCCTATCAAGCTTTTTAAAATGGCCCATACCCGTTTTCGGTTTATTGCTCCAAGTGTATTTGAGTCCGACCCCCTTTATATCCTCAACTTCAATGTTGTTAACACAATCACGAAAATCAATCATTCCAGTAGAAATTTTGGAAGAACCATGCAAGCTGTCTTCCAAACTAAGAGCACAATTAAAATCACCAAGTAAAGCCCAAGGTTTATCACGAGTGAGTTGTTTATGAACAAGAAGATTACGCCATAACTCCCTTCTTTTCAAATAACAATTCTCAGCATACACGAAAGAACCATACATCACCTTGCAATCAAGCTTAAACTTTAACTGAACGTGAAGAACCTGATTCGAATAATCAATAACCATAAGATCAACCAAATCCGTATTCCACCCCACAATAATCCGAGTACCTTTATCACAAACACTACCATTGCTGGTCCAATCCCAATTATTACAGATCTTCTTACAAACATCAAAAACCGCGTTTAATTTGACGTGAGACTCAAGAATAGCGCAAACCTGAATATTATTATCTTGTATTACCTTACGAACCTCTTTTTGTTTAAGAGGGCGGTTCAACCCTCTTATATTCCAAGTGGCGATGGTACCCATTAAACACCCAATTCACCGGGTGTGCTTGCACCCTCAGAAAAAATATCCGCTTTCATAGCTTTAGCCACATCCGTAACCAACTCCTCCACATCATCATCATCTTCATCACTTTCCGACTCGTCCGCCAACTTACCAAACCTGTTACTGGTTTGGACAGTATGATTTTCCTTTAACTGGACCCCCTTAGCCATGGAAGTTGTAGGTTTACCCACAGGATAATTATTGTCTTGTTCTTGAGCGGATGGTTTATTTCTAGTTTGTGGCACAGCAGGTTTAACCACCGGTCGGTAGACAAGATTATGTTTCTTGATTTGCGTATTAACTTTTTTCTTTCCCTTCACCCTCTGGAAACCATCATCATTAGTGACTTTCGTTTGTTCGTCATTTAACTTTCTATCGTGAACTTGTTTCGGGCACTGGGCGTTCGAATGGCCAAACACCTCACATAAAGAACATCTGGGGGGCTCCCAATCATATTCAACTTTAATCTCCGAGATCTTATTTGTCTCCCCCCACGTATCCGGAACAGCAACAACAAGCTTCCTTTTAATCTCCTGATTTGCATGGAGCTCAACCTGTACTCTAGCAAAACTACTTCTTCCCCACGATTCCTTACACATATTAGCAGTATAAGAGTCCATACTTATCGGATCCCCAATTCTTGACGCGAGCATACTTAGACCCTCCTCAGTAAAGGCACCCAGGGGAATGTTTTGTAATTTGACCCAAACCGGAACAGACCGTACATCCTCCTTCTCCAAATCTGACTCCATAGTCCAAATTTGGAGAATAATGGGAACATTCCTAATCATCCAAGGACCTTCCTCAATCAACTTCATCATCCCAGCTTCCGTATGGAACTTGAAAAAGAAAAACCCTTTCGCATTCATCATTAGTCTCGTAAGCCCATATTTGTTCCAATTTTTCTTAGCAAAATCCTCAACAACCGGAAAAGGGAGTCTATTACCCAAAAAATAGCCAAACAAAGTATTATTAAACCTCTCTTTAACTTTCTTGACAGAATCAACCGGTATAACCACATCAACTCCATCCATCGTTGATTCAACATTTACTTTTCTTAAAGTTGCCTTCGATGTTTTGTTTTCAAGTTGAACAACACTCATGTAGGAAGGCTTTGAATTTTCCATATGTTTTTCCTTCCCTACATCCCTCTGAATATTAGACGATTCAGCTCCAACCACCTTATTTTCGTTCGGAACAAAAGCTGAACAACCCTTATCTTGTTGACTCTTTAGCGAACCTGATCCAATACCCTTGTTATCGCTCAAGCAACCACTATCTTTGTTCCCCACGGCTGAACAACCACCAACATTATGGATAACGTCATTTAACGGAGCAGTGAATGTAGTGTTTGCAGCAAACGAACCAAAAGAACCCGTAACATTAGGGTTTCCCGAAGAACCAGTTTTCAGAACCCCCCTACGAGGGGGAGCCCCATCAATGTTCGTTACCCGATTCGCTGGAAACCCATGTATAACCTGATCAACAGAACCAATGCCACCCTTATTCTCCATGCAACCCCAATAAAAATCCAGCCAAGATACCCCAAAATCAATATCAAGATCAAGATCAATAAATAAGGAAACACGAATCAGCCAAGATCAAACCAAATCAAGAACAATATCTCACTCACAATAAACCAAATCAGCCAAGAACAAGATCAAAAACAAGATTCGGCCAAACCAAGATCAAGATCAAGATCAAGAACAAGGTCCGCCAATAACAAGATCAAGATCAAGATCAAGAGCAAGATTCAGCCAAGAACAAGATCTCACGTAACAGCCAAGAACGAAGAAACCAAGAACAAGATCAAGAACCAATAACAAGAACCTTAATCCAGCCGAATCCAAAAAACCCAAGCCAGCCGAATCCAAGGAACCAAGAGGAGAATGGAACCTTAATCCAAATCTGCCCAAAGATCCAAGATCTAACAACCCCAAGAACGAACAAGATCAAGAAACAAGAAACAACCCTAACCTTGAAAACCACAAGATCCTTAATCAATTAATAGGGTGTTATCGATCTAACTAAACTATAACAATAGCCGTGATCAATAACAAACCTACTAAGCAATCAGAACCAAGGATTGGAACAAGATTAGAGCAACAAAAAAATCCAAGGAAAGCCAAAAACCCTATGCGGCCGATCGCATAGGGTTAGACACCAAAATCGCCTTCCTAGAGAGAGAACCTTTGTTTTAGCACTATTATTTTCCCCTATAAATCCAACTGTTTCCAAGCCATATACTGGTAGAGTATTTAAATTAAAGGGGATAGACACGATATTCACTGAGAAAGACATTCCAATAAGTATCATTAAACCAGAACTTATTGAGAGTGTATTTCACAATGAAACTACCAAGATTCAAGATCTTGAACGTCGGTATGTTCAAGCTAAAACATTTAGCAAAGCAAGTTTTAAAACAGGCTAAGAAAGTTCAATTTGTGAAGTCAACTGGAACAGATACGTTGAAAAGTTTTTTAAATTGTTCTAATTTAGATTTCTATATGAAAAAGAAATCTGAGTTATCTGATGATTTTGCTAAGAGCATGACCAAAAATGTGAGTCATCATTCATTCTCTGTGTCACATGTTCCGACTAATTCTCAACATCATCATGTTGACATGTGAAGTTGTTTCCTTTGCGGTCAACAAGGTCATGTAGTAAGAAATTGTGGCCAGAAGAACTATCAAAATCTTCATCCTTTTATCAAAGACCATTCCAAACCGGTTCCTTTGGTAAAGGAAATTCTGAAACGACCTGTGTCGTATGCTGATGATACTCATATTATGTTCTCTGGCTTGCATCCTCGAAAAGTTGTTCATGTGAATGAAACTCATGGTTATGTTAAACCAAAGTTTATTCCAACCAAACCGTTACACAAAAATGTTAATTCAAAAGTAGTTCAACTGCGTATCTACGACGAAAGTCCAAGAAACCTGTAACTTATTCTCAAGTTGCTGAACAACAGTTGAATTCGACTAAGTTTAATTTTTCTCAAGAAAACCAAAAGGTGCCCAAGACTGAGGCCTAGGCTGCCTTTTTGAACTAATCATTTTCGTTTGTGTGTAGGGTACATCCAAGACCATTTCTGGTGAAAACTGGATTATGGACAGCGGATGTTCTCGTCATATTACTGGAAATCTTGACCTTTTAACAAATGTAAGAAATATTCAAGGGGGTTATGTGGCGTTTTCTGGGAATTATGGGGGTATGATTACACAAGAAGGTGATGTTTCGAATGGGCATATTACTTTTGAGAAGGTTAACTACTGCGATAAAGTGGATCATAATTTATTGAGTGTGTTGCAAATCTGTGATAAGCAATACACTATAGTATTTTTAGATAAAGAGTGTCTGATTTTAAAACCGGGGTATGTGATTCCCGAGGACATGGTTGTCATGCGATCACCTCGATCAAATGATATTTATGTCTTGAATATGAGTTCTAAAGTATTAACATCGATCGAAACATGTTTTGTCTCGAAAACAACCGAGAAAGACTCTATTCTATGGCGTCGTAGAATGGGTAACATACATGTTCGTAAGATGAACTATCTAATGGCAAATGATCTAGTTGACGATGTGTCTTTGAAGAATTTTAAGTTATCCGATCACTGTGTTGCTTGCAAAAAGGGCAAACAGAAAAAAAGTCACATCCCTCTAAGTTATTGAATTCCATTGATACTCCTCTTGAGCGACTTCATATAGATTTATTCGGTTCAGTGAATCATGCGAGTATTTCTGGAGAGTGGTATTGCCTGGTAGTTACTGATGATTATTTACGATACTCATGGGTCTTATTTATGAGTTCAAAAGATCAAACACCGGTTCTCGTTCAAAATTTAATCACTAATATCGAATCACTATACAAACAGAAAGTGCGGAGAATTCGAAGTGACAATGGTACCGAATTCAAAAATACTGTATTGGATTTCTTTTGTTTACAAAAGGGGATTCATCGAGAATACAGTGCTCCATACGTACCACAACAAAACGGTGTTGCTGAACGAAAGAATAGAATGTTGATTGAAGCTGCTAGAACTATGCTTGCTGATTCAAAGCTTCCTATCCATTTTTGGAATGAGGCGGTGAATACAGCTTGTTATACACTTAATCGAGTTCTAACTGTTAAAAGACTCAAGAAGACAAGTTATGAGCTGTTGAATAATCGTAAACCTAATTTAAAGTACTTGGAACCGTTTGGGTGTCCTTGTACAATGTTGAAAAAAGATGTGGGAAAGTTTGATGAAAAAGCCATCGAAGGGTATTTCTTGGGTTATACTTCTCCTAAGAAACGGATATCTAATTTTACGTCTGGTTGTGTTGAAGAATGTGACCATGTGGACAGTGAAAAGTACACTACTCCTTCTCAAGGGAAAGGTCCCAACTGGATGTTTGACTATGATGGTTTATTCAATTCGTTTACTCCAACAACTGATCAACCAGATGAAGATTTAGTCCGTGCTTATTTTGAAGAACAATTGGAGATTCCAAGATTTGCAAGTTCTAATGATGTTGAAGTTCCAATCGTAGCTCCGATAGAAGAACTTGATAATGAGTTTCCAGTTCTCTTTGACAATGCATCTACTTCATCTGATGATACTCAAGTTGTTGATCAAGTTATCGAACTTGATAGTGATGTTTCATCTCACGATCTAGGTGAACACTACACTAATTTATTTGAAACTGTTGATGTTCCTGAGAATCCCACTCTTAGGATTCATAATTATCATCCGAAAGAAAAAATTATTGGAGAACTTGATTTGGGAGTTCAAACACGACATCAAGTTGCTTCATCAAGTGAGAATAATGTATTGTGTGCTTATACTGACTTACACTTGTCTGGGATTGTAAATCTTGCCAAATTTACTTGCTTTCTATCCCAAGTTGAGCCAACGACTCCTCGTATGACACTTCAAGATCCTTCTTGGGTAGAAGCCATGCAAGAAAAATTACAGCAATTTGCACGTTTGGGTGTTTGGGATCTTATCGACAAACCTGCTAGAGTCAAAAAGGCGATTCCGACTAAGTGGGTATATAAATGTAAGAAAGATGATCGTGGGGTAATTGTGAGAAACAAGGCACGATTAGTGGTGCAAGGTTTTCATCAGCAAGAGGGTATTGATTACACTGAAGTATATGCTCCAGTTGCAAGATTAGAGTCGATTCGAATCTTCCTGGCGTATGCTGCTTACAAGAACATTAAAGGTCAAGAGTGCTTTTCTCAATGGTGAACTTCATGAGGAAGTGTTTGTGTTACAACCTCCACGTTTTGAAGATCCTGATTATCCTGACCGAGTTTATCGTTTAAACAAGGCATTATATGGTCTACATCAAGCCCCGAGAGCTTGGTATGGCATGCTTGACGACCATCTGACTGATAATGGTTTCAAACGTGGAACTGTTGAGTGCACTTTGTTTTATAAAAATATTGGTGATGATCTTCTCCTCCTTCAAATTTATGTAGATGACATAATCTTTGGGTCAACAAACGACACGTTGTGTAAGGAGTTCGAGAAATCAATGCAAACCAAGTTCGAGATGAGTTCGATGGGATAGATGAATTTCTTTTTAGGGTTGCAGGTTCATCAGTCTGCGAAAGGAATTTTCATTCATCAGACAAAGTATGTGAACGATGTCTTGAGCCGATTCAAGATTACTGCCGGAAAAATCCCTTCTACTTCTCTCCCCGTGGGTCACAATTTATCACCGGATGAATTAGAGGATACCGTTGATCCGACCCTCTATCGTGCTATGATTGGTTCTTTGATGTATCTTACTGCTTCTCGACCCGACATAATGTTTGCTGTTTTTTTATGTTCTATGTACTAAGCTAGTCCCCGAGTGACTCACCTGGCAGCGGTCAAGCGTATTCTACAATATCTAAGGGGCAATCCTGACATCGGGTTATGGTTCCCCAAGAACGATACTTTTGATCTTATCGCTTATTCTGACTCAGACTATGGAGGATGCAAGATTAATTTCAAGTCTACCACAGCGGGATGTCAATTCTTAGGAAACCGGCTAGCTTCCTAGCAGTGTAAGAAGCAAACAACGGCCTCCACTTCAACCGCCGAAGCTGAGTATGTTGCAGCCTCGAGTTGCTGTTCCTAGGTTTTGTGGATACAACAACATCTTCGCGACTACGTTTTGAAGTTTCTTACTACTCCCATCTTAATTGATAATTCTGCTGCTAGTAGTATCACCATGAATCCCGTACAACATTCTAAAGCGAAACATATCGAATTTCGATATCATTTCATACGGGATTGTTATAAAAAGAAATTAATTGACCTTGAGAAAGTACATACTGATTTTCAGAAAGCCGATCTTTTTACCAAAAGCCTTTAATAAAACGCGTTTTGAATTTTTGCTTGGTTTAAATGGATTGAAGACGGGCTGATATCCTGAAACAAAGATGATTATCTGTCTTTTCTGTTAATTTTAGTTTAAAATTTATTTTGTTTTTAGGTTTTAGGGGGTGAAACTTAGAAAATACAAAAATATTATGCATTTCGTTTGTATAGATAAAACCCAAAAACATTAGAAACTTAGAAAAATCAAAGAGATTGTGCTTTCAGTTTGTACAGAAAATTTGGAAAAATAAAAAATAGTGTGATTTCGTGTCTTTAATATTTTTCTTTTATATTTTGAAAAACCCAAAAACATTAGAAACTTAGAAAAATCTAAGAGATTGTGCTTTCAGTTTGTACAGAAAATTTTGAAAAATCAAAATAGTGTGATTTCGTGTCTTTAATATTTTTCTTTTATATTTTGAAAAACCAAAAACATCAGAAAATTTTGAAAAGACAAAAAGATTGTAAATTTCTCGTTTGTAAAGAAAAATCCAAAAAGACAAAAATATTGTGTTTTTATGTATGTAAAAAGAAAAACCAAAAAGATTTTTGCTTACGATCGCTGAAAATTATGTCATTTGCTTCTATTTTGAAGGGCATATACTTGTATATGTTTGGTCCTGATAATTTCTTGTAAATATTCGGGTTAGCCATTCACCTAATAATGGAAAGTATTTGGGGCGTTCGTTAAGCTCTCTACTTTATTTTCTAGCTGAAAACTATGTCAGTTATTTAAGTTTGTGGAGCATGCTTGCATGTTTTGGTCATGTTATCTACTCGTAGATGGACAAGATAGCCATTAATTTATTAACTTAAATTAACTGGGACAATTAATTTGTTTATGCTCCTCAAAATTTTGAGTTTTTGAAGCAAAAAGAGAAAATGATAGTACATTGTTTATTTGACCCCAAATCTAGAAAGAAATAAGCTTAAAAGACTGAGTGCTTAATCATTGGTGTATTGATAGGTCTTAAACAAGCTGTTAGAGTAAAGTAAGTGATATAAACCTAAAGAAAAGCCAAAATGAAAGAGGTGTTAGTCTCTAGCAAAAGTCTCGGTGAGGATGGCCGAAATGTAATAACCAGTCGTACTCAAGCCTTATAGTTGTTGATCTCCCAAAAATATATTAAAGCAAATAACAAGCGTTAGGATTCTAGACACTGTGAGTCTTTATGCGGCTTAATCATCTGGGTATTCATAAACATGAATATTGTCAGGTCCCCGATTTCAGCTGGATCTTACTCAAATCAAGTCACAACTCACACAAATAGATGTGTCGACAAGGGAGTTAATGACGGGTTGCTATATTTAGAAAGATTACTGTTTATTAAAGGCGGAACCAATAATAAACAGGGTAGTTGCTAACAATAATCAAAGGTAACCAACACACACAATATTCACTCAAAAGATTTCCCTTTATATAACATTCATCATACAAAAGGATAATCGATGTAGCACGGTTTCTTGATAGGAAAGTTATATCCGTACAAATCCTAGGACAGTCGTCACTTTCGAGAAATATTCTTTCTTATCCGAAAAGTGTAAAGGCTAAAATCCGTCCTTAGCGCCGCAGGAGGTGTGCCCTAAATTATTCTATTAATAGGCCTGACACCTCCTTTATAGCTGTCATTCCTTCTAGAAACCCTAAACGTTAATACATATTCAAATTACATATTCAAAGTTATTCTAAGTGTGAAACAAGTCTTCCGGGTAGGCTTTGCAACAATATTCATTTTCCGAGTAGACTCTGTGTTCTGCCTTCCTTCAGCACTTGGTAACATAGATGTGTGCCCGGGATCAGTTTCCGGGTAGACTTTACTTGAAGAGTATTTTACCAAGTAAAATACTCACTGGGTAGACTTCAATCTTCTTGACTTTGCCAGACTTTTCCCGACAAACCCTTACGAGCAACCTTGTTCTTCAATGGTCCCTTTCAACTCTTTGCTAGAGAATAGCTTATTAGCAAAGTGTGCTCGGCAGCACTGTTCCTTGCTTGAGTTGAACCTTGCCCGATGTTACTGAGAGATATTCCATTAAAACATCAAGCCTACTTGGACCATAATTATTAATGAATACCTTGCCCGGTCTTCCAATCACTTGGCGTCATGAGCTTGGATAGCCAAATGCTTACTCGGGAGTGAACTTTACTTGGCTCTGAAGAACAGACTTTCTTGATAAAGTGAACCTTGCCCGGATTTGCATAAACTAGTGAACCTTGCCCGATAATACACCAATTTGCAAACCCTGCATCCACTAAAGAAGACTTCTAGAAGATAACCTTGCCCGATAGACAAAATATCGTACCCGGCTAAAGCTTGCTTGGAAGTCTAAGGTGTGCCCGGATCCATACTTAGCGAATGCTGAGGAGGTTGAGAAGATTCCAATCTTCCATATATCTCACTTTGATCAAATCTTTGACTCAACAATCTCCCCCTAGATTGGAACACCTCAGCTAACCCAAAACATTTCTATGGTTACTTACACTTAGTCAAAATACACATCAAACTAAAGTCAAATTACATATTCAACAAAACATAACAAATTACATAATCAGTATTCTGTCCGAAGACATTACATATCAAAGCCTATTCTAGGAATCTTGTCTCTTCCTTGCATTGTGTGCGGCTTGTCTTCTGTTGACTATTACTGATGCAGCTCTCAGCCTAAAGATATCAAGGATTTGGTAGTTAGTGTGACTTTCTTGTATGACCAAATCCCTTATATCCATCAGATCTTCATCATGCAAGTAAGTCAAGTCTTCATACTTTTTGATTATCCCCAGTACTTTTCCATCAGAGTTTCTCAACAAGTAATGGCCAACATCTTCTTTGTATTCAATCTCAGTTATGATGCCATTCCTTTGAACTGTGTAGTTGGGGCGTGTCATTCTTCTTTCAAGACTGATGCATGTGTTCATGTTTGACAATGGATTCCTGTCTTTGACATTCATCTTGTAGTACAGTTCAGCACTGTCCATTTTCTTTATCTTCTCTGTCCTTCTTGATCTGTGAAGCTGAATTGTTCTCCAGCTTCTTTTCTCTTTCAAGAATGGGAATCCCTTATCAGCTTCATCTTTCAAAAATTTTCACAAATCATTCATTTGTCTTCCAGCCATCTTGTTTCTGTTTCGATAATTTTACAGATTGAGTGTGGCCATTCTTTCCAGTTGTTCTTGAGTGTATTCATAAAAGTCACCTCTCACAACTATGTCACTCAGTTGTCTGCTTACCATAATCACTCTCAGACATTCAGATATAGAATCATAGTAGAGTTCTCTTGGAAGATCCACATCTGATTGTGGTCTTATTATTCTTTGGGGTTCAGATCTACTTGATTCTCCTCTTCCACCTTGTGGATGTCTTCTTGAAGTTGGAGGCCTGAATGGAATAGACTTCTTGGGTTTTCCAAGCTTCAAATTGAAGGTGTTGTTGTAGATTGCCTCTACCATTTTAGGTGGAAGGTTGGCAAGATCAACAAGATTGTGCCCTGCTTGTTCATTAAGAGTCTTCATCATTTTTGCTAAGCCAAGACTATTTGACAGTCCTGTAGGTATAAACCTTCCATCAACAAAGCTTCTAGGGTTATCACCTTCCCTCAGAGCTTTCTACCAATAAGCCTTTTGGATATAGAAAAGTTCTTTCAAGTCTTGCTTTTACAAGGCATTAAAAGAGGCTTCATCCATTCCCTTCTGATTTATCATTATGCCTCTCATAATATTGATCATCTTTTCATTTTCCAAAGGGACAATGGGTTCATCTTCAAGTTCAGGTTTGACTTCTTGTGGGATTGGGGTTTCAACCGGTCTGACTTGTTCTTTCAATTTCTCCCTTAAAGTCTGAATTCTTCTTTTCTTTGCATGAGGTTCATCAGATGGTTCAGACTGCTTTGAGGAGATCTCAGTTTGTAACCTCTTCAACTTTTGTTTTCTCTTGAGTTTATTGTATTGGTCCAACACTGATTCTCTTGATAAGTTCTCAACTATCTCAAGCTTCACCCCTTTCTCCAGCAAGTATCCACACATACCTTCAAATTTCTTTTTCAGAGCTTCCATTTTTTCAATCTTTTCATTCTCTCTAACATATTTTTCTATCACCTTAGCTCTTTCACCATTGTAAAGATCCTGAAGTTTGTCAAATTTGAAATGTGTTAGATCTTTTTCTGAATAACCATGCCTTCTAAGATATTCTCTGTATTTCTGATCATCTCTGTTCTTTTGTTGCATAGCTCTTCTGATCTTGTCATTTTCTTCTTCAAGTCTCTTATTCAATTCATCATCATTCATATGAGCAATACTCTCAAATTTTACACCAAGTGCCTTCAGCTTAACAATCAAAGGATTGTTCATTTTGGCATTCAACAAATTCTGCTCAATGTTATCCCTATTGTCACATGTGGGGATTCAACATTAGCAGTCTTTCCACTTTCCTTGATTATCATTGTCATCATCATCATCAGATTCATCAGACTCATCCTCCTCCTTAGTTGAGTTATTTACTGCATTTATCTTGGGCTCATCAGAAGGTGGATGTTCTGGGTTTGGTTCACTTCTAATAGGCACATCAGGAACACCTTGAACCTTTTCTCCTGGTTGCAGGGTTTGCAATGGGGCTGCCCTGATTGGGCATGCATTATCATCAGGAGTTTCTACAAAATATTTGTTCTTATCATCCTACTTGCCTTTCTTTGCAGATCTTTCAGACTTCTCATTTTCCCTCTTTCTTCTCTCATAGATCTTAGCAAATCTGTTGACTTTTTCAACAAATTGTTCATACATATTAGAAAGTCTTTCTTTCTTTGACGAATTGTTTCTGATTCTTGAGGTTGAGTCACATTTACCCTTTCAGACCAGCTGTCAGTTGGGTTTTTCTTTAGATCTTCTTTCACTTGCTCAGTCCATTTCTTGGCAGCCATTGAAGCAATGGACTCACCAATTTCTTCTTCAACCATCATTTCAGTATTCAGATTGACTGGTTCAACAGTTTCATTTGATTTCTTTTCAGGTTGACTTTGTGTTTGAAACGTGCTAACCACCATAGCCAAAGAGTTGTCTGCTTCCTCAACTCTTTTCAACTTAATCAAAGCTTCAATCACATCTTGATCAGCCACTTCTTCATTAATTTCTTTAGCAATATTGGATTGATTGATCAAGGCTTCCTGCTCTGCCAACTCTACAGGGTCCATGGTTTGGGCCAGTATTTATCTGTCCCTTGTTTCCCTCTTAATGTTTTCGTGTTCTCTCAAGGCAGCAGCAGCAGTTTCAGCATCATCTTTAAAAAGAATGTCTTTCTCAGGATTAGCCTTAACATGCTCTTCTTCAGTCACCTTTTCTTTACCTTTATCCATTCTTTTCTGCACTTCTTCCTCTTCATCAGTTTTTTGATAATCGTCAATTTCTTTCTCAAGTGCTTCTAATTCAGGATCAAACTCTACCCTCTTGGAGCTTTCAGGTTGCTCAACTTCAGTAGTGATTGGCTCCTCAGTAGCAGTATTCCCTTCATTGATTTCATCAGTTTGAGTCTCTTTTAACACATTAGTGACCACATCAGTGGTAGCCACTATCTCTTCATCATTTATCCTTTCAATCTCATCCTCTGTCTCTTCTACATTCTCAGCTTCACTCCAAACAACATTCATTATTTCATCATTTACATCATAGTTCTGTTCTCCAATGTCAGATTTATCAGCTTCGTACTCATCATTCTTCAATCTCCTTTCCTTACTATCCTCATCCTCATCATCATATGCATTCAAAATCAATTTCAAACCATCCACAGTCTCTACACCTGTTTCCATCTCAGTCTCAATATTCATAGAATCAGTTGGCACATTCACATTCTCCCCCTGTTTTGGGGCAGCTGAGGTCTTCTCAACCTCCTGCTCTAGGGTTTGAATCTTCATCATAGCTTGGGCCAAACGTTCCATCAACTTAACATTCTCCATAGTCACCTCCTCATTCCTCTTCTTCAATTCGGCATTTTCTTCCAACAAGTCCAAATTTCTTTGGAATAGGTCTGTGTCAGTAGGTGGTGATGTAAAGAAAGGTTCATATTCAGGTTGTTCTTGGGTTGTGATTTGAGGTTGGATAATGGGTTGTGGTGGTGATTGTGTATGGGGTGGGCTTAGAATAAATGGTTCTGAATGAATTGGGCTTGTGGTTGGTGGTGTTTGTGGTATTGGGGATATATAAGTTGATGTTTCAGGCTGGCTCAAGGTTAAGGTTTGGGGTGGGGATTGAGTGATTTGGTGTGGTGGAGTTTGTGGTGGTGATGGTATAATGGGTTGGTCAATGGGTAGTGTTGATTGCGGTGGTGTTGGAATAGGTTGTTCTGGTTCCTCAGGTTGCTCCCCCTGATCAAGTGCACCAATCTCCATGGCTACTCCAGCCCCTTCTTCATCTCCGTCATCATCATTATCATCTAACTCATCAATCTCCTCATCCTCCTCTGAGCTCAGCTCAGGAACCGGCATTATCTCTAAATCATGGTTCAACAACCATGGTAATATTTCAAACGGAATGTTGGAATCAAATCTGTTGGCAGCACCCGGATTTGCAATTCTTCTATATGTGTAGGGATTCTGCAGCAGATGTGTAATGCCAAGTGTGGGTAAGTCTTGTAATTCCCTGTTGAAAATTATCTGTAAGAATCTGGGGTATTGCAGGAATCTATCCACCTGTTCCTTCTTCAAATTTGATACTAATCCTTCAAAGATCATCTTGGAGAAATTGAACGGCAAATCATATATAATACCAACAGTGGCATTTGCTAAATCACGACTCATCAGAGTCCATGATCCTTTTGTTGGAGCAAACCCATGTATCACATGGTGAATAAAGAATCTATACAGCATAGGGAACATTCCCTTTTGAAATTGCCCATCATGTAAAGTTCCCTGATATCCCATTGTTTGTTCAAAGATCCTCATCAGGTGAGCTGTATTGAAATTTATAGAGTTATGGTCAACATCATGTAACTGCAAGCATCTTCTTATCATTCTCTCTGTCACATGTATTTCATGGCTTGCAACAGTACACATTAGTGACCACATCAGTGGTAGCCACTATCTCTTCATCATTTATCATTTCAATCTCATCCTCTGTCTCTTCTACATTCTCAGCTTCACTCCAAACAACATTCATTATTTCATCATTTACATCATAGTTCTGTTCTCCAATGTCAGATTTATCAGCTTCGTACTCATCATTCTTCAATCTCCTTTCCTTACTATCCTCATCCTCATCATCATATGCATTCAAAATCAATTTCAAACCATCCACTGTCTCTACACCTGTTTCCATCTCAGTCTCAATATTCATAGAATCAGTTGACACATTCACATTCTCCCCCTGTTTTGGGGCAGCTGAGGTCTTCTCAACCTCCTGCTCTAGGGTTTGAATCTTCATCATAGCTTGGGCCAAACGTTCCATCAACTTAACATTCTCCATAGTCACCTCCTCATTCCTCTTCTTCAATTCGGCATTTTCTTCCAACAAGTCCAAATTTCTTTGGAATAGGTCTGTGTCAGTAGGTGGTGATGTAAAGAAAGGTTCATATTCAGGTTGTTCTTGGGTTGTGATTTGAGGTTGGATAATGGGTTGTGGTGGTGATTGTGTATGGGGTGGGCTTGGAATAAATGGTTCTGAATGAATTGGGCTTGTGGTTGGTGGTGTTTGTGGTATTGGGGATATATAAGTTGATGTTTCAGGCTGGCTCAAGGTTAAGGTTTGGGGTGGGGATTGAGTGATTTGGTGTGGTGGAGTTTGTGGTGGTGATGGTATAATGGGTTGGTCAATGGGTAGTGTTGATTGCGGTGGTGTTGGAATAGGTTGTTCTGGTTCCTCAGGTTGCTCCCCCTGATCAAGTGCACCAATCTCCATGGCTACTCCGGCCCCTTCTTCATCTCCATCATCATCATTATCATCTTCATCATCTAACTCATCAATCTCCTCATCCTCCTCTGAGCTCAGCTCAGGAACCGGCATTATCACTAAATCATGGTTCAACAACCATGGTAATATTTCAAACGGAATGTTGGAATCAAATCTGTTGGCAGCACCCGGATTTGCAATTCTTCTATATGTGTCGGGATTCTGCAGCAGATGTGTAATGCCAAGTGTGGGTAAGTCTTGTAATTCCCTGTTGAAAATTATCTGTAAGAATCTGGGGTATTGCAGGAATCTATCCACATGTTCCTTCTTCAAATTTGATACTAATCCATCAAAGATCATCTTGGAGAAATTGAACGGCAAATCATATATAATACCAACAGTGGCATTTGCTAAATCACGACTCATCAGAGTCCATGATCCTTTTGTTGGAGCAAACCCATGTATCACATGGTGAATTAAGAATCTATACAGCATAGGGAACATTCCCTTTTGAAATTGCCCATCATGTAAAGTTCCCTGATATCCCATTGTTTGTTCAAAGATCCTCATCAGGTGAGCTGTATTGAAATTTATAGAGTTATGGTCAACATCATGTAACTGCAAGCATCTTCTTATCATTCTCTCTGTCACATGTATTTCATGGCTTGCAACAGTTGCTTCAATTCTTCGACCATTTATGTCATCAACAAGTCTTGCAGAGCGCCAGAAATCTAGTGAATGATTTCTATAGATAGGGCACTCTGTGAAAGCAAAGCTCACATTGGATCTGGCCATCCAGGTAATCATCCTTAACACCGGCTCATTATCAGGTGTAACTTGTAACAGTGCACACATGTTGTGTTTCTTTTCAAAGAAATATTTCGGTTGAACTTCTTCTTCTGCCATATCTGAACAACACAATAAAACATATTCAAAGTGAAATTAGTCATAAAGTTCACTACTTTAAGTAATTTCAAGTTATAAAAATGAAGAAGAAAGAGAGAAAAATACCAAGAACCTGTTCTTCGACAAGTTTATAACCTAAACACAAAAACAGAGTATTAGTAATCAAATACATAATCAAAGCCCATTGTAGTCTAATCGTGATCGGAAAACACATTATTATTGCTTACCGAGTCAGAATTAGAGGGCTGATTAAAATTAGGGTTTGGATTAGAAACGAATGTGATAAGTCGGTTTAGGTTTCTTTGTGATTAAGCAGTTGCAGTGGAAGGAGAAAGAGGGAAAAGTAATGTTGAAAAATATTTCTAAAATATTTCTAACTCCCTCTTATATACCTTTTGAAAGTGGGTTTTAAATGCTTTTTGTCGTTTAGTGAATTATTAGCTGTCAAACAGTAACATTATCCACTGAATATTTAAAAACATTTGAAAAAAAAACGAACACCTTTTTATCATTCAAGTTTAGCGAACCTTACCCGAAAAGTTTAATCCTTGCAAAGTCTACTCGGTATACTTCCACTTACACAAAGCTTACTCGAGAAAAATATCAAACCTTGCTTGGTAAAATTTTCATTATAAAATTAACAAAGTTTTCCCGGTACCTTGTACTCACAAACCTTGATTGGTCAAGCTAAGTAATTTAAAGTCAAGACATTATGAAGAAAGTTTACCCGAAATACCAGATTTCTTGAGAACTTAATCACAAGGTAAATAATCAAGTATAAAATGTCAAATAAACATCCTTGCTAGGAATCAATTAAGATACCCGTATACATTTCTTAAATTTAAACTAGAAAGCTTAATCTAGCATAAACCCTATCAGAATAAGAAACACATTCAATCAAGTATACTTGATTGCATAGTGTGTCCGAGCAACCTTCCTAATGTATAGTGGCCCGAACCACCTTCTTATGCAAAGTATACCCGAATAACCTTCCTAGAGTACAAAGTGTGCCCGGAAAAGGACTTCTAGCAGACAGTGTACTTGGAAAGTCAAGTTTTGAAATTACCAAGTAAAGTATATTGAGGAAACAAAAGTTATAAAGTGTGCCCGGAAAACAAGGTTGCCCGGAAACACTTGTAATTTCAAAGAAACATATTCACACAAATCACAAAGCTTACTTGGTGTACTAACTTAAGTTCACAAAGTTTGCTTGGAATAACAATCAGCATATAAAATGCAAAGCTTGCCTGGAACAAGAATTTCTTGTTAAAAGCTAGCTATCACACATAATCATCTCAAGACTTCAAGCTTGCTCGGGAAACTAGTACAATAGTGTGCTCTACCCGGAAAGTGTAAACACTTCAAGTGATTATATTAACCCGAGAGCTATACATGGGGCTGGTTTGACTTTAAAAACCTGTGTCAGTGATGTTGTTCATCATAATAACTGGGGCTGGCCGCCTGATTGGATTTCGAGATTCCCTATTCTTTCGAACTTAAAGGGGGTGAGTATTTATCCGGAAAAGAGGGACAAGATCGTGGTAAGGGATGAGAATGGGACTTCAATGAATTTCTCGGCTTCAGGAATATGGCAACTTCTTCGAATCCCGGCTGATAAGGTTTCTTGGATGCATGTTGTTTGGTTCTCTCAATGTGTACCAAAACACTCCTTTATGTTGTGGATTGTGCTTCATGATAGATTGAGCACGCAGAATCGTATAATGGGGTGGAATATTGGTGGGTATCCAAATCATAACCTGTATTGCTGCCTTTTATATAATGGAGAGCCGGATTCTCGTAATCATCTCTTCTTTGAGTGTAAGTTCTCTTCTGAGGTTTGGAGTATTGTCAAATTGAAAGGTAAGTTTCAGGGGTGCATGAATGGTTGGGCGAATATTCTTCAATATGTGTCTCAATTTGGAATGTCCAACTCTATTGATAATGTTATTAATCGGCTGTTACTTGGGGCATCGGTCTACGTAATTTGTAAGGAACGAAATAACCGGCTTTTCAGGAACTCTTTGAAGACTCCAAAGATTGTTGCTGATGAAATCATTAAGGGTACTCGCCTAAAGCTTATGACTCTAAAGTTCAAGAATTCTGATCGGGTCAATCGGGTTCTCGAAGATTGGCACTTTCCGAGGGGAGTTTCACACCAAATTGATGATAAATGGTTGATCTGTTTTTGTTATGTTTGTTTCTTTGGTTCTTGTGTAGGCTTTAGCAGTGTTTACCTTTGTTTGGTTGTTTTTGTTTTGTTTACTCTTGTATGGCATGTCATACATGAGAACTAATATGGCACTTTGTCATATTACTTGTTCTTTGTTGGTTGTGTGGAATGAATTTAACCGGGTAAAACCCTTTACCCAAAAAAAGTGTAAACACTTCAAAGCATGCCCGAAAATCATAAACTTAGTCAAAAATGACTAAGCTTGCCCGGAAAGGTCATCAAGCATCAAACCTTACCCGAAAATTCATATTCAACCATATTCAACTGTTTTGTGCCCGGAAAGGTTAGAAAGCATCAAACCTTACCCGAACTTACATATTCAACCTATTTAGGCAAAATGCAAAACGTTTTGACTTAAACCACTTGTCAAAATATATTTCTATTAAAGATCATAGTTTAAGAGCAAACGGTGCATTTAGAGATCAAATTTCAGTTGTATTTCTCTTCAAAACAGTTTCTTCCATTTTCTGAAAAGATCTCAAGACTGGGATCATATTGACTAAGTAGCTTTCTCAATACTTCATTCTCAGCATTATTATGACAACATAGATAGGTTAACAGCAGGTATAAACTTAGCATTAATTTCATCTCTTTGGTGATATGATTAAGGTTCATTTAGTAGCATAATACATCAATGGTCAACACTATGCTATGATGCCTCATATCTCTTCTCAAAGCTTATTTGGCTTTCCCCAGATCACCCCAATTTGACTTCAACCTCCTATATTTGGTCAAAATTGTTTTTGTATGACAGAACTTATTGGATCTTTTGTATTTTTGATTTTCAAACATATATAGAGGTTGAACGTTGGACTTACTGTTAAATAACAGGCCTTTCATTCAAGATGAGACAGATTTTGTCAACATCTTTGTAGTTCTTGTTGTAACCCTCTTGTTTGATAAAATATTTAAAACACTTATCAACTTTTGGTTGATTTATTCATTCTTCCCCCTTGTTTTTGATATTTTCTCAAATTTTCTTAAATAATGTTCTTTGTCATATTTAAAGATGTTTCATTTTCGGTTGACCAAATAACAACATGCTTGTGTATGACAGGGTAATCACTTTTCTGCCTATCATTTGGAGAGATTTATCTTGAGACATGCAAAGACAACTATGTATCTCCACATAAAGATTAGCATATTCATTATGTTTATATCACCTTAGATTTTACATCATCAAGGGAAAGCAACCATACATGTTAATGACTATACTAAAGTCCTTTTAGCCTATTAAATCCATATGATTGGCTAAGTAGTCAATGTACTATCATTTCCCAAATTTAATTCAGTTTAATATTCAATCACCCCAATTTCTCTTCATTGGCAGGTAAATGGCTATCCTGTTTGACCAAAAGTGGTCAACAGGACCAAACATACATGTGAATATATGTCCTTTCAAAGTCAGAGCTATTGACATGGTTTTAAGTGAAGGAGTAGAAAACAAGTTATAAGTGCCCCAAATGCTTTCAGTTTTCAGGTCAATGGCTATCCTTTGAATCTGTAGAGATTTTAGGACCAAACATACACAGGTGTATGTCCTTCCAACTGGGCAAATGACGTAATTTTCAGCAAGAATAACTACTTGAGATTTTTCATTGAAAATCCTTCTTTTTAAGCTTCTTTAAAGCTTGAACTGAATAATCTTATCATATCTCTACACCATTAATCAACTTGCTCATGTTTTGACCAAAATAAAGTGTTTATGCAAAATTCATTAGAAAATTCATTTTATCATTTAATTTTGAAATAAGACTCATTTTGACACAAACAGTTGTAACATAATCAAATCTTAATCAAACATAATATCATCAAGATAAGTAGACAGTACTAACATTCAAGGTCTATTCTATCTTAATAACATCAGAAGATCAGATAAAACACATATTCAAGCAATTTGAGCAGTGAAGTCAGACAAGCTTACTCTAGCAAGTAAATCATAACAAGAACACTTATCCTAACATCACAAATGCACATCAACTGATTAACATGCAAAAATATCAATCAAATCAATCATGTCAAACTTTTACACTCATAATCAGTTAAAGCACATAACAGTTAACATATCAAGTAACATAATCAAACATATTCACTTAACATTCATTGTGTGTAACCTCTAACAATATAATCAGTTAGCACATAGAGGTACACAACTAGGCACACATCCTTATTCAGATCTCATCAGAGTTGATCATTCCCAGGGCTTTCAGAAGAAAGTTGAACCTGGTTCTATCAAGTGGTTCGGTGAATAGGTCTGCCAAATTGTCACTTGTATCAACTCTTTGCATTTCAATCAAACCTTTTTCACTACAATCTCTTATGAAGTGATGTCTGATTTCAATGTGCTTAGTCTTAGAATGTTGAACTGGATTCTTAACAGTAAAATATGCAGCAATATTACCAATAAGAATAGGGGTATTCAGAAAATTCAAACCATAGTTCAGCATCTGGTTTTGAATCCATAGAACTTGTGCACAGCAGGCAGATGCAGCAATGTATTCAGCTTATGCAGTGGAGATTGAGACAGTAGTCTTCTTTTTGCATTGCCATGACACTAGCCTTTCACCCAAAATTTGACATCCACCTGAGGTTGACTTTCTGCTCATGTTACAGCCATCATAATCACTGTCAGTGTAGGCAATCAGATCAAAAATTGGAATCTTGCACACACACATACAACAAACATAATACCTGGTCTTGTTGCAGTAAGGTACATCAGGGATCCATTTTGGCTCTGTATTCATGTTCATCAACAGGCTCCCCCTTTTCATCAGCAATCATCTTTTATTTTGTGTCCATTGGAGTTGAAGCAGTTTTGTACTCATGACAGTTGAACTTGTTCAAGATGTCCTGTATATATTTGGTCTGGTAAATGAAAATCCCTTCAGCTTTCTGTTGAACTTGCAGTCCAAGAAAGAAGTTCATTTCTCCCATAGAGCTCATGCTGTATTTGGACTTCATTACCCCTTCAAACTCCATGCACATTTGTTCATTTGTAGATCCAAAGATGATGTCATCCACATAAACTTGTAACAGAAGCAAATCTGATCCCTTTCTTTTATAGAAGAGTGTCTTGTCAACGGCTCCTCTTTGAAAGCCATTTTCAAGAAGATGATTTGACAGCTCATCATACCAAGCTCTAGGAGCTTGATGCAATCCATATAGGGCTTTATTTAACTTATACACCTTGTTTGGATACAAAGGATCCTCAAAACCTGGAGGTTGAGCAACATACACCTCTTCATCAATCTTTCCATTTAGGAATGCAGACTTAATATCAAGCTGGAACACTTCTTTGAGGCAGCATATGAAAGAAAGATCCTGATAGCTTCAAGTCTTGCAACAGGTGCAAAGACTTCCTCAAAGTCTATTCCTTCTTCCTGAAGGCATCCCAGTGCCACAAGCCTAGCTTTATTCTTAATCACCAAACCCCTCTCATCCCTTTTGTTTCTAAAAACCCATTTAGTTCCTATTGCATATCTGTCTATTGGCCTATCAACAAGATCCCGCACATGTAGATCTCTGAACTGTGCCAGTTCAACCTGCATTGCTTCCACCCACTATTGTCTTTTAGTTCTTGAGCAATGTTCTTTGGCTCTATTTGGGATAGAAAGCAGGAGTAAAGACAGATGTTTGCAATTTCAGAATGGCTTCTTGTGACTCTTTCATGCAAATGATAAATGGGATGATTTATGTCCTTTAAGTGATTATATTAACCCGAGAGCTATACATGGGGCTGGTTTGACTTTAAAAACCTGTGTCAGTGATGTTGTTCATCATAATAACTGGGGCTGGCCGCCTGATTGGATTTCGAGATTCCCTATTCTTTCGAACTTAAAGGGGGTGAGTATTTATCCGGAAAAGAGGGACAAGATCGTGGTAAGGGATGAGAATGGGACTTCAATGAATTTCTCGGCTTCAGGAATATGGCAACTTCTTCGAATCCCGGCAGAAAAGGTTTCTTGGATGCATGTTGTTTGGTTCTCTCAATGTGTACCAAAACACTCCTTTATGTTGTGGATTGTGCTTCATGATAGATTGAGCACGCAGAATCGTATAATGGGGTGGAATATTGGTGGGTATCCAAATCATAACCTGTATTGCTGCCTTTTATGTAATGGAGAGCCGGATTCTCGTAATCATCTCTTCTTTGAGTGTAAGTTCTCTTCTGAGGTTTGGAGTATTGTCAAATTGAAAGGTAAGTTTCAGGGGTGCATGAATGGCTGGGCGAATATTCTTCAATATGTGTCTCAATTTGGAATGTCCAACTCTATTGATAATGTTATTAATCGGCTGTTACTTGGGGCATCGGTTTACGTAATTTGGAAGGAACGAAATAACCGGCTTTTCAGGAACTCTTTGAAGACTCCAAAGATTGTTGCTGATGAAATCATTAAGGGTACTCGCCTAAAGCTTATGACTCTAAAGTTCAAGAATTCTGATCGGGTCAATCGGGTTCTCGAAGATTGGCACTTTCCGAGGGGAGTTTCACACCAAATTGATGATAATGGTTGATCTGTTTTTGTTATGTTTGTTTCTTTGGTTCTTGTGTAGGCTTTAGCAGTGTTTACCTTTGTTTGGTGGTTTTGGTTTTGTTTACTCTTGTATGGCATGTCATACATGAGAACTAATATGGCACTTTGTCATATTACTTGTTCTTTGTTGGTTGTGTGGAATGAATTTAACCGGGTAAAACCCTTTACCCAAAAAAAAATCTCCAATGATGTTTTCAGAAGGATGATTCTTTTCTACATAAGGAGTTTGAACAATCATATCTATAGACACATTTGTTTCAAGATTTGATTCATTGAGATCTGGTTCTTCAATGATCAAATTAGTTTCTGCATCATGAAATTCTTGTGCTTCTTCATCATTCTGTCTTGAAGTGGATGCACCATTGTTTTCTAAATTCAATCTCTCAAATAGATCTTTAAATCTTGCAGTAGATACAACTTCTTCTTCATTTACTTGGTTACTTGTATTTCCCTCATTATGAATTTGATCATTCTGTACTTCTTGATTGTCTTGATTGATCTCAGTATGATCATGTTCCGGACTGTGATTGTTTTCTTGATTATTTTCTTGTTCTTGTTCAACAATATCACTTGAGGAATTCTTCACAAAAGTGTATTCCTTTCCTTTTCTAGCAACCCTTTTCCACAACTCTTCTAAGTCCAATGGTTTCTTCTTTTTCTCTTCAATTACACTGGTCTTGTAGAATGAGTCATCAAAGTCTTCAGGATAAATCTTGAAATACCTTATCAACTTCTCATGATCAAACAGCCATGCTGCACCATCAATTGTGTTGAATTGATTCTCATTAAAGATGATGTCAGATGATTCTATGACACTCAAATGGTCTTTCACATATACTCTGTATGCTTTTGAGTGTGTAGAATATCCAACAAATAAACAATCTAAAGATTTTGTTTGAAACTTGTTCAAATAATCTCTAGTGTTCAGAAGAAAACATTTGCATCCAAAGGGCTTGAAAAACTTGATATAAGGCTTTCTGTTGTGGAATATTTCATAAAGAGTTTAGTTGTGCCTTTTTTTTACAAGTACCCTGTTCTGAACATAGCAGGCTGTATTAATGGCTTCAACCCAAAAAGTAACATGTAAAAGCTAACATGGTTCTTGCAGCTTCAATCAAAGTTCTATTCCTTCTTTCTGCAACACCATTTTGTTCAGGAGTTCTAGGAGCTGAGAATTGTTGAATGATTCCTTTTACTTACACAAAATTCTTCCATTGCCCCATTTTTGAACTCAGTACCATTGTCACTTCTCATCATTTTAACCTTCTTATTCAGTTTGTTTTCAATCATTGTTACACATCCCTTAATCAACTCTGCAGTCTCATCCTTGGTACTTAGGAAATAAACCCAAGTATATCTTGAATAGTCATCAATGATCACAAGACAATATCTTTTCTTTCCTATACTTGGCACACTCACAGGACCAAAGAGATCCATGTGAAGTAATTCAAGTACTTGATCAATTGAATTGATGAGCTTTGTCTTATGAGAAGATTTGTGTTGCTTTCCTTTTTGGCATGAACTACAATGATCTTCCAATTTGAACTCTCTTGTAGGTAAGCCTATTACATGCTCACCTTTGACAAGTCTATTCATGTTTTTTAAGTTTACATGAAAAAGTTTCCTATGCCACAATTTTGACTCATTTTCAGTGGCTTTGGACACAAAACATGCTCCTCCCCTTGAAATAGCTTCTTTCATATTCAATTCATATAGATTGCCATTTCTTGGTGCAATCATCATAATCATTTCAGGTGGGATTACAAACTCAGGTTTTAGGATGAAACAATGTGAATCATCAAAACTGACTTTGTACTCCTTATTACACATTTGTGATATGCTCAGTAGAATATACTGTAGACCCTCAACATGAAACACATTATCAAAAGAAACTTTTCCATTTGTCAAAATTCCTTTCCCAACAATCTTTCCACCATTTTCATCACTCCCAAATGCTACAGGACCTTCAAACTTTTCTTCATAATTGACAAGTGATCTTTTGTCTCAAGTCATATGCCTAGAACAACCACTATCCATATACCATATGTCATTCAGAGGAGTGGACTGAGCCTGCACAAAAGAAAGAGTTTGATTAGTTGAGTGATGAAGTGCAGGCTGTTTTAGCTTGCAACTCATCAATTTCAGTTTCAGTGGCAGCTTGGGAAGTGAGTGTTGTTGGTTCAGGATCTTCATGAGTGACTTCTATATTATCTGAATTGTCTGTCTCATAACCACACTCTCTTGGGGTTTTAACAAATGAGGTTGAGATCTGACATTCTGCTGAGTCAGTGGCATACTCCTTTATCACATAGTCCTTCTTTTCAGAGTAGTCTCTTACATCATCAGCTGTCTCAACCTTAGTTTCAGCCTTAGGTTTCCAAAGGAACCCTTCAGGTTCAAACCCATGTTTCAATAGAAACTTCTCATCACCAGTAAGTTCTGTTGGTTTCTTTCTAGGAAAGACACCTCTGATTCTTGTCTCCTCATTGTTTGGTGATCCTTGAGAACTATCAGATTTGACTGATTGTGTATCCCTTTTAGGAATGATTCTCAAGGGTTGAAGTTCTTTTTGACATTCCTCTCATACTTTACAGGAGATTTACTCCTATGAGCTTATTTAGCCACATGTTTCTTGGCTTTCACTGATTGCTTCTGGCTTTCTTTATTAAGTTCTTCCTTTCCACAAACTTTTCCTTTTCCCAGGTATTCATCATACTTTTGCTTGTACACAACAAAGTCTTGACCATACTTTGTTTCATCTGGGACATGAAAAGGCTTGAATTTGAGTCTTTCATTACAAGAATCTGTATGATGACCATACTCATCACACTTTTTGCACCAAACTTTTCCCTTGTATTTTTCATGTTCTTTTTCTTTCTTGAATCTTTCACTTGGTCTAGGTGCTTTAACACCAAGTGTCTTCTGAGGTTTTAGACTATCAAAGTCTATTGAGAAAGGATCAAATTCCTCAATCTTGATGTCTTGTCTTTCAGTTTTGCTCTTTACAAACACAATTTTTTGCATATTCAGTGGTTCTTCATCTTGACTTTCATAGTAGACGGTGATTCAGACTTCATGAAGAAGTCTGAATCTTAGAATCCACATATCTTATCTCAAGCAAACCAACTTTTTCAAGCAGATGTTTGACCCTCATTTATATCTTCCAATCTTAAAGGCTCGTTCATAGTAGACAGTGTAGAAGGCAATACAGGATTATGTGTTGTTGAAATAGGTATAGGAACAACCGGTGGTACAACTGGGGGTATTTACATTACAGACAAAGCACTATTTCTACCTGGAATATGACTAGACAACTGGGATCTGCCAGAACTAGAGAGTGGTATCCTTGCGGAGTTTAACATTATGTGTTTTATTTTTATTTTATAGAGATAATACTGGGGTTTTTTAATATGTCTACACCCTTGATTGTCTTTTCTCATATTCTTCCATGGTTTCCACTTCTCCAATATCAAGCACCTCATAATTAGAGAAAATAGGGTAAATTGGGATAAAGTGTTCAACATCCACATTTTCTTTCACCTTTTTCTTGTTGTTCTGCTTTATCTTTTCCAATACTGCTTTGATTGGAGGCCTTACAACATTGTAATTTACCTTCTTCTTTTCACATATGTCAAAGGACACATGCTCTCTCTTCATCCTTTCATTCTATTTCTTCATTCTTGGTGTGACAGGTGGATACCTTGGAGGTTTGTCAATGGATTCTGGTTTCTTGTATTTTCTTCCTCTTTCAGCATCTTTAATTTCCTCATCAGTGATTTGATCACTCAAATCACTCAAGTCATCTTGATTCAAATCAATTGAATCAAAATCATCTTCAGAGACTTGAACTCCAATTGACTTTTCTTCTTTCATATCTTTCTTCACTACAAATTCTCCTTCTTCATTCACCTCAACATTCTTATACAAATCAACAAATTCTTCTTTGTCTTGAAAAACATCTTTGAATTGTTGTAGATATGCATCTCTTTTCTCTTTATCAACTTTTGGCATAAAGTTGTTGTTGAATGGTGGTGGAACTGCTTTGTATTTATCTTCTTCTTTTACTTGGTTTAGAATTCCACAGATGTTTCCAGTGGAGACCAAGTTCTTCAAGAATTCATTGTCAACTTGTAGTTTTGTGTTCTGCATCTTTTCTTCTATAATCATTTTCTTCAACCCTTCTATTTCAGTTGTGAACCTTTTCTGAGCCCTATAACTGTTTACACAATCTTCTTCCAAACTTTTCATTCTTTCTTCACTTATCAATTCACTTGCCTCATATGCATTTATAATACTTTGTTTCTTAAAACACTCACTTTCCAGCTTGCCTACTTTCATTTTCAAATCATTGATAACTTCATTTAAATCAATAGTAGGAGCAGAGTGTACCTGAGATGATGATTCAGTTTCTTTCTCAATTATGGCCATGAATGCCACATTTGCTTTCTTGATATCATCTTCAATGTCTTCTTCATGATTGCTCCAATCAAAACTACCCTCATGCTGTGTAGTTACAGAAACATTTCTTTTATTTCTAACCTGATTTTAGTTGGCTGGAATAGTGTTGTCTGGAACAATTTGAAGGTTTTGGTTGTTGTTTCTCTGAAAACCTTGATTCTAAGGCATTCCTTGATTATGATTGTTCATTTGAGGCTGGAAGTTGTTGAGGTTGGGATTATAATTGTTGTTGAAGTTGTTGTTGTTGGTTCTCTGCTGATTCTGTTGATATTGAGGTTGCTGATTTCTTGGTTGATTTTGAAACTGGTTCATTTGAAAGTTTCTAGGCATGTTACATTCTCTTGCAAAATGACCAGGCTGTTGACAATTATAGCAAATGGCTTTTGACTTATCAAAACCAATTCTTTCATTAGGTCCTGATAGTAGTGACCTACCAGTCCTGTTGTATAGCCTCTTGCTTCTAAGAGCCAACATGGCTGCTTGCCACTTCAAATCCATGTCCTCCAAGTCATCAGCATCTATCTGCTCAAGATCAACTTGTACTACACTTGTGTGAATTAAATTCTTTGCATCAAAAGCATTATATGACTCTGTAAACATTGAAAACAAGGCCTGTGTTTCACTGCCTTGACCATTTCCACCACTGGTATGAGGTACATGCCCACTTGTCATTGAGGCAGAATCAGTGTCATCAATCAGTTGCACATTGAATCTTTGCTGGTTTCCAAGATTACTTGTGCTACCTCCAACAAAAGATTTTGGAGTATCAGCATTATGCTCAACTGGTTCTTCAATAATGGGAATTTGCTGTTGATTCTTGATAGTCAAATTTCCCATGGGTGCAATCAATGCATTTGAAACATTGAAGCAAGGTGTTTCCTCCTTAATCATCTCATTCTCTATCATCTCAATCTCTGCAGCCTGAAGGAAGCACACTACATCATCCAATTTCAAATCTTTGAAGTTGTGCTTCTGAAGGATGAATTTCCAAGCAGTGTACCATTCCTTTGGCATTGAGTTGAGGAACTTGGTATTCAAGTCAAAGTCAGTCATAACATAGTCTGTGGTTCTGAGATCATTCACTATTGCTAAGAACCTTTCAAGAATAGACTTCAGCCTTTCTCCATCTTTATACTTAAACCTCTCTAACTGTTGTTTCAGTCTCTGCTTTTTGATGTTTTTGAGTTCAATGTTTCCCTCAAACATTTCAAGTATTGCATCATACATTGCCTTTGCGGTGGCATGGTGCAACCTTGGTAAGTATCTCCCAAGACAGACCTAACTTTAACATTGCTAAAGACTTGTCATCCACTTTTCTCATTCTTTCGCTCACAGCAGCAGTTGTACCCGGATTTGCACCATCCTCAACAGTGCCTTGTGTCCACATTCCTGATTGAGTTCCACATATCAACATCATTATGGCAAACGGCTGCTTCAAACAAGACCTTCCTTTTTGTGAAATTTTCCTGTCCATACAGTCTAGGAATCTTGTTAGTAGACACTTCTTGTTCTTTGTAACCAAACATTTTGAGAAATCAAAAATAGTTTCTTTGTAAAAACAGAGTTAAAAAATAATCAGATCTGAAAACCGGTTGTTCAGATGTGATGTGTCTGATGCGATTAGAACGAGATTTATATATAAAAATTAAAGCTTTAAATGAAATAAGGAATAGAAGACACCAAAAGATTGTAGATCTAGAAGAAAAATGAAGAACAAAGCTGCTGACGTCACTTTTCAATGGAACAGTGGCCTGCATACGTCATCTTTCTTCAAATCTTCAATGAGCAACAAGAATCTTTCCAAAATAGCAGCAACAAGCTCTGATACCACTTGTCAGGTCCTCGATTTCAGCTGGATCTTACTAAAATCAAGTCATAACTCACACAAATAGATGTGTCGACAAAGGAGTTAATGACAGGTTGCTATATTTAGAAAGATTACTGTTTATTAAAGGCGGAACCAATAATAAACAGGGTAGTTGCTAACAATAATCAAAGGTAACCAACACACACAAGATTCACTCAAAAGATTTCCCTTTATATAACATTCATCATACAATCGGATAATCGATTTAGGGTTTCTTGATAGGAAAGTTATATCCGTACGAATCCTAGGACAGTCGTCACTTTCGAGAAATATTCTTTCTTATCCGAAAAGTGTAAAGGCTAGAATCCGTCCTTAGCGCCGCAGGAGGTGTGCCCTAAATTATTCTATTTATAGGCCTGACACCTCCTTTACAGCTGTCATTCTTTCTAGAAACCCTAAACGTTAATACATATTCAAATTACATATTCAAAGTTATTCTAAGTGTAAAACAAGTCTTCCGGTTTGGCTTTGCAACAATATTCATTTTCCGAGTAGACTCTGTGCTCTGCCTTCCTTCAGCACTTGTTAACATAGATGTGTGCCTGGGATCAGTTTTCGGGTAGACGTTAACCGGGTAGACTTCAATCTTCTTGACTTTGCCAGACTTTGCCCGACAAACCCTTACGAGCAACCTTGTTCTTCAATGGTCCCTTTCAACTCTTTGCTAGAGAATAGCTTATTAGCAAAGTGTGCTTGGCAGCATTGTTCCTTGCTTGTGTTGAACCTTGCCCGATGTTACTTAGAGATATTCCATTAAAACATCAAGCCTACTTGGACCACAATTATTAATGAATACCTTGCCTGGTCTTCCAATCACTTGGCTTCATGAGCTTGGATAGCCAAAAGCTTACTCGGGAGTGAACTTTACTTGGCTCTGAAGAACAGACTTGCTTGATAAAGTGAACCTTGCCCGGATTTGGATAAACTAGTGAACCTTGCCCGGTAATACACCAATTTGCAAACCCTGCTCGGATTTCCACTAAAGAAGACTTCTAGAAGATAACCTTGCCCGATAGACAAAATATCGTACCCGGCTAAGTAAAAGCTTGCTCGGAAGTTAAGGTGTGCCCGGATCCATACTTAGCGAATTCTGAGGAGGTTGAGAAGATTCCAATATTCCATATATCTCACTTTGGTCAAATCTTTGACTCAACAAATATTTCATTCGCTTTTAGAGCAAACCCAAAGTCATTAAACTTGACACTGCTGTACTTCGTACAATCCAAATTACTGACTTGATCAAAATCCGCTGTTTGTCATACAATTGTTCCTCCCTTGCACGTGTCTCAATACCAATAAGAAACGGACCCCAGGGGATACAATGTATGTAAGCCGACAGATGGACTCGTGCATACTCACTCACAGTAAAGGAAACTTGATGCATTGCTCAAAAATTATAAATTTCTCAATTGGTATTCAAAATTTTGATCAACACTATAACGGTTTAAATCAAGTTGGGGTGATTTGGCAAAAATCAAAATAAGCTTGAATCGAGATTAGGGACTGATAGTTTCTGATATTCTGTGCGCTAATTGAACCTTAAATCATATCACAAAAGTGCTTGAAGGCTTGTTATAAAATTTAAGTGGACAACAATATCAATGACCGACTTAACGCCAATCATAATATCGCTGAAATATAAAACTGTGATGGAAGGGCATTTTGGTCAATATGATTCTCTGCTCAAACTCAACAAAAATATGTACTGCTTTTGAAAAATTATAAATTCTCATAAAGATTGTCTATTTCTTGGTTCGGATATTTTTCATGTAAATACATTCTTTAAATTTTTATAAAATGCCAAAAATATTTTACTTTTTCATTTTACATACTATTTAAATTCTTTAAATTATGTTTCAAAAATGTGAAATGAGTAAAGTATTTGATTATCGAAATAACGTTCCTCGGTAATTCACTTAAATTAATTGGTTAATGTTCAAATTCTTTATTTAACTCTTTTATTTATTTATTTGTTTTATTTATTTTAATTAAAGTTAAAATTAAATTAAGCATAATTCATTATTTATGGATAACGAATTAGGTTGTCTTAACGAACTACATCCTAGTTCGTTCCCTAATTCGCTTCCGCTCTCTGTAACGAAACACACCTAGTTCGTTATGCATATTAACGAATCAAGACACGAATCAAACCTAATTTGTTATACCACGTGTTCAGTTCGAATAACGAATCAGCTGATTCGTTATTTCAAATTTCAAACGAATTAGTTTGATTCGTACATTGGGAAGCGTGTAAGGACAGTGTATATAGGACGGCGTGAAACGAATCGTCCTACACTATTCCTTCATCTTCCTTACAACTAAAGTTACCCTGTTCAAATTTTTCCTGATTTTTCGACCTTCAAAATTCGGACTTTTGAATATACCATTGTGTTCGTAAGGTATAGATGATTATTTCTTTGTGATTTACGTCAAGAATGACACAGTTTTGATAGGGTAATTATGTGATTTTGATATCAGGGTTTTTACGGTTTTTGAAACCCGGTATAATCGATATAATACTCTATTAATATACTTAAGTTTGATATTATTTTGATCGGAATAGATTTCGACACCCTTGGTGATCTTTAATTATAACTTGATTGAGTGATTGTCGGGTGAATAATTATTGGTCATTTTGGATGTTTAAGCTATGTTCATAACTTAACTTATCAGTTGGTTTAGAACCTCATAAACGGTACTATTGGTTTTGCAATGAGTTTCCGAGACTTGTATAGTCATTTGTTCGGCTACCCATCGTCAATTATGGAGTCATTGATCTCCGATTTGCTACTTTGACCGTCTGTGTTCTTGTTAATTTTGACTTTGACCAGGAGAGTCAAAGATTAAGTCTAATTTTGACCATTCGTTAACCTTAGCGAATTGGAACTCCTTCGTGTCCAATTCGTTAAGGATTCACACGACTTAGATCAGCGAATCACTCACTCAACGAATCAAATGTGGATTCGTCAATTTGAAACGAACTAGAGGTTAGTTTGTTATCTTTTAATGGTTAATTCGCTAGTTCTTTCGTTAAAATATTTACTTGATAGCGAATCAGTCGATTCGTTATACTTCTGTAACGAATCAGACTGTTTTGATAACGAATGACATTTCTAAATAGATTATCTATTTAATGTAACTTAATAATTGTAAATTAATAAAAAATACCAAGGGTCTAAACGCGTCAATACATCGATTAACACACCATCTAAAATTAAATACACTGTCTATTGATAGATAGATATATATAAATGCTTAAAGAATATTAAACTTTCACATTACTTATATTCGTCTATATTTATTCAGTATAATGGCCGATCAAATGGATCAAGACCCACCCACTGCTCCACAAGAACAAGAACAACATCAAGAACAAGATGAAGTACAATTGCTACCATATGACAAGAAGCACAACATCTGAGCTTATGTTGATTCAGACGTTGCTGACGAAGCTCTTTTTGGGACTATGTTAACATTTCTACGTCGTTCGGTGATACACTATGCTATAACTGCTCGACCCACTGTTTATATGAGCATTATTAGGCAGTTCTGGAATACTGCTGAGTTTGCTGACACCAAGAATCACATTCGAGCCACAATAAATCAAACTCCCATAATAGTGGATGTTGAACTGATCAGACGTGTGCTTCGGTTTGGGGACAATGATGATAACCCAAGTGAGTTCGACAAGGAGTTAATCAAGGGTAATTTCAAAAACTCATCATTTTTGCTAAACCAAATAACTGAAGTTAATAGTAGTCATCCACAAGGAACTAAACATGGTATTGGCTTTGTTGAAATTCCTCCTTCATCTGGTCATGATTATATTATGCTACCTAATACTGAGAATCTAAAGAAGTGGATATTAAATCTCCATTGACTATAGATCCTCCGATTCAAGTTAATGTAGAAAAATCTGTTTAAAAGGAAAAAGTTATTCATAACAAATTAAAAGGTGTTGATAAAGGATAAAAAGTTAGCTACAAAACCTCATTGCAAGAGTCATATGGTATTTATTCAAACTGATGACAGTGTCATCATTGAGGATGCGTTTGAACTCAAATGAAAACATTCTATTTGAAAATCATATTCTTTGTGAACCACAACATGTTGAGAAATCTAAACTTGGTAACACATCATCTTTTGTTACACCTAAGAGATCTAAGAAGAAGATGGTCTCAGATGAAGGTTTGAAATTTTTTGTGAATCTGGTTGGTTGTTAGAAAAATTGGAAGGTGTACAAACTAAAGGGAGTTAATCAGGTTATTGATGATGAAGTATTTCTTTTGGCTTTAGTAAAACCAGAATTTGTGGAAAAGGTTTTTGATGTTGGGAAACCTATATCAAGGGAGACTAGAATTTCTATTGGGGAAATCAAGAAAGACAAGCCTAAATCCCAAAAGAAATTTCAACCAACTTTGTTAAATCATTTGGTTCCAACACGCTTAAAAACTTTTCTGAGTGTTCTAACCTAGATTTTTAGAAAAGAAAACAGAAAGAAAAGTTGGTTAAGTGTCAAGTGGAGGTTGTTACTTTTTTAACTTGTTGGTTCACTTGTGAGACCTAGTTCACCATATAAGTTTGTAGAAAAGGGAACTTGCTTTTCATGTGGTGAACATGGTCACATTGCTATTTATTGTGAATCTAAGTTGATCAAGATTGAGAAACCTTTAATCAAAGACAAACAACCTTTGATTAAAAGTAGACAACCAACACTAAAAAAGTTAAAAGAGAAACAAAAAGTTATTGAAATTATTGACTCTAAGAATGTTGTTGGGGTTAACAATGAATTGAAGAAGGTTGAAAACAAACAAGTTGAGCTTGTTAAACCTGTTTGTCAAAATTTTAAGATTGATGTAACTCCTGTCAATGCTAAAATGACTAAAAGGTCGAAGATAACTTTGACATTTAGACAATTTTAGAACTTACATAAGCATGATTTAAAGAAGAAGGTAAATGATGATATGGTTCCTGTTGAAGATTTGATAACATGAAAGCCTAAAGTTGAGAGAACACGGAATTAACTCAGATCTAAAACGATTAAACTATTAGATCTAATCCGTAATGGATCTAGTTCATGATTACTCTTAATTATAAGTTATATTAGGTGTATATATATAATAGTAATGCGTTAGATATAAGAAGCTTTGATCGAGAGTGTAAACGGACAGCAATTCAATACTTTAATCTCAAAACTTAAATTATCAGAGGTGTTCACCTCTATATATAGAAGATGGGTCTAGTTCGTTACAAATTCCGTAAAGAACTAGCCTTCCACTTCGTTACATTACAATACATTAAATAAACATAACGAACTAAGTCTCCCAATCATTAAACATCCTTAACGAATTGGGAGAAACAATACCTTAAACGTCTAGTTCGTTAAACATCCTTAACGAACTAGACATAACATAACGAACTAGTCTATAGTACAAGTAACTTTTACATTATAATAAACAAACGATAAATACAAAGACTCGAGACGCAAAACCGTGCACTAACAGACACCCCCTCTTCTTGAGCTCTTTGTCTTTAAGTTATTAGAAGCGTTTGATCTGCCAGTCTATGCAGCTGTGAATCCCATGCTCATGACATACACGAGCAACACGTTGAAATTGCATTACTCGGTCATAGTCTTCACGACGCTCGATTAATATTTTATTCTTGAACATCACATCATTGTCGGTCTCTGTCAAGTTCACGAGCCACATCGGATCAATAATCTTAATCAACTCGGTCTTTAAGCCCTTTCCTAAAACAATAACGGCCTCGCCAGTTCGATTGTCATAATACCAGCGGTTGAAAGTTAAATACATATGTTGATTCAGCGTCTTGACTGGTACACGCTTCATCGTTTTTGGCGGTTTAACTTTAAGCACCAACTTCCTCCAACCCATTGTTGGATCTATCTCATCAATGCACTTACGAATTGGAATCTGCGGCTTAAAGAACTTAATGTCACACCCCAACCTACGGCAGAAATGCCGGGGCGTGAGCTGATTGTCACAGCTCTCAAGGTTACTATCATGCTAATATTATTAAAAGTTTCGATATCTATTAATTAAATTTCCAAATAACAATCATCTTTACAAAATCCAAATAAACAAAGTACATATATCAATCAATCACAATATGTCTTAAATTTCCTTCTAGCATAAATCCTTAAGTAATCTTCTACTCTAGTTACTGACATCAAACGTAACCTGCATATGCGTTGAAAATAAAGTTGTTTTGTCAACACAAGGTTGAGTGAGCAACACACCAGTTCAAAAGTATAAATAAAAATAAGTAGTTGCAACAAGTCATATGAGTATAACAAATTAACCAAATGAGCAAGTATAATGAGATGTCGAGAAGCACAAAGCTATAACGACTGGCGTATGATCATACTAGACTGAGATTATGTTGGACCTCTCCGAATGCGAAAGCATACAAAGAAAAATAAGCATGTAAACAAGTAAGGTATAAGTTGTTAACACATAAGACAAAATTGCAGTTTTAAGTATAAGTATGTAATGAGAAATATATGTTGGAATCGATCTGCCCAAGACACCTATTAGAGTTGATGTGGCTAGTACGTATTGATCCAAAGTCGTCACGATATTTATTATTAAATATGATCTAGTTAATAAATATCAACACTTATAATATTTGGAAAATGGTTTTCTAAATATTTGCATTCGTGTGTTAAATAAATTATATGGATAATTTATATTTTGAGAGATGTTATTTAAATTGGTTAGATAACATATTGCATGTTACTTATGATATGTTTTATAACATAAATATTCTAAGTAAATATGTAAGTAATTAAAAGGGGATTTGAAATTTGGGTGGGAAAATTCCTCCCTCTTCTCTCTCCTCCTTTTATTTCTTTCAAGGCATGCAAGAGATACTATTGGAAGATCATTATTCTTGGGTGAATAATAATTTACACCTTCTCTCACACACACATATCTTTCTCTCTTTTTCTCCCTTTGAGGCTGAGAACAAGAAGAAGAAAAGGAACAAAGGTTGTTCTTGCATCAAGTGTTAGGACCCTAGCAACCAAGGTGTTTGTTCAAGCTCGTTGGGTATACAAGCTTGAGGTTTCCTCCATTGGAAGCTAGCCGTTCATATCTTTCATCCTCTTTATCTTTCGGACTTGAAGGTATGATTCATCGAACACCCAATGGTTGTTTTTATAGCATGCATTTTGTATATGGATCCGGGCATTGGGTTAATCTATATAAAATCGGTTTTATATTTATCAAACTAACAAGATTTAAAACTAATTATTATCCGCTGCGTTTTTCTATATAATGGGTTATATGGACTTTGATAATCTTGTTAAAACATGGAAACATGGAAAACAATATATTTATGCATATGTCCCCAAAACATGGAAAACAAGTAAAATAGGGGAATGTGGTACTCACCTCGATAGACGAACTAAGGTGATCAAGATAATAAGAATGTAGAAAATCACACGTTGACAATAAAGCCTTAAAGGAAACAAAGAGAAGTATGGATATGAACAAGATCGATTTTGAAGACTCGATAACCATTATTAATAAGTTAATATTTTAATGATAAAATATTATATGTAAAGATTTATATAGAATAATTAGTTTGATTATAAAACCATATTTTGAAAATATAATTTTTAGTTTTATAAATAAACTTTGTTCCCTTAGTTTCTTTTATATATATCAAAACATTAGTTTTTAAGTTATTATATATATATATATATATATATATATATACGTGTATGCTTATATGTATATACACGAAGGAAACGCGAGAAAGCAAGTATTATATAGTCGGTTTTATTTCAATGGTTTTAAATAATAATTATTGTTAATAATATAGTTATAAAATAATTTAAAAGAAAAATAAACAAAAACTACAAAAAAACCGGGGTGGCAGGGGGTTGAACCCGTGACCTGGCCCCCTGTGATCCATATGTTTTAACCAGCTGGACTATCCAGCAACTTGCGATATAGCCCAGACCCAAATTAATATATACATAAGCAGAACGAACATGAATAGATCATGAACCCTAATTTTTGAAATTGGGAGATCAGGTTTATGTACGAATGATTAAGTTTAGGGCTTTTAATCCCCGTGTAAATCCGACCAGAACCATAAAATTACATTACCTTAACTCGTTAAAATTGAAGGTGAAGGAGACGTGTTTAATGCCGGCCAAACTCGATTACGAAGGAGCTTATAGACTGAAAACTGATATAATTGATGTTAGGGGTACCGTTTGCGACGTCTAAGGGAAGGTTTGTGTGAATTCAATTGAGTTATAATGATCGTTTATATAGAAAACGAATTTAGGGTTTAGTTTGAAATTTAAAACCTGATAATAATGAACAATTGGAGATAATAAACACGTTTAGATTGTTTAAAAGGCCGGACGTAAGATATTATGATAATTACGAGCTCAATTATCACCAACAAACGAAGATTTAAAGTTCAAATTACTAGATTACGATTTCGAGTCTAAGAAGATGAAATGAATACGGGTTTGGATCAATGGGTATCCAGATTTGTGAAAATGGATTATAACAATATATACATATATGACCCTGGAGTTTAAGGATGGATACAAAAGAAATTTAAGCTTGGTTTGGGTTAAAAGTGTTAAAACAGAAAAGTTATAAATTGAATAAATAATAATTTATTAATAAATTTAAGCTCGATAAACGCATTATATTTTTTTTATAAAATAACGCGAACATTAAACCGAGTCGGGTAAAAGTATAAGTTCGAAAAACCCGAGTTGTTACACTTAAACCCGCGATTGACCTCGAACATCAGATGTTGATGAAACCAATCTGCATGTCGATTTCCCCCACAGTTGATGAATGGTCGGTAGGCAAGAGTCCGTACGTCCCATCTTGGTAATGAGAGAACGTCAGTGATGTTTTCATAGTACTGAACTCCGTTCTCCCATTTGATGATACAAACTTTTAACTCGGAATCGAAAAGCCATGAAATAATATCACCTCGAACTTTTGACACGACTTTGAAAGAAGTCATCTGATTTGCTTTGGCATGTGCAACGGCTTCTTTATTTCTTTCTTCATCAACGTATCTGTATGCATCAATAATCTTACGAGTCCTCTTGTCTCGACAGGCAAACCATCCTTGGATATCAGCAACAGTCAGATCTCGCTTTGAGTTGAATCTTGTATCAACGCTCTTGCCCTTTGACGTTTTCTCCAAATGGTCTTCGGCTGCATTAACGTTTTCTTCGTAAATACAGAAGCACCCTAATCAACATTAGTTCGTTGAAACATATCAGGGTATTCCTTAGCCGTAACGTCCTCAATCTCAATTTCCTCGTATTCATAAATAAAAGACGTGTTTATCTGAATAGTCGGATCATTCAAGACCTCTTCATCACTCACGACCTTCACATCTTTCTCAGCCTCTAACACGGTTAGCTCATCGTCATTTAGACCCAGAAGTATAGAAATATGCTCTCGTGTTAAGGACCGCTCAACAAATTGTCCCGCTTCTATTTCATCAACATTCACTATGCTTCTGACCATCCCCAACCCATCAATAAATATAACAATATTGGCTTTTATTGATTCGATGGGTTTAATGTTTGTCGAATCATGATAAACAACCAACTATTTTTCAGAATCACCAACTGTTGGAATCGATCTACCCAAGACATATATTAGAGTTGATGTGGCTAGTACGTAATTGTTTTGGATAAAAATCACTCAAGGATAATGTATCCAAATTCGTAAATGTGAGGTAAGGTGCTAACTTGATAATATCGAATGAGTAATCGTAATCAGGGTGAACACAGTGATTTGATCACGAGGGAAAAAGCCCTTAACCAAGATAGTCTTACCTCGGTCAAAACTTATCAAGGTAATCTCTTGGTCGAATCTTTTCGGTCAAGGATCAACAAGGTAACCTTTGGTCGATAAGTATGTGATTATCGTGATCTCCGGCACAAAAAACCCTCGGACGGTGAAAACTATCACCGTCGATTATATTGATAATAAAAGGTGGTTACAAGTGTTTGGAGATTGTGATCGATATTACAACGAAATGCTAGTGTGTAGAGAGAATTATAATTTCTGCTCTAGTGTGTGTCTACAATGTGTCCTAAAACTGATCATAATCTCAATTATATATAATAGATAATAACTCAATGGAGTTATTAATAATAAATGCTATTAACTAATTTTCCTAAAAATCCGCCTTTATCTTCAATGTAAACGTAACAGCCACTTTGACCACGTGCTCCATCACTCAGGCTGCGAAATAGGGGGTAGACCAGGTCTTGGAGCCGTTACACTTGATAAATATCAGCCTTCATATAAGAAATAACCGTTAATAGCACCAAATACCGAGGATCCATGATCCTGACATAGCTCTGGAACTTTTCAGAAGGATAATTGATCCAGATACGTATATATCTTCTTGACTACAAGTTAGTAGATAGACTGAATCTTCTAATCGTTATACCTGCTAAATATTAGATTACACATGAGAACAACCGTTAGTAAATAATAAGTACTGTGGATCCTTGACCCTGACGAGATCTGGAACACACGCTAAGGATAACTGATCCAAAACATATGCCAGGATAACATATTCACAGTGTCAAATTTCTGTGCACTAACAATTGCCCCCAAAATAGCAGTTGTGATAAGATCACAGCTGTCATTTTGCCTTTGAATTCAAACTTCCTGCAAAAACATATGAGATTTGACAAGTTGGATATAATTGTCACATATCAATAGAGTTTCCATGGGAACTTCCCTTCCGGCTGTATATCCTTCTCCTTGCAAATCATAAACAACTAGTAACACCTGTTTAACCCGGATGGATGGTCCATCTTTAAATGGTGAAATCCGGGTTAAAGATTTTTGGTAATTGCAAGTAAATAGTATCTTTTAACTATTTGTTGATTGTCTGTTATTTTGAAAGTATGTCTGATATAGCTTTAGACTTGTTGAAAGTTTTGAGAAATATTCTTTAGTAAACCGATAAACAGAAGTCATACCGTAAGGTCTGGTTAGACCTAAGTTACCATAAGTATTGATCCTTTTGCAATCCTTATAAAACTGAATTTAAGGATTTTGAATCCACAAGTATTGATTCTTCGGTGATCCTCAGAATCTAATTTATGATATCTGATGCAAATAACTTATGATATTATCTGGGATTAAACCCAATAAACCGGGGACAAGCCCATAAAATAAACTGGGGACAAGCCCGTGAACTGGGGACAAGCCCAAATACGGATGTTACTGGGGACTCGCCCAAACCGGGATTTAGGCCAAACGTGAGATAACGTGAAAACGTTATAAACCTTAGCTAACATGAAAATGTTAGAAACCTTTGTCTTGAGATAACGTGAAAACGTTATAAACCGGTGGTATGGTACGTCTACCATAAATCGTAGGATCCTCCATATAGCCGAAAGCAACGAAATTGTCAGCCACTAAGCGTGTACTGGTCCCGCTGCCCCGGACTATACGTTGGATAGCGTGCGCTCCAGGCGAGACTGTAGAAACTCTAATTTATAAGAAAGGTGAAAACATTTAAACCTTGGAGGATATGAACATCGGGGGTCATATCCAATCGTGGGCTAGGCCAAGGAAAATAGCAATGTACCTTAAGCGTGAGGGAGAGGTGGCCAACCTCTTAGACATTAAACCTCTTATTGAAATATGCATTGTTACTTAAAAACTTGGAAAAGATAAATGTTAAGAATACATTATCCTTAAATTATTAACAAGAATATGAAATAAATAAGTGATCAGATAGATATTACCAATTTTAGGATGCTTGATCCTAGATGGATGCTTGATTTTCGAAGGATACTAGATCCTGACTAGAAAAAATACTTCTTGAGATGGATAGCATTCCATGCTCTTGGTAATCTGTTGCCTTCCATGGCGAGCAAATGATATATCCCTTTCCCTGCTTCCGACTCGATCAGATAAGGACATTCCCACTTGGGTGCTAGTTTCCCATCTGCCGGATTGGTTGTGTATTGGAAGGCTTTCCTCAAGATTAGATCTCCTTCTTGAAATCTTCTTATCCCATCTGCCGGATTTTTGTTGTATGCCCCAGCTACCCTTTGTTGATATGCTGCCATTCTGATTTTAGCTAGGTCTCTGAGCTCATCAATAGTATCCAGGTCTTGGAGAAGGATTTCATTGTTGGCTTGAGGATCACGGATGCTTGTTCTGGCAATAGGAACCACCATCTCCGTAGGGATTACAGCTTCTGAGCCAAACACCAATGAGAAGGGTGTTTGACCTGTTGCATTCTTTGGTGTTGTTCTATTAGCCCAAAGAACATATGGTAGCTCTTCGGCCCACTTGCCTTTCTTGGATCCTAGTTTCTTCTTCAAGTTGTTGATAATAGTCTTGTTACTTGATTCTGCTTGACCATTAGCTTGAGGATGAATTGGTGTGGAGGTAATCATCTTAATGCCCCAACTGTCACAAAAGTTAGTGGTTCATTTCCCGATAAACTGGGAACCATTGTGACAAATAATTTCTGAAGGGATACCAAATCTAGTAATAATATTTCTTTTAATGAAGGATATCACCTCTTTTTCGCGGACTTGAACGAAAGCTTCTGCTTCTATCCACTTTGAAAACTAATCAGTCATTGCAAGCATGAATACTTTTCCTCCTGGCGCTTTAGGTAGCTTACCCACAACATCCATGCCCCACTTCATGAAAGGCCATAATGAGGATATAGGATACATAGGTTCTGCTGGTTGTTGTAATATGTTTCCATGCCTTTGGCAAGCATCACATTTCTTTGAGTATTCCATGGCATCTCTCTTCATTGTTGGCCAGAAGTATCTTGTTCTTAGAATCCTAGAAAACAGAGCTCTACCTCCAGTGTGATTACCACAATCACCTTCGTGAAAATCTTTGAGCACCGCTTTAACTTCAGGATCCTCGATGCACCTCAAGTATGGACCTGCAAGAGATTTCCTATACAGCACATCATGTAATAAAATGTATTGTGATACCTTGAGTTTGAAAGACTTCGGATTCTCTGTTGCTGGAATTTCTCCATCTTGAATGTATTTTTTTGATTGGGAGGATCCAGGATCCTTGGTTGTTTGAGGATGATGGATCCCAAAGTACGATGTCAGTTGTTATCTCCCTAACTTCTTGAACTCCTATTGCTGGTGAGAGAACATGAATGATTGGAATCTTCGTGTCTTCTGGAATTTTCAAAGATGAGGCTAAATTTGCCAAAGCATCTGCCACGGCATTTTCTTCCCTTGGTACCTGTATAATACTAAACAATTCGAAGGATTTTGCTAATTCCTTCACAACATCTAGATATTTGATTAGTTTTTCACCTTTAACAGCATATGAGCCATTAAAGTGGTTAGCAATCAATAATGAATCTATATATACTTGAAGATACCTGATCCTCATGCACTTAGCTAATTGCAAACCTGCGATCAAAGCTTCATACTCTGCCTCGTTGTTCGTTGCTTGGAACTCACAGGCTATAGATTGGGGTAATATGTCCCCCTGTGGCGATTTCAGTAGGATTCCTAATCCTGTTCCTCTTACATTGGAAGCGCCATCAGTGAAGAGTATCCAAGGATCCTTAGTCTCTTCTAGTCGTTGGACCTCCAAGTCAGCTTCTTTCTGCATGTCGCTACTGAAATCAGCCACAAAGTCTGCAAGCGCTTGTGATTTAATGGCTGTTCTAGGCTCATACTGAATATCATATGCACTCAGCTTCACAGCCCACTTGGCCATTCGACCTGATAATTCTGGCTTTCTAAGAACATTCTTAATATGATAGTTAGTTCTCAAAATAATAGTATGTGTTTCAAAGTAATGTCTCAATTTAGTAGAAGCCATAATAAGTGCAAGAATTAATTTTTCTAAATGAGAATACCTGGCTTCTGCATTTAAAAGACTTTTACTTACATAGTAAACGGGATGTTGTTCACCTTCATGATCCTTCACAAGGACAGCACTTACAGCGTTTCCTGAGACAGCTAGGTACAGGTATAAGGATTCAGATCCACAGGCTTCATCAGAGCTAGAGCTGAGGATAAGTAATCCTTCAAGGTACTGAGTGCAGCCTCATGCTTTTCTGTCCACTCGAACTTCTTATTCATTCTCAGAATGTCATAGAAGTCTTTGCACTTCTCGGAGGATCTTGAGATGAACCTGTTGAGAGCGACTATTCTTCCCGTGAGCCTTTGGACATCCTTGGCATTTGCAGGAGATTTCAAGTTGATGATGGCTTCAATCTGCTCGGGGCTTGCTTCAATTCCTCTTTTAGTCACCATATATCCCATAAACTTTCCAGCCTTAACACCAAAGTGGCATTTTGACAGATTCAATTTCATGTTATATTGGTCGAGTATACCTCCATAGTCTTGCCCAACTGATCCTTGAACATCATGTTGACTAGTCTTTGGTATGTTGCCCCTGCATTTCTTAGTCCAAACGGCATAGCAGTATAACAGTATATGCCTGTAGGAGTCATGAATGTTGTATCCTCTTGATCAGATGGTTCCATCTGAATTTGTTGGAATCCAGAGGAAGCATCCATAAAGGTAAGCCTTTCATGTCCTGCCGTTGCATCCACCATGGAATCTATATGTGGTAACGGGAAAGGATCCTTGGGGAATGCCTTGTTTAAATCAGTAAAATCGACACACACCCTCCACTTTCCATTCTTTTTAGAAACAAAAACCACATTAGCTAACCATCGAGGATACTTAACCTCTCTGATCATACCGGCCTTAAGAAGTTTTTCAACTTCTTCTTGTATGATCGCGTTCCTCTCAAGAGCGAATTTCCTTCGCTTCTGATGGACGGGTTTAATAGATAAATCAAGGCCTAATTTATGAGTAATTACCTCCTTGGAAATACCTGTCATGTCTGAATGTTTGAAGGCAAAAGTGGATTTTTTTCGCTTTAGTAAGGATATCATATCCTCCTCGATTCCGCTGGGGATACTGGATCCTAAGAACACCTTTACATCTGGATCCTCGGGTTTTAAGGATACTTCTTTAATGTCTTTCTCCCGAGCTTCCAGTACATTCCTAGGATTTTGCTGTAATTGCTATGCTATCGTTTGTTTAGCTGTCAGCTTCATGGATGAAGAATAATAATTCTTGGCTTCCACTTGGTCACCATCAATCCTTACTACTCCCCAAGGAATTGGTAGTTTAATGCACTGATGGTAAGTAGAAGCTACAACCTTCATCCCATGTAGCCAAGGCCTGCCTAAAATAACATTGCAACAAGAAAGGTTATCAGTAACACACATTTTTTTATATGAATTTAACCCTTCAATATTGGGAGGTTGATGTCCCCCAATGTCTTCATGGTTTCTCCACTGAAACCGACTAGCACTGATGTTCTAGGAATGATCTCCAAATCTGGTATATTCATCTTCTTGAGGACATCATGCTGGATAATGTTGACCGAGCTCCCACCGTCAACTAGGATCCTGCGTACATAATGGTTAGCGATAAATAAAGTAATAATCAAACCGTCATGGTGAGGATCCTGGATGTTTTGTTTATCTTCCTCATCGAAGAAGATCCTTTTATCTGTTGTCAAAGTGGTAGATACTATCGGTCGTTCTCCGTTATCCAACTTGATCTCTTTAGTGAGCCTCTTTGCTGCCGAGAAGGAAGTTCCACATATGTCTGATCCTCCAGAGATGAAATTGACCATTCGCACATCCATTTCATCCTGGTGAGGATCCTGGATACTTGAATCGAAGAAGACTCTCTAATCAGTTATTCGAGTAGTGTGAATGAGTGGTCTTCTTTCATCGTCCAACTTAAATTCTTCTGCAAGCTCTACTTTTGCAGGATAAGAGGTTCGAAACATGTCGTAATCTCTGGCAACGAAGTTGATTACATGAGCATCTTGTGGTGGTGTTGCTTTCTGTGGAAGGTCTTCAGGATCCTGGATCTTGGATTTCTTCCTTCCCAAGAGTTCTTTAAAGTGACCCTTGCTCAGGAGGTATCCAATTTCCCTCCTTAAACCGATAAACTCGTCTGTCATGTGGCCAAAATCTTCGTGGAAAGCGCACCACTTAGACTTGTCTTTGAAGCCGGTCGTCTTCTCATTCTTTCGGGGCCACCTTGCTTTTTCTCCCAGATCCTTCATGGCACAGATCAAGCCATGAGTGTCCACAGAGAAACAATAGTCTAAGATGCAAGGATAGTCTTCATCGTCATCTCCTTCTTCGACTGCTCGTACGTTTTGATTGTCGAACTTGGTGTACGGCTTCGAATTGTTGTTCCTGTATGAGGATCCTTTATTCTTATCGGGGGATTCTTGTTTTGTTTGCCCCCCAAGACGATCCTGGATCCTTTTATCATCTTCTAATCGGATGAATCTTAACGCCCTATTCCTTACTTCATCTAGGGACCTGCAAGGAGTCATCACAAGATCATCATAAAAGGGGGAGCCCCTCTGAAGTCCCATCTTGAAGGCTTCAACAGCCGTAGCCATATCAAGATTAGGGATTTCCAAGGCTTCCCTTCCAAACTTCGTAACATAATCCCTAAGGGATTCATCACTTGGTTGGATAACTTGGTATAAGTCACACTGGTTAACTTTTCAAATTTCCTATTACAGGAAAATTGACTGTTGAACAAGTTAACTAAGTGAGAAAAAGAACTAATTGAAAAGGGAGGAAGACTTAGCAGCCATTTTAATGTTGATCCTGTCAGTGTGGATCCAAAGCCTTTGCATAGGCAAGCTTCTTTGAGTCTCTCCGGAATAGGATTAATCTCCATCCTTTCTCTATATTGTGCCACGTGTTCTTCAGGATCAGTGGTCCCGTCGTAAGTCTTCATATTCAGAGTCTGGAACTGCTTCGGGATTTCAGCATCACAGATAGGTGGAGCAAATCTGGATAACTTGTGGCTCCCTTCTGGTATTTCAGGAATTGGACGGACCACTCCTGGCACGCTGGATATCATATCCTTAAGCTTCTGAAGTTCCCTAGCCATAGCATGATTGATACTTGTATCCTGCATAGAGCCAAGGTTAGTGTCTAAGGATATGTGATTATAAGCGTTACCTCTTGGTTGGTTGAACGTTGGCATCCCAGAAGTGTAGTTAAGATAAGAGGCATCTGCTACAGTAGCAGGTCCATTAGAGGCAATGGTCTGCATGGGGATTATATCTCCTTCATGGACCTCAGAGGATCGTTTATGTTGAATTCCTGAGGATCCTTGATTCTGCCAGAAGGATCCTTGAGGTTGGGAGCTGAAGGATCCTTGAGGATACATCCCAGAGAATCCTGGTTGAAGGATGGATGATCCTTGTTGAAGGAACGAGGATCCTTGAGTTTGCTGGCCCATGGACCCTTGTTGAAGGATAAATGATCCTGGTTGAATGAACGAGGATCCTTGATTTTGTTGACCCATGGACCCCTGTTGAAGGATACATGATCCTTGCTGAAGGATCGAGGATCCTTGAGTATGTTGAGCCACGGATCCTGGAGTAGTGAAATCCAACACCCTAGGCGTCAAGGGAGTCTGATCCTCCGCTGGCCTCTTTCTTTTCTTGAGATCTTCATTTCACGTAGGATCATCTGGTTGGTTTTGTTCTGCTGCTCCATGTATGCCTTAACCTGTGAAAACATTGCAGAAACATCATTGTTAGATTTGACCGCCGAAGTGGCAGCAGTGGCTTTTGAGCTCTGGAAGACTGGAATTTGTGTCTTGTTTCCAGCTGCGGTGGTCGTTTGAGAGGCCATCGGCGGCAAAGTTCTTGATGAGAGAGAAACCGAGGATGGCATGGTTGATGAAGCAGAGGTTGATTGAGAGGCCATTGATGATGATATGGGTATGAAAAGTTGAAAATTGATAGGAAATAATCTGGATTATAGCACCAATTGCCCCGCGGTGGGCGCCAAATTGTTTTGGATAAAAATCACTCAAGGATAATGTATCCAAATTCGTAAATGTGAGGTAAGGTGCTAACTCGATAATATCGAATGAGTAATCGTAATCAGGGTGAACACAGTGATTTGATCAAGAGGGAAAAAGCCCTTAACCAAGATAGTCTTACTTCGGTCAAAACTTATCAAGGTAAGCTCTTGGTCGAATCTCCTCGATCAAGGATTAACTAAGTAATCGTTGGTTGAATCTTTTCGGTCAAGGATCAACAAGGTAACCTTTGGTCGATAAGTATGTGATTATCGTGATCTCCGGCACAAAAAACCCTCGGACGGTGAAAACTATCACCGTCGATTATATTGATAATAAAAGGTGGTTACAAGTGTTTGGAGATTGTGATCGATATTACAACGAAATGCTAGTGTGTAGAGAGAATTATAAGTTCTGCTCTAGTGTGTGTCTACAATGTGTCCTATAACTGATCATAATCTCAATTATATATAACAGATAATAACTCAATGGAGTTATTAATAATAAATGTCATTAACTAATTTTCCTAAAAATCCGCCTTTATCTTCAATGTAAACGTAACAGCCACTTTGACCACGTGCTCCATCACTCAGGCTGCGAAATAGGGGGTAGACCAGGTCTTGGAGCCGTTACACTTGATAAATATCAGCCTTCATATAAGAAATAACCGTTGATAGCACCAAATACTGAGGATCCATGATCCTGACATAGCTCTGGAACTCTTCAGAAGGATAATTGATCCAGATACGTAAATATCTTCTTGACTACAAGTTAGTAGATAGACTGAGTCTTCTAATCGTTATACCTGCTAAATATTAGATTACACATGAGAACAACCGTTAGTAAATAATAAGTACTGTGGATTCTTGACCCTGGCGGGATCTGGAACACACGCTAAGGATAACTGATCCAAAACATATGCCAGGACAACATATCCACAGTATCAAATTTCTGTGCACTAACAGTAATGATCCAAGTCGGGTAATACCCAATAACAAGCTAGACAAACGCCACGATAATTATTATTAGATATGATCTAAGTAATGATTATCAACACTTATACATGTTTGGAAATATGTTTTTTAAATATTTGCATTTGTGTGTTAAATAAATTATATGGATAATTTATATTTGAGAGAAATGTTATTTATTTGATAAATAACATGTAATGTTTTAATAGAAAAACAAAGATGGGTTTTGAGTTTTTGGGGGGAAACCCATCCATGTGGGCCCGGCCCCTCTCCCTCTCTCCTATTTTTATTGTTTCTTTCAAAAACATGCATGGATGTCCATTGGGGGGATATAACATTGTTTGTATCAACAATTTACAATTTCTCTCACACACTTAAGCTCTCTCTCTTCTCTTCTTCCTTTTGGAGCCGAGAACAAGAAGAGGAAGAACAAAATCGGTTTTGCTCTTGCATCAAGTGTAAGGATCCTAGCAACCAAGGTGTTTGTTGGAGCTTGTTGGGTATACAAGCTTGAGGATTTCTCTCTTGAAGTCTTGCCATTTATTCTCATTCATCCCTTTCATTCTCGGACTTGAAGGTATGTTTGTTAAACACCCTATGGTTGTGTTTTGATAGTATGTATAATCGTATATGGATCCTGGATTGGGTTTAACATAAACGGGTTTATGTATTTGATAATAACAAGATTTAAAACTTATATTTCCGCTGCGTTTTCCTCAATAAATGGTTATTTTGGACTTTGATAATCTTGCTAAAATCCAACAATGACATCAAGAGCCGCTTATAGAATTACATGCTTTAAAAATGGGTTCTAAAGTGCTCGGGTTTGACGGTATTCTTTACCATTTTGGCCGAGGACTTTAGGCATTTTGGTTGCCCCTTGTTTTTCCATGTTTGTACCATACATGCATGTGGTAAAATCTGGAAAAATGGTCATTCGATTACCAAATCTTGTTCGGACAGATTCAGGGTTGTTTTCAGCTCTGGCCGAAAAGTCTTGGTTGGGAACTAAGGTTTTCGGTCTGGCCAAAATCACCCAGGACCCGTGTTCTCGGTGTTGACCGAAAACAAGTTCTCGGTTGGAGCGAGAACTGATGGTCAAGGACCATAGTTCTCGGTGTTGAACAATAGGTTCTCGGTGAACCAAATCTTTCGGGCCGAAAACTCTGAAGCTTTGTTCTTCTGGCCGAGTTTTAGGCCGAGAACTAAGGGAAAAGTGAAACCATTCTGGTCAAGGGTTGACCTGTTTGGTCAAAGTTTCACCTTCTTGTGTGGATGTTCATAACCTAGCCATGACCTTGTGTATATTGAAGAGACTTGTTGTGATTTATTCATTTGTTTGTAATATTCTTTATTCGGGTTTGTAATCTATTTATTCTTTCAAATGGTTTGTAATAATAAGTAGAATAGTTATATTTCTTTTATTAGACAAAATGTATCAGGATATATTTTGTAAAGGAAGATGCAACTACATCATTTTGGTGGAAGCCCAAGTAAAGAAGAAGGATCACAACAAGAAGTGAACTCTTGAAGCATAAGGATGCGGAGTCAAGTGGGAGTTCACCATCTCATACCTTGTGTCATGCTCGTCCCTTAGGAGAGACCTTATGACACACTTGTTTCGGTCAACATGTGATGTTTATTTAGGTGGCTATGGTTATGAACATGTGATTGTATTTTATGCTTGTGTGGTTGATTTATGTTTATTGTTTTATCATGTTTGGATGTTAACAATTAAAATCGACAACTAGCATAAAAGTGATTCCTTTGAAATTGTTAAGTTATAAAAATTGGTTTTATTAACTATTAATGATTTCATAATAAAATGGGTTTCATTAAAAGGAATTTGAAAATTGGTTTTCAAAGGTACCATACATTTGAATGCATGCAAATGGAAGGTACATTAAATAGTTTTTCAATCTAGAGTTTTGAAAACCTAAATCCCTTTTAAAACAAGTTGAACACCATCCTTTTATACGACACTTAAGTCACTTGTAGACTTGAATAGTGGGATAAGGGTCACCTAACCACATTTAAGAAAACTAGTGATCTTAAGGTGGTTTTACAATACTTGTGGGACGAGGGTCACCTAACCACTTGTATATGTAAACTAACACGTGTGTGTAAGTAGGACGACTTGATTTGGAAACCATGTGAACAGGGTCACCGACACATGGCGTTCAAAGGTGTTGATGGGATTAAATATGCCAACTAAACATATGATGTTTAACCGATCCCATAAAACTAAAAGTTGTAAAGGGCTGCAATTGTCAAAAGTTGACTACCTTGTAAATTTGAATAGTAGGATAAAGGTCACCTAACTATTATTAGAATGAAACGTTGGATTCTATATTTTAATCATTAATTGTCTTGGAGACATTAAAGGGTATTAACGATTAAAATTTATTGATTTTGAAAATAATAAATAGAACTTTGTTAAATTCTTTATAGATGGCGGCAAACAATCCATAGAACGCTATTATCCCTCATGTGAATAATCTATCACTTAGATCCATTCTGGACAAGGATCGTCTAAACTTTAATAACTTTATAGACTGGTATCGAAACTTGAGAATTGTTCTCAAGTAAGAGAAGAAGTCAACAACTTGGATGCCTACGCGGATTGGTTGAAATACACCGAGGATTCGGTGCAAGTTTCTTGCCTCATGTTGGGAACAATGATTCCCGAGATCCAAAAGGATTTCGAGAATCATGGGGCGTATGACACAATCACCCTGCTTAAGGAAATGTTCCTTACTCAAGCTAGGGTAGAGCGCTTCGAAACGGTTCGAGCACTTCATGCATGTCATATGGATGAAACCCAATATGTCTCATCTTATGTTCTTAAGATGAAAATCCACATTGATCGGCTTGACCGGCTTAACTGTCCCGTCTCAAAAGAGTTAGCCACGGATTTGATCCTAAACGGCTTAACTAAAAGGTTTGAGACATTCGTCATGAACTACAACATAAACGGATGGGAAAAAAGCATAGGTGAGCTTCACGCAATGCTTATGACAGCCGAAGCCGGCATGGGTAAAAAGGTTTTACCCGTTCTCACGATTAATGAGGGTGGCTTGAAAAAGAGGCAAGTCAAGAAAGGGTTCAAGGGAAAGGCAAAGGCGGAACCAAAACCCAAGAAGCTAAAGGTTAGCGCTGAGGATTTTTGGGTAAAGGGTTTTACCCGGTTAAATTCATTCCACACAACCAACAAAGAACAAGTAATATGCCAAAGTGCCATATTAGTTCTCATGTATGACATGCCATACAAGAGTAAACAAAACCAAACATGCCATACAAGGTTAGCGCTGAGGATCTGTGCTTTGGTTGTGGGTATCGGTCACTGGATGAGAAATTGTCCGACCTATCTCAAGGAGTTGAAAGCTAAGAGGGATGCGGGGCAAACCTCAGGTACAACTTTCATGATCCACACTGATCTTAATATTATTTCTTCTAACACATGGGTATTGGATACCGGATGTGGAACTCATATCTGCAATTCATTGCAGGGGTTCAAAAGAAGAAATGATTTCAAGAAAGGAGATATAAGTCTCTTCATGGGCAATGGAGCAAAGGTTGACGTCCAAGCCCGAGGAGATTATGTTTTAAAGCTTCCAAATGGTTTGGAAGTTCTTTTGAAAAACATTTTATATTCCTCTAGTTTGACTAGGAATATTATCTCTGTTTAAGACAATTTGGTTATGATTTTAAGTTTGTATACAATGGTTTTTATGTATTCATGAATGATGTCTTTTATTTTAAAGTAATGTTGTTTAATGGCATTTATGAATTGGTTCATGTTAATATATTCGTTGATAACTCTTTGTACCAAGCTAGCACCAAAAGACTCAAATTGGATTTGAGTAAACAAGGATCGCATTCATACACTTCAAAAGAATGGTCTTTTGAAATCAAGTGATGATTCATTTGATGAATGCGAATCTTGTTTATTAGGAAAGATGACCAAGGAGCCCTTTAAAGGAACCAATGAAGGCGAAAGACTTATCAGGTATCATACGTTCGGATGTATGTGCTCCTTTTAAGACAATGACAAGGAATGGTGAAAGATACTTCATTACCTTTATCAACAATTATAGTCGCTATGGGTATGTGTTCTTGTTAGGACACAAAAATGAAGCCTTTGAAATGTTCAAAGACTTCCAAAATGAAGTACAAAATCAACTCAACAAAATAATCAAAGTGTTACGTTCCGATAGAGGAGGTGAATACCTCAATGATGCATTTCTAGAACATCTTAGGAGTTGTGGGATTGTCTCACAACTTACTCCACCTGGAACGCCACAATATAATGGTGTGTCTGAAAGGAGGAATCGAACTTTATTGGATATGGTTCGATCCATGATGGCTAGAAGCACATTACCTCTATCATTTTGGGGTTTCACACTGATCTCTGCTGCCCGTATTCTAAATATGGCACCAACCAAGAAAGTGGAAAGGACACCTTTTGAAATATGACATGGAAGGATTCCATCATTATCATATTTTAGGGTATGGGGTTGTGAGGCTTATGTCAAAATCTACACCCAAGACAAACTGAAAAGCCGATCCACTAAGTGTATCTTTGTAGGTTATCCCAAAGATTCGATGGGATATTACTTCTACAATCCAAATGACCATAAAGTGTTTATAGCTCGCAAGGCTAAGTTCTTGGAAACAAGGTTCCTTATGGAAGGAACTGATAGAACTACGGAACCGAAGAGGATCGAGAACCACGAGCCGATACACGTTTGGTTGACACTAGCAATCAATAAGAGATTGTTGAGAATGATCAAATGGTTTATCAACCCACACAAAACGTTCGCAAATCTGGTAGAATTAGCACCCCACCTGAAAGATATGGATTTTTCATGGATGGATGCTATGTTGTAGATTCTGATGAAACAACCACATACCGAGATGCAATGTAACAATATGATTGTGATAAATGGCTAGAAGCCATGAACATTGAGATGCAATCCATGCATGACAACCAAGTATGGGACTTAGTTGCTCCACCTCTTAATTCCAAACTGGTTGGAAGTAAGTGGGTTTTCAAGAAGAAAACTGATATGCATGGGAACTTGGATACTTATAAAGCAAGACTTGTAGCAAAAGGTTTCACCCAAACTCAAGGGGTTGATTATGATGAAACTTTCTCGCCCGTGGCGATGTTAAAGTCTATAAGGATATTGTTTGCCATAGCCGCATATTATGACTATGAGATATGGCAAATGGATGTCAAAACTGTTTTTCTAAATGGACACCTTGAGGAAGATGTCTATATGGTTCAGCCTGAAGGTTTTGTCGATCCACAACATCCTAATAAAATATGCAAGTTAAAGAAATCAATCTATGGATTGAAACAAGCATCTAGGAGTTGGAATCACCGTTTTGATGATGAAGATAAGAGTTGATGTGGCTAGTACGTAATGATCCAAGTCGGGTCATACCCAATAACAAGCTAGACAAATGCCACGATAATTATTATTAGATATGATCTAAGTAATGATTATCAACACTTATACATATTTGGAAATAGGTTTTCTAAATATTTGCATTTGTGTGTTAAGTAAATTATATGGATAATTTATATTTGAGAGATATGTTATTTTTTTGATAAATAACATGTAATGTTTAAATAGAAAAACAAAGATGGGTTTTGAGTTTTTGGGGGGAAACCCACCCATGTGGGCCGGCCCCTCTCCCCCTCTCCTCCTCTCCTCCTTTTATTGTTTCTTTCAAAAACATGCATGGATGTCCATTGGGGGATATAACATTGTTTGTATCAACAATTTACACTCTCTCACACACACATAAGCTCTCTCTTCTCTTCTTCCTTTTGGAGCCGAGAACAAGAAGAGGAAGAACAAAATCGGTTTTGCTCTTGCATCAAGTGTAAGGACCCTAGCAACCAAGGTGTTTGTTGGAGCTTGTTGGGTATACAAGCTTGAGGATTTCTCTCTTGAAGTCTTGCCATTTATTCTCATTCATCCCTTTCATTCTCGGACTTGAAGGTATGTTTGTTAAACACCCTATGGTTGTGTTTTGATAGTATGTATAATCGTATATGGATCCTGGATTGGGTTTAACATAAACGGGTTTATGTATTTGGTAATAACAAGATTTAAAACTTATATTTCTGCTGCGTTTTCCTCAATAAATGGTTATTTTGGACTTTGATAATCTTGTTAAAACCCAACACCAACAGCACTTGTACCTGCACCATAAGACGAGTTGTGAGTTTGTTTAGGCTCACTTCCTCCAGTACCCGAAGCATTTGGATCTCATCATCATTCCTAAGCTTCTTAAGTGCATTGTCCTTGCATGTCAGCTGCAAGATAAGATCCTCTTGCTCCTTTATTTTCACCCCCTGAGACTTAACAATCTCACAAAGCTCTTTAGTTTCTTTTTGGCAATAGGAGACATATCCCATCAGCTTTCGTTGAATGTCCATCATACGCTCTTGATTCATTCGGTCGGCAGACATTTGATTTTCATATAAATGAAGTAAAATCAAGACCATATTCATTTGTTGATCATGTGACATAGCAAGAAATGAAGAATAGGTCGGCTGAACAGGACCTTGAGGTCGATTAATCCTCAAAAATGAGATATCCATTGGTGGTGGAGGCATCATTGTCAGTGTCGGAGAAACCACCGATGTTGCTGTAGTAGGCCTTGGCAATGTGGATAGAACAGATTGTGGAATCATGCCAAGCTGAGGATCCGACGTGAGTGTGGTCGTCAAAGTGAGTTCCGGGGTGCTAGTAGTAAGCGGCACCGCAGGTCTTTGAGGAATAAACGACCTTGGAGGTTGAACTCCAAATGAGATACCAGCACCAGCTAACACACGAAGTTTAGACGACCCTTCACTAGCTACCTCCTTCCCTTTTCGTTTACGTTGAGCAGCTATAGCAGCAGCTGCCTCAACCTCAACTTGTTGTTGGGCTGGATCACAACCATCACCATCATCACCATCATTATCATCACCATCGTTCCCACCTGGTCCTTCCTCACGCTCAGAATCCGAGTCATCGTGGATCCATCGATCATCGGGAGGGTATGTAATCCGGATTCACCAGATGGCCAATCAACCTTTTGAACCGTGGATTAGGAGTTTGACGATACAACTTCATCCTTTTCACAGTGTCCTCTTTCATATGTTCTAACTTCAACATATCATCTCGAAACGTCAGATCGATTACCAAATCACGAATCGCATCCTGAACGAAGAGTTCGATAAACCGTGGATACATTAAGAACTTATTTCATCGATTAACTACAAGACAATTCTCTTTGACGTGATAGAAAATCAACTCCGAGAAATTAAACGGTTTGATCAAAATTAACGCGACGAATGCCGATTGAATCATGATTCGACATTCATCAAAATCGCCTTTCCGTCCACCAAGGCAATGTATTAAAACATGTAGTAAATACTTGTATATGGGACACAAGTATGCCTTGTTATACATGGACGCATCAAGTTCTCCAGTATAGAAAACACAAGTAAATAGTCCTCTAATCAACCCTTTGTCAAATTCACAAGGATCATCCATTGTGTCATCAAATCTTAGCACACGTTGGATCGTCTCAGTTGATATCACAAATGGTTTACCATTTACCTCAGCAGCTATATGATAATTCGTCTCCACATATCGAGCCGTATTCCAGAATTGACGGATAATACTGAATTATACTTCCGGATTAGCTGTAACAGCATAACTGATGCGTGATCGACGTATAAAAGACAGCATCTCCCCAAATATATCTTCGTCAGCAAAATTTGTACCAAAAAAGGCACAAATATTATGCTTTTTGTCAAATGGAAGTAACAAGAGATTTTGTTCTCGTTGTTGTTGTTGTGGCTCAACTGCTGGAGGATCCTGATCCATATTGTCAGCCATTACTCTATATATATAAACCTGAGAACTAGTGACAATGAATAATAAGAAAAATAATATTAGAATATAATTAAAAGGATTAAAATTAAAATAATTTATAAACTTTTAACTTTAAAATAATTTAAAAATGTCATTCGTGAAATATTATGATTCGTTATAAAAAACTGGTGATTCGTTATGACGAGTTAGCTACTTCGCTATCAAGTAAATAAGGCGAATTAAGTTTAACGAATCAGGAATGGAAGGATGACGAAGTAAAGTCTGATTCGTTATGAATAACGATTTATATCCTGATTCGTGTGACCTGTGTAACGAATTGGACACGAATTAGTTCCAATTCGTTACAATATATAGCGAATGGCTCTTAAGGATCTTTGACCAATGAAAGTCCAAGTCAAAATTGGAAAGAACACAACAAGTCAAAATAGCAAACTGAAATCAATTCAAACGTAATCAACGATGTGAAACCAAACCAATGATCACAAGGATCTCGGAAACACCTAGTGAACTGATTCAACTTGTATACCAAAACATGATATATAAAAGGTAAATTAAGGGTTTCGTAATAACTTAAACCCGATAGCAAAATCAACAAATTAACCCTTAAGATGTTCATAAGATTTGACGAATATCATCACTTTGTGATCATCTTTACCTTATGATTCGATATTGATGATTAAAACACGAAATAATGATGATCGAAAATGTTGGAAAAATTTGGCTAGAGTTTCATTATGTAAGGGAGAAGAAAGGTGAATAGTGAAGACGAATGAGCTTCACATATCCCTATATGACATAGCACAATCTCTAATGTTACGAATCATCAGATTCGTTTAAATTTGAAATAATGAATCAGGTGATTCGTTATCATAAAAACACACGTGGCATAACAAATTAATGTTAATTCGTTAAGTTAAGTATAAGGAATTAGAAGTATGTAATTTTAAATTAAATAATTAAATAAATTAAGTAAATTAAGTAATAAATGTTTATTGATACCAATTGAGAAATTAAATAAATCAACGAAATCCCGTATCTCGATGATTATTTACCTTAACGTGTTTTACGGTCAAAAACACTTAACTTAAAAGGAATTAAATAATATGTAAAAGAAAAATCTTTTTGGTATTTTGCGTTTTCAAAATATTTACAAGAAAAATATCCGAAAATAAATATAAAGAGTAAAAATGTTTTTGTGTTTTTGTATGATTTTTCAAAAGCAGTACATATTTTTGGATTTTTGGTGAGTTTAAGCAGAGAATCATATTGACCAAATTGTCCTTCCATCACAGTTTTATATTTCAGCATATTGTGACTAGCGTTAAGTCGGTCATTGATATTGTAGTCCACTTAAATCTTATAACAAACTTTCAAGCGCTTTTGTGATATGATTAATTGTACAATTAGAGCACAGAATATCATAAACTATCAGCCTCTAATCTCGGTTCAAGCTTAATTTTATTTTTACCATATCACCCCAACTTGACTTAAACCATTATAATGTCGATCAAAATTTAAATTTATAGAACTTTTGAACAATGCATCAAGTTTCCTTTAATGTGAGTGAGTATGCACGAGTCCATCTGTCGGCTTACATACATTGTATCCCCTGGGGTCCGTTTCTTATTGGTATTGAGACGCACGTAAGGGAGGAACAAATGTATGACTAACAACGGATTTTGATCAAGTCAGTAGTTTAAATTTGTACGAAGTACAGCAGTGATCAAGTTTAATGACTTTGGGTTTGCTCTAAAAGCGAATGAAATATTCATGCATATGAATACCCAGATGAATAAGCCGCATAGAGACTCACAGTGTCCAAACCCCTAACGCTTGTTATTTGCTTTATTTTATTTTTGGTGATTAGACAAATATAAGGCTTGAGTATGACAGGCTATTACATTTCTGCCATCCTTACCAAGATTTTTGGTAGAAACTAACACCTTTTTCAATTTGGCGTTTCTTTATGTTTATATCACATACTCTAACGGCTTGTTTAAGACATATCAATGCACCAAATGCAATTAAGCACACAGTCTTTTAAGCTTATTTATTTCTGGATATAGGGTCAACTGATCAATGTACTATCATTTTCTCTTTTTGCTTCAAAACTAACTTTTTGAGGAGCATAAAAATAAATTCCATCGCTCCAGTCACTTTCAATCTATAGATTAATGGCTATCCTATCAATCTACAAATAGATAACAGGACCAAAACATGCAAGCATGTTCCACAAACTTAAATAACTGACATAGTTTTCAGCGAAAGAGTAAAGTAAAACGCATAACAATCGCCCCAACTACGTTTCATTGTCAAGTAAATGGCTATCCTGAATTTTACAAATAAACCTCAGTACCAAACATATACAAGTATATGTCCTAAAAATATAGGTAATTGACATAATTTTCAGCGAACGTATGCAAAAATCTTTTTGGATTTTCTCTTTACATACATAAACACAATCTTTTTGTCTTTTTCAGATTTTTCTATACATACAGAAAAACAATATTTCTGGTTTTTCAAAATTTTTAAAGTTTTTGGATTTTATCTATACAAACGAAAAGCACAATATTTTTGTATTTTCTATTTCTATTTCACCCCCTAAAATTCAAAACCAAAATAAAAGAAAAGAAAAATAAGACAAAATAAAAATGAAAATAAAGATAATTATCCTTGTTTCAGGATATAAGCAAGGGTTTTTAATCCATTTAAAGCAAGCAGAAAGTTAAAACGTGTTTTGTCAAATGCTTTGGTAAATAGATCAGGTTTTTGAAAATCGGTATGTAGTTTCTCAAAGATTAATTAATTTCTTTTCAAAACAATCCCGTATGAAATGATATTGGATTTCGATATGTTTCGTTTTAGAGTGTTGTACGGTATTTTTGGTGATGCTAATGGCAGCAGAGTTATCAATTAAAATGGGAGTAGTAAGAAACTTCAAACTGTAGTCGCGCAAATGTTGTTGAATCCACAAAACCTGGAAACAGCAACTCGAGGCTGCAACATATTATCCTTTAGCGGTTGAAGTGGAAACCGTTGTCTGCTTTTTACGCTGCCAGGAAACAAGCCGGCTTCCTAAGAATTGACACTCTGCTGTAGTCGATTTAAAGTTAATCTTGCACCCTCCATAGTTTGAGTCAGAAAAGGCGGTAAGTTCAAAATTATCGTCCTTGGGGTACCATAATCCGATGTCAGGATTGCCCCTCAGATATTGAAGAATACGCTTGACCGCTGCCAGGTGAGTCACTCGAGGACTAGCTTGGTACCTAGCAAATAACAAACTACAAACATTATGTCAGGTCGAGAAGCAGTAAGATACATTAAAGAACCAATAATAGCTCGATAGAGGGTAAGATCGACGGTATCCTCCAATTCATCCGGTGATAAAATGTGACCCACAGGGAGAGGAGTTGAAAGGATTTTGCCGGCAGTAATCTTGAATCGGCTCAAGACATCGTTCACGTACTTAGTCTGGTGAATAATGATTCCTTTCGCAAACTGATGAACCTGCAACCCTAAAAAGAAGTTCATCTCTCCCATCGAACTCATTTCGAAATTTGTTTGCATCGACTTCTCGAATTCCTTACATAACATGTCATTTGTTGACCCAAAGATAATGTCGTCGACTTAAATCTGAACGAGGAGAAGATCATGACCAATATTTTTATAAAATAAAGTGCAGTCAACAGTCCCTCGCTTGAAGCCATTATCAGTCAGATGGTCGGCAAGCGTGCCATACCAAGCTCTCGGGGCTTGATGTAGACCAAACAGAGCCTTGTTTAAGCCATAAACTCTGTCGGGATAATCAGGATCTTCAAAGCCAGGAGGCTGTAACACGAACACTTCCTCATGTAGTTCACCGTTTAGAAAAGCACTTTTCACATCCATTTGACAGCCTTTAATATTCTTGTAAGCCGCATAAGCCAGAAAAATTCGTATAGCTTCCAATCTTGCAACCGGAGCATATATCTCAGTGTAGTTTATGACCCTCTTGCTGATGGAAACCTTGCACCACTAGTCGTGCCTTGTTTCTCACGATCACCCCATGATCGTTCTTTTTACATTTAAATACCCACTTAGTTGGAGTAGGCTTCTTATACAAATTGTTGCAATTCCTCTTGCATTGCTTCCACCCAAGAAGGATCTTCAAGTGCCATACGAGTCGTCGTTGGCTCTATTTGGGATAGAAAGCAGGTGTATTTAGCAACATTTACAATTCTAGAAGAATGTAAATCTGCATAAGCACACAATATATTATTCTCACTCGAAGAAGCAACTTGATGACGTGTTTGCACGCCCACATCAAGTTCCCCAATGATGTTTTCCTTTGGATGATAATTATGAATCCTAAGAGTGGGATTCTCAAGACCAACAACATTTTTGAATAAGTTAGTGTAATGTTCTCCAAGCTCGTGATATGAATCATCACTTTCAACTGTATCAACACTATCAAGCTCAATAACTTGATCAACAACTTGATTATCATCAGAAGAAGTAGAAACATTATCAAATGAAGCCGGAGAATCATCACGTGGATCTTCAGTTGGATCTACAGTTTGAGCTTCAACATCATTAGAACTTGAAAACCTTGGAAGTACCAATTGAACTTCAAAATACGCACGAACCAGATCTTCATCTTGTTGCTTTGTTGATGGAGTAAACGAATTAAATAAACCATCATAATCAAGCATCCAGTCGGGACCTTTTCCATGAGGAGGTGTGGTGTACCTTTGACAATCCACATGGTACCACTCCTCCACACAACCAGAAGTAAAATTAAATACCTATTCTTCGGAGATGCGTAACCTAAGAAATAACCCTCAATAGCTTTTTCTTCAAATTTACCCACATCTCTTTTCAACATCGTACAGGGACACCCAAATGGTTCCAAGTACTTTAAATTCGGCTCTCTTTTGTTCAAAAGCTCATAACTCGTCTTTTGGAGTCTCTTAACAGTCAAAACCCGATTAAGCGTATAACAAGCAGTATTCACAGCCTCATTCTAGAATTGGATAGGAAGCTTAGAATCAACAATCATAGTTCTAGTAGCTTCAATCAAAGTTCTGTTTTTCCTTTCAGCAACACAGTTCTGTTGTGGTACATAAGGGGCACTATATTCCCAATGAATTCCTATTTGAACCCAAAAGAAATCCAATACAATGTTTTTGAATTCAGTACCATTATCACTTCAAATTCTCCTCACTTTATTCTTGTATAGTGATTCGATCTTATTGATTAGATTTTGAGCTAGAACAGGTGTTTGATATTTTGAACTCATAAATAAGACCCCATGAATATCTTGAATAGTCATCGGTAACTACAAGACAATACCAATCTCATGAGATACTAGCACGATTCACTGGACCGAACAAATCCATATGAAGTCGTTCTAAAGGAGTATCAATGGAATTAAATAACTTAGATGGATGTGACTTTTTCTTCTGTTTGCCTTTCTTGCAAGCAACACAGTGGTCAGATAACTTAAAGTTCTTCAAAGAAACACCTTCGACCAAGTCATTTGCCATTAAATAATTCATCTTTCGAACATGAATATGACCCATTCTACGATGGCATAGAATATAGTCCTTCTCAGTTGCTTTAGAGACGAAACATGTTTCGATCGATGTAGATACCTTAGAACTCATATTTAAGACGCAAATATCATTCGATTGAGGTGATCGCATGACAACCATGTCCTTGGGAATGACGTATCCCGGTTTCAAAATCAGACATTCTTTATCGTTAAATACAGTAGTGTACTTCTTGTCACAGATTTGCGACACACTTAATAAATTATGATCAACTTTATCACAATAGTTGACTTTCTCAAACGTGATATGCCCATTTGGAACTTCACCTTCTTGTGTTATCATACCCCCCAGAATTCCAGCAAAAGCAACATACCCTCCTTGAATATTTCTAACATTTGTTAAGAGGTTGAGATTTCCAGTAATATGATGAGAACATCCACTATCCATTATCCAGCTCTCACCAGACATGGTCTTGGATGTACCCTACACACAAAGTGAAAATGATTAGTTCAAAAAGGCAGCCCAGGCCTCAGTCTTGGGCACCTTTTTAGTTTCATGAGAAAAATAAAATTTAACCAAATTCAATTGTTGTTCAGCAACTTGGGAATAAGTTACAGGCCTTTTAGACTTTCGTCTCAGATAGGCAGCTTGAACGACATTTGAGTTCATGTTCTTGCAGATTGGCTCGGTTGGAACAAACTTTGGTTTTGCTTGAGCAGATGTTTCATTCACATGAATCACCTACGTGGATTCACATTAGAAAACATGATGTGAGTATCATCATCACACGAAAAAGGTCATTTCAGAATCTCCTTTATCACAGGATCCGGTTTTGATTGGTCCTTGACAAATGGATGAAGATTCTGAGATTTCTTCTGTCCACAGTTTCTCACAACATGACCTTGTTGACCACAAAGAAAACAACTTCGCATGTCCACACGATCATTTTGAGGTTTAGCAAAAACAAATGCCACAGAAGGTTGATGACTCACATTCTTAGTAAAATTCTTGGCCAAATCATCAGACGACAGCGATTTCTTTTTCATGTAGAAATCAAGATTAGAGTAGTTTGAAAAACTTTGTAATGTGTCATTTCCACTTGATTTCACAAAATGAACTTTCTTTGCAGTTTTTAACAATTGCTTAGCTTTAATCAATGGGTCTTATGAGTTTGATGTTTTGGCACAAGCATACTTACGTTCAAGATCTTGTATCTTGGAAGTTTCATTGTGAAAGACACTTTCAATCAATTATGGTTTGATGTTACTAATCGGAATGTCTTTCTCAGTGAACATGGTATCCAAACCCTTTAACTTAAACACACGACCAGTAGAAACTGTAGGATTTATGAAACGCAACAAATCCTCATCTGAAATCTTTGGTTTGTCGGATTTCTTTGAGTTGACCTTAACATGTGTTTTCTTTTTCTCATGAACTGTATTTGAACCATATACAGCTTCCTCAAATTCATGAGGTTCACATAGGATGTGATTTGAACTTGGAATGTTCTCATTTTTTTGTATAATTTCTGGTTCAAATACATCTCCAATGATAACTTTATCAACATTCTCAACAAAAACTTTATTGCTTTCAACATGATATTTTTGGGTTGAAGATTGGGCTTTAACATGATCAGTTTTTACTTGTTTAGGTTTTTCAGAAACAACAGGTTCTTTCACAATCACATCTTCTTCTTTTCTAACAAAAGGATTTGCTGTATAATTATTATAAAACGGTGGTGGTATTTCAACAAAACATATACCCGTTTTAGAATCCTTTTGCTTACCAAATACTTCAATTATCTCATTTAGCAAAAATGATGAGTTTCTAAACTTGCCCAACTAATTTTCAACTCCAGAACTTCATTCTCAAGCTCGATTATCTTAGAACGATGTTTCAAGATTTCTTGAAATTTTTGATCGTTAAATGTCATTTTGACAGATAACTCAGCTTTGAGATCATGATTACTTATCGACAATGCTTCAATTTTCTCCCTAGATCTCATCTAAGACTCTAAAGATAGTCTATAAGTATCTTTAAGTGAAGCAATTTCCTTCAGTAAACAATCATTATGATTTTTCAATGATTCTAACTTAGGTTTGTTTTTCTCACACTCAACACAAGAAATAGAATGACTAACTCGTTAATTTTGGCCATGCAAGCAAAAGTAGTCGGTTGCTTCTCACAAGAATCATCAGAATCAGACTCAGTATCATTGTCAGAAGATAGCTCACTCCCACTTGCATCTTGAAAATTTTCATTTGACCCTAACATAGCCAAATTTGCTTGATTGTCATTGCACAACAATTTTTGTGACCAATCAGTTCCATACATGTTGGGCAAAGCTTGTGACACAGAAGAAGATGGTTTGGTTCCAGAAGACTTATCAGCATCATTTCCATTTTTCCCAGATGAACTTCGATCTTGACTTCTAGGAAGAGTATACTCCTTCTTTGGTTTATCACACTCTTTGGCAAAATGTCCAAACTCTTGACAATTATAACACTTAACTTTCAATTTATCAAACCCAACCTTTTTGTTTAATGAGGGAAGATCTTTGCCAGTTCTTTGCATGAACCTTTTCACCTTTCTGACGATCATTACCATATTCCATTTCAAATCCATGATTTCCAAATCATCATGATCGATTTGGTCATAATATTCATCAGTTAACTCACTTGTGGCAATTTTACTACCAACCAGATTCTCATAAGAAGACATGAAAGCACTCAAGAAGGAAAAATTTTGTTCAGCTTCCTTCATATTCACAGTCAGTGGAGTTGAAAATTGATTTCCAGTAGCTGAAGTTCCATAATTACCAGAAGATCCAGAACCTCCAAAAGCATAGAAACAAGCACGTGGATCACTATACGTTGTTGTGGAGTTTTCTTGTGCATTTTGACTGAGAAATGCTGTGATTGGAGCAATTGTCGAGCTTAAAGGCATACTAGCACCATAAAAAGCTGGATCTTGACTTTCTTTCGAAGACTTTTGACATCTCAAGTCATATTCTCGAGCTTCAACTTTTTGCATAAACTCGGAAGCAGTATCCTCATTCTTGAAATAATTATTCTCTTTCAACACCATTAAAAATGTCGAGTAAGAACTAGGTAAAGCATTCTTGACTGTATCAATCTTATCAGATTCCGATGGTTCAATCTTTAACTTGTCCATTTCAGCAATTAAATGATTGAAACGAGTAGTCATTTCCTCATTAGTTTCACCTTTGAGTAGATTAAAGTTTCTAAATTGAAACTTTAACATAACCTTTTTACTTTCCTCAGTATTACCCATACTTCTCATTTTGATGTGTTGAAATAACGAAGCAGTAACCTTGATACTACCCACTTGATGAAATATGTTATCTGGTAAAGCCAAAGTAAGAGTCAAATGAGCTTTTGAATCGATCTCTAACGCCTTTTTCTCCTCTTGAGAATATTGTGAAATAGCCTTAGGAGTAAAACCAATATCTCCAATCATCAGTACAGTGAAAACCTCATCAAGACAATAACAACAGTCAGGATGAACGAAACCAAGATGAGCACGAAAACGAGGTTCCCATTTAGCAAAGTCGCTAAATTTCATCAATCGAGAACACTTGGAATGAGATCCAATTTCAGTATCCAATTGTAACTTTGTTGCATGAGTGCGTTTTGAGAAGCTAACGCATAAAAACCAGCCATCTTGAAAACATATTAACAAACTGCGAATAGTAAATCTAACGAAATGTGAACAGTGTTTTAACGAATTAAAATAACGAATCAATTATAACGAATTGACTGTTATCTGAGTAACGAAAAAGGAACAGTCTCACACGAATTAGCTTATGACGAATTGATAACGAATCACCAACGAACTGAGTCAACGAATCAGGTCAAGTTGACGAATTAGTCTAACGAATTAGATTAACGAATCTAAATTCAATGTAACGAATCAGACGAACGAATCTCTGAATCCACTTAACTAATCCAAGTAACGAAACACTAAGTCAACTTAACGAATCAAAGTAACGAATCTCTTATTCAATATAACGAATCAAGCTAACGAATTAGTTACAGTTAACTAACGAATCGGGTTGTTATAATGGTTATAAAAAACTCTGACAACCTTTGCCACATGGCAAAAGTTTGTTAGATACGAGGCTAACGAATCAGACCACGTGTCTGACGAACTAAATAACACGAATCAAATTTGGTAACGAACTCGAATTGAGCACGAATTAACCTAGTTTAACGAACTACAATAACGAATTAACTGAAGATATAACGAATCTTCAACAACTTATGAATATCTTCAAATCTTCATCCTTAATTTCTAGATTTCTGGAAAAATAAAGAACACTAAATACCAACTCAAATCCTTAATACTAACTCGATACTACACCAAATCACGCAAATAATAGCTCAATTTACTTGTAAACCCATTACGAAACCAAATCGCAACACTCTATATACCAAAACACTCAATATCCAATCCAAAAGTCCAAAACCAGACCCCTGTTTTCATTCAATCTCAGATCCAAATCACAACACAATCAATAATTTCCAATTTCAATCAACCACACATTACGAATACCTTAAAAACCATAATTCCTCCTCAATTCAGTCCATATTCAACCAAATCAACAGAGAATTCACCACAATTAACCCGAAACTAAGTAAAACCAAAATAACTTAATATTACTTCAGTTAACAACTTATAATCACTAGATCAAGAGCAATCAAACCCCGAAAGCTTTGATACCACTTGAGAGAATACAGAATTAACTCAGATCTAAAATGGTTAACTATTAGATCTAATTCGTAATGGATCTAGTTCATGTTTACTGTTAATTATAAGTTATATTAGTTGTATATATGTGTATATATAATAGTAATACGTTAGATATAAGAAGATTTGATCGAGAGTGTAAAAGGACAACAATTCAATACTTTAATCTCAAAACTTAAATTATCAGAGGTGTCCAACTCTATATATAGAAGATGGGTCTAGTTTGTTACACATTCCGTAACGAACTAGCCTTCCACTTCGTTACATTACAATACATTAAACAAACATAACGAACTAAGTCTCCCATTCGTTAAACATTCCTAACGAATTGGGAGGAACAACACCTTAAACGTCTAGTTCGTTAAACAACCTTAACGAACTAGACATAACATAACGAACTAGTCTATAATATTAGTAACTTTTACATTATAATAAACAAACGATAAATACAAAGAGATCCCAACTACCGGGAGATTAGGGTTTGTGGGGTTTCTTGGCCGTTTTCTTTGATTGCTGCATGATTGATTGCTGCATGATCTTGATCTTGGCCGATTAGTGTTTCTATTGCATGATCTTTGGCCGTTTCATCTTGATCTTGATCTTGATCTTTGCTGATTCATCTTGGCCGATCTTGATTAGGGTTTTCTTGGCTGATCTTGTACGTTTCTTGGGGAGATCTTGGCTGATCTTGGCTGATCTTGTACGTTTCTTGGGTTGATCTTGGCCGATTAGTGTTTCTATTGCATGATCTTTGGCCGTTTTCATCTTGATCTTGATCTTTGCTGATTCATCTTGGCCGATCTTGATTAGGGTTTTCTTGGCTGATCTTGTACGTTTCTTGGGGAGATCTTGGCTGATCTTGGATGATCTTGATCTTTCTTGGCCGATCTTGATTGATTCTTGGGGAGATCTTGGCTGATCTTGGCAGATCTTGATCTTTTCTTGATTGATTCTTGGGGAGATCTTGGCTGATCTTGATCTTTTCTTGGTCGATCTTGATCTTTGGTTCTTGCTCTTGATCGTTTCCTTGGATCTTGGTGTTGCTTGGCCGATCTTGATCTTGCTCTTGGCTGATTGTTCCTGGCCGATCTTCATCTTGATTGATTAGGGTTTTCTTGGCTGGTTCTTGGTGTTGCTTGAATCTTGATCTAATCCTTGGTTCTGATTGCTTAGTAGGTTTGTGTTGATCACGGCTATCGGTGATAGTTTAGTTAGATTGATACAATCCTATTAACTGATTAAGGACCTTGTGGTTAATCAAGGTTAGGATTAGGGTTTGTGAAGTGTTCTCGTTCTTGGGTTTGCATGGAGCAGAAGGGTGGTAATGGTTTTGTTGATCGTGTTAAGCAAGGGTTTTCAGCCAATAGGGTAACGAACATTGATGGGGTTCTCCCACGTAGGGAGGCTCTGAAATCTGGTTCGTCGGGAAACCCTAACGCTACGAGTTCGTTTGTTTCGTTTGCTGCAAACACTACATTCAATGCTCCTTTAAATGATGTAATAAACAAAGATGGTGGTTGTTCAGCCTTGGGGAAAAAAGATAGTGGTTGTTCGAATGATAACAAGGTTATTGGTTCAGATTCGTTAAATATTCAACAAGATGGAGGTTTTTCTGCCTTTGTCTCGGAAGACAACAAGACGTTTGAATCTGAATCATTTAATATTCAAAGGGATGTAGGGAAGGAGAAACATATGGAAAATTCGAAGCCTTCGTATATGAGTGTTGTCCAACTTGAAAACAAGACAACTAAGGTAACATTAAGAAAACTAAATGTGGAGTCTACAATGGAAGGAGTTGATGTGGTTATCCCGGTTGAATATGTCAAGAAAGTTAACGATAGATTTAATAATACTTTGTTTGGTTATTTTCTGGGTAACAGACTTCCTTTTCCGGTTGTTGAGTATTTTGCTAAGAAAAATTGGAACAAATATGGGCTTACGAGACTTATGATGAATGCAAAAGGGTTTTTCTTTTTCAAGTTTCATACGGAAGCTGGGATGATGCAGCTGATTGAAGATGGTCCTTGGATGATTAGGAATGTCCCCATTATTCTTAATATTTGGACTTTGGAGTCAGATTTGGAAAAGGAGGATATACGGTCTGTTCCGGTTTGGGCCAGATTACAGAATATTCCTCTGGGTGCATTTACTGAGGAGGGTCTAAGTATGCTCGCTTCAAGAATTGGGGATCCGATAAGTATGGATTCTTACACTGCCAATATGTGTAAGGAATCGTGGGGAAGAAGTAGTTTTGCTAGAGTTCAAGTTGAACTTCATGCAAACCAGGACATTAAGAGGAAGCTGGTTGTTGCTGTTCCAGATACGTTGGGGGAGACAAATAAGATATCGGAGATTAAGATTGAATACGATTGGGAGCCCCCAAGATGTTCCTTATGTGAAGTGTTTGGCCATTCGAACACTCAATGCCCGAAACAAGTTCAGGAGAAAATGTTAAATGAAGAACCAATGAAAGTCAATAATGATGATGGTTTCCAGAGGGTGAAGGGAAAGAAAAAAGTTAATACGCAAGTCAAGAAACATAATCTCGTCTATCGACCGGTTACTAAACCTGCTGTGACACAGCCTGCAAATAAACCACCCTCTCAAAGACAAGACACTAGTAATCCAGTGGGTAAACCTGCAGCTTCTAAGGCTGTGGGGGTTGAGTCAAAGGAAATGCATTCTGTCCAAACCCATAACCGGTTTGGTAATTTGGTGGACGAACCAGAAAGTGATGAAGATGAGGATGATGTGGAGGAGCTGTTTACGGATGTGGCTAACAGTATGAAAGCGGATATTGGTTCTGAGGGTGCAAGCACACCCGGTGAATTGGGTGCTTAATGGGTACTATTGCTTCATGGAATATAAGAGGGTTGAACCGCCCTCTTAAACAAAAAGAGGTTCGTAAGGTAATCCAAGATAATAATATTCAGGTGTGTGCTATTCTTGAGTCTCACGTACATTTAAACGCGGTTTTTGATGTTTGTAAGAAGATTTGTAAAAATTGGGATTGGACTAGCAATGGTAGTGTTTGTGATAAAGGTACTCGGATTATTGTGGGGTGGAATACGGATCTGGTTGATCTTATGGTTATTGATTATTCGAACCAGGTTATTCACGTTCAGTTAAAGTTTAAGCTGGATAATAAGGCGATGTTTTGTTCTTTCGTGTATGCTGATAATTGTTATTTGAAAAGAAGGGAGTTATGGCACAATCTTGCAGTTCATAAACATTTCACTCGTGGTAAACCTTGGGCTTTACTAGGAGATTTTAATTGTGCTCTTATTTTGGAAGACAGCTTACATGGTTCTTCCAAAATTTCCACTGGGATGCTTGATTTTCGTGCTTGTGTTAAGAACATTGAAGTTGAGGATATTAATGGGGTGGGCCTCCATTTCACGTGGAACAATAAACCGAAAATGGGTATGGGTCTTTTCAAAAAGCTTGATAGGGTGATGGGAAACTCTAAATTCATGGAGATTTTTAATGATTCATCGACGGTGTTCCTTCCGTACCGGATTTCAGACCACTCTCCATGTTTATTGAAATTCCCCTCCCTTATTAAAGGTAAGCCTAAACCGTTTAAATTCCCTAATTTCTTAATTGGTAAGCCGGGTTTTAATGATATTATTGCCAACGGCTGGAAAATTGAGGTGAATGGTTATCACATGTTTCGTGTGGTAAAGAAACTCCAAAACTTAAAACATCCAATCCGTTCTTTGCTGCACCGTCAAGGCAATCTCCACAAGAAAGTTAATGATTTAAGAACCCGTCTTGATGCTTGTCAAACCCGTCTTGACATTGACCCTACTAATTTGGAGTTGATTCGGGAGCAGAGTAGTTACCTTAAGGCTTATCATGAGGCAACTAAAGATGAGGAAGAATTCCTTAAACAAAAGGCTAAAGTCGATTGGTTAAAGCTTGTTGATTCTAACACTGCGTATTTTCATAACTCTTTGAAAATGCGAAACCATAGAGGCCGTATTGATACTATAAGTGATGTTCAGGGCCAATTATATGAGGGGTCGGATGTTCCTTCGGTGTTTGTTAATCATTTTATGAACATTTTTGGTTCGGATATGCAACCAATGAGAAAACCGGATAATCAGATTTTTACTACTAAGCTCTCGGCCTCTCAGGCGGAGCTTATGGTTAGACCTATATCCGATTTGGAAATCAAGGATGCTTTTTTCTCTATTGGGAATACCAAAGCGCCGGGGCCTGATGGCTTTTCCTCGGCCTTCTTTAAAAGTTCTTGGGATATTGTTGGGAAAGATGTTTGTTTGGCGGTTCATGAATTTTTCAGAAAAGGAAGTCTCCTCAAACAGGTTAACCATACTATTATCGCCCTTATTCCCAAAGTGACCACCATTTTGACTCCTAATGATTTTCGTCCCATCTCGTGCTGCAACACTTTATATAAATGCATTACCAAGATTATCTCGGTTCGTATGATGAAGGGGTTGGAGTCGTTAATTGATATCAATCAGTCTGCTTTTGTTCCTGGGCGTAGAATTTCTGATAACATACTTTTGACCCAAGAATTAATGCATAATTATCACACTAATAACGGTCCGCCTAGATGTGCTTTTAAAGTTGATATCCAAAAAGCTTACGATACGGTCAGTTGGGACTTCATTCGTGATATTCTTTTTGGGTATGGTTTCCACGATAGGATGATTCATTGGATAATGGAGTGCATAACCACTTCTTCTTTTTCGATATCCGTTAATGGGAACTTACACGGGTTCTTTAGTGGTAAAAGAGGTCTGAGACAGGGAGATCCGATGTCCCCTTATATTTTCACGCTGGTTATGCAAGCTCTCACGTTAATTCTGCATCGAAAGGTTCGTATTGAACGCTCGTTCCGTTTTCATCGTCATTGTGAAAAATTAAATATTATCAATATTTGCTTTGCAGATGATTTGTTCCTGTTTGCTCGAGGTGATGTGAATTCTGCTAAAACTATTATGGGGGCCCTGATTGATTTCAAAGTTATGTCCGGGCTTGCTCCTAGTGTTCCGAAAAGTACCGCGTTTTTCTGTAATGTTCCGGATCGCGTTAAAAGCGGAATTTTGAATATTATGCCCTTCGCTGAAGGTAGGCTCCCGGTTAAATACTTGGGAGTTCCTCTTATTTCTACGAGGTTAAATTACCGTGATTGTAAGAGATTGCTGGATCGTATGAATAATCGGATTGGTGATTGGAAGAATAAAACTTTATCTTTCGCGGGTAAACTTCAGCTGGTCAAGTCGGTTCTGTCGTCATTATATATTTATTGGTCTCCTGTTTTTTCTCTTCCTTCTAGACTTATTGCTGATCTTGAGAAACGGATTAAAAATTTCCTTTGGGACTATGGTCACAATAAGGGAAAGCATAAGGTTTCTTGGGATATTGTTTGTAAGCCGAAATGTGAAGGTGGTTTGGGTATCCGGCGTATCCGGGATGTCAATAATTCTCTTCTGGTTTATCATATTTGGAGCTTAATCAATGCTCGTAATTCGTTGTGGGTTAAATGGATACATGAGTATAAAATGAAGGGGCGAAATTTTTGGAGCTTGCAGATCCCTAACTCTTTCACTTGGGGGTGGAGGAAAATTCTTCAGTTTCGTCCCCGTATTAGACATTTTATATGGCATGAAATCGGTAATGGGAGATCTACTTCAGTTTGGTATGATAAATGGGATGATCTTTGTCCTTTAAGTAACTATATTAACCCGAGAGCTATTCATGGGGCTGGTTTGACTTTAGAGACCTGTGTCAATGATGTTGTTCATCATAATAACTGGGGATGGCCGCCTGATTGGATTTCGAGATACCCGATTCTTTCGAACTTAAAGGAGATCAGTATTTATCCGGAAAAGAGGGACAAGATCGTGGTAATGGATGAGAATGGGACTTCAATGAATTTCTCGGCTTCAGGAGTTTGGCATCTTCTTCGGAGACCGGCTGATAAGGTGTCTTGGGTGCATGTTGTTTGGTTCTCTCAATGTGTTCCAAAACACTCTTTTATGCTGTGGACTGTGCTTCATGATAGGTTGAGCACGCAGAATCGTATTATGGGGTGGAAAATTGGTGGGTATCCTAATCATAACTTGTATTGCTGCCTTTTATGTAATGGAGAGCCGGATTCTCGTAATCATCTCTTCTTTGAGTGTAAGTTCTCTTCTGAGGTTTGGAGTATTGTAAAAATGAAAGGTAAGTTTCAGGGGTGTAGGAATGGTTGGGCGAATATTCTTCAATATGTGTCTCAATTTGGAATGTCCAACTCTATTGATAATGTTGTTAATCGGCTGTTATTTGGGGCTTCGGTCTACGTTATTTGGAAGGAGCGAAATAACCGGCTTTTCAGGAACTCTTTGAAGACTCCAAAGATTGTTGCTGATGAAATCATTATGGGTACTCGCCTAAAGCTAATGTCTCTAAAGTTCAAGAATTCTGAACGGGTTAATCGGGTTCTCGAGGATTGGCACTTTCCGAGAGGAGTTTCCCACCAAATTGATGATAATGGTTGATTTGTTTTTGTTTTGGTTATTTCCTTGGTTCTTGTGTAAGCTTTAGCTGTGTTTTCCTTTGTTAGGTGGTTTTGGTTTTGTTCACTCTTGTATGGCATGTCATACATGAGAACTAATATGGCACTCTGTCATATTACTTGTATTTTTTTGGTTTTGTGGAATGCATTTAACCGGGTGAATCCCTTTACCCAAAAAACGATAAATACAAAGACTCGAGACGCAAAACCGTGCACTAACAAAAGTTGTTTTGTGTCAAAATGTGACTGAGGTGAAACCCAAGATTGAGGCTTGGGTAACCTATTCAAACTAATCATTTTAATTTCATGTGCAGAGTTCATCCAAGACTATTTCTGGATATAAGTGGATTGTTGATAGGGGATGTTGTCACACCTCGCAAATGGTGAAACACGAGATTTAACAAAATAAGGTTTCACAACACATTGATAAATGAGGATTTCATTTCATGTCTTAAAAATCTTGTATCAAATACAAGTGGCCAACATTACATCTGAATAATCTTAAAAATAACTAAATCTTATACAATCGTCCAAAGTAGCTTGTCATAACTAACTCTACTATCAACTGGTTCAACTGCAAATAAACTTATCAATGTCTTATAATCTTTCTGAAAACATGGATGAAAGCAGTCAACCAAATGAGTCGATGAGCTTGTAGGTTTTATCTTATATAACCAAACAAAACAAGTTTTAAAAATATACATGTTCCACTATAAGATATATTTAATATTTATATATATATATATATGCAAACAACCATAGTGTTGATAAACCCACATTGCGATTCCTGACGACATTTCAACCCTTCAACTCATCTTATTATAGAACAAGTCATTCCAAATAACGTGCATTCACAAGGATTATTCACGACTCCATCAAGTTTGTTGCTTCGAGTAAACAAAGGGATTTTTTTTATATGAACGACTTATTTACGTATTAAATTCATTAATGCATATATCATGACCTATATTTTCAAATAAACATCCATACCAATAAGCACACGGCTTATCTTGTGTTTATTAATGCAAATTATCAAACTAAAAATTTAACAATAATAACCCATGTTTCTCCCAAAACAAATATTCAAAAATAGGACTACAAGAACTCACAGTTTCAGTGTAAAGCCGGTTGATATCGAGCTTGAACTTGTAGTGAGTCAATAGCGATCCCACACTATGAAGGTGTCCTAATAAGGCTCGAGATCAATTGTGTATTTTGACCCGGATAAAATCATGAATATCGAAAAATAACGGAAAACCGAGTTTTAACGATTAAATCTCGGCATTAGAATGATATTCGGTTTAAAACTCAATCCGATCATTTTCCAATCTATGAACAAATAAGTGTTGGTTTTGACATGTTTGAGTTTTGGTATAAAAAATCGTATAATGCCTTATCATTGGTTTAACGGGTTCGGTTCATTAAACTGGTTTAAATCTACTAAATTGTAGAAGGTTTATCAAACTTGTGTTTATATATTAAGTTAATAAGTTTAAGATTTCATAAATTATATAAAAATGTTCTTTTTAATTTTTCTAAACTATTTACTTAAAACTACTTTTTTGTTGTTAGAAGTTTTAAATTTATCAATAAAATTTCATTAAATTTATGAAATCACTTTTGGAAAATCTTATAAAAATTTACAGAAGGTCTTCCACTCATAAAAATTCTGAAAACAAATTTTTTATATCATTTTACATTTTTTTTATTTTCTTGATTAAATGACAATTTATGACAATTTAATAAAGCAAAAATTAGAAAACATAGTTCCAGAATTCCAAATGTCTTGAAACTTAAACTGGAACTCATATATATATATAGTCTCAATTTGGAATGTCCAACTCTATTGAGAATGTTGTTAATCGGCTGTTATTTGGGGCGTCGGTGTACGTTATTTGGAAGGAGCGAAATAACCGGCTTTTCAGGAACTCCTTGAAGACTCCTACGACTGTTGCTGAAGAAATTATTAGGGGTACTCGCCTAAAGCTTATGACTCTTAAGTTCAAGAATCCGGAACGGATTAATCGGGTTCTCGAGGATTGGCATTTTCCGCGGGGAGTTTCCCATCAAATTGATGATAATGGTTGATTTGTTTTTGTTTTGTTTTTTTCCTTGGTTCTTGTGTAAGCTTTAGCTGTGTTTACCAGTTTTGGTGGTTTTGGTTTGTCTACTCTTGTATGGCATGTCATACTTGAGAACTAATATGGCACTCTGCCATATTACTTGTATTTTTTGGATGTGTGAATGCATTTAACCGGGTGAACCCCTTTACCCAAAAAAAAACTCATATATATATATATATATATATATATATGTGTGTGTGTGTGTGTGTGTTTAAGTTCAAGAAAGAAATCAAATTATTGTAAGAAATGAGAGAAATGAATATGAGCCACTAGTTTTATTTTAGGTTTTAAATATTTAAAATGAATAAAAAAAATGTTAATGCAATAATAAATGCACTCTCTCTCTCTTCAATTAATACAACTAATATAACCATAATAAATATCTCTAATTAATATATCTAACTAATTTAACTATAATAATTAAAAAGATAAAAACACTAATTTAGTTTTATTTTTTATTTACACATTATTCATTTTATTCAACATAAATACAATTTATTCATATAATACTATTTCTTTATATTAAAAAATAATTTCCACTCAATATATTAGCATATATCAACGTATTTAGGTTCGATAAATATACAACCTACACTAGTTTTGAGCAATAAAAACGTATAATCTACACAAAGTTAAATAAATATACAACCTACACAAAGTTATATAACGTACAAAGTTATATAACCTACACTTGTTTTGAACAAGTGTAGATAATCTACACAAAGTTAAAATTTTCGTGTGTAGGTGTTTTTTGTGTGTAGGTTATATGTTTTCGTGTGCGTGTGTATTTTATTGATGATAAATTTTGTGTGTAGATTAAATGTTTTCCGTGTGTAGGTTATATGTTGTCTTATTCTTAGAACAAGTGTAGATTATACGTTTTTGTGTAGGTTGTATGTTTTTTGTTGATATCTAATGCAAACACATGTAAAATTATTTTTTTGGTATTATTCATCATAATGTAAGTATGTGTTGATGGATATTAATATATTGAGTTGGAAGAAATTAGTTTTGGATAGAAAAAATTTTAATGTATGAATTAATTATACGTGTGTATGATAAAAATTCAAGAAACAAAAAGTAAGTTATAAAAATAAATGGGTTCTTAATATTTTCTAACTATAATAATTTATTTAGTTATATTAATTAAATAATTAAGTATTATGGTTTATTAGTTATATTAATTGAAGAAAAAGAATAATTAATAGTTTCTTTATTTAGCTTTAAGCATTTAAAACTTAAAACAAAACTAGTGGTCCATATTCATTTCTTACATTTCTTGCAATAATATCATTTCTCTCTTGAATCATTCCATATATATATATATATATATATATAACTACATTGTTTGTAAAAGATTCCAAGTCGTTTGGAGTTGTTTAACTCTTGTTTGAAAAATATACTTTAAATAAAGAAATAAAATTTAAAACAGTAGCCAAACATCTCCAAATTTTATAAAGTTTTATTTAAAAGCGTTTCGTGATATAAAAAAATTTGTGTAAATATTTCATATTTTAATAGGTCACGAATCATAAATTTATTATTTTTCTTGAAATTGCTGCATTATGACATTTATTTTCGTTTAAAATCCAAAACACATCAAACAAAACCACAACTTTAAATTTCTCAAAAAAGACATAAAGTTACTAATTAAAAGTGATCATACTCGGAAACAACATTTTTATACATTATTTGAAAAAAAAAATTTAAAATTTATTAAACTAGTTATGAAAATATGTGCTTTAAGGTATTGTACCTTTCCAATCTTTCAATTTTAACAAGTTTTGGTTTATGAGGTCATAACTAATATAATGTTTGATGATCTCTCACATTTTTTTCTTTTAAAACTTTAACATACGTTTTCAAGTATGTTCATAGAACTTAACTAACTTTTGCATGGTTTAATGGTGGTTTGATCATGAAATTCACCAGCTAAGATCGTTAATCAAAGTGAGTTTTCATCAAGATCACCTATGCTTCTTATTCATATATTTTTTTTTTATCAAAATACAAAGAAAACATAAAGTAAATTAGCATAGTTTACAAGTGTCCATCATCATAGTCATTTAACACTTGGTTGTCACATAATTGGATTTCAAAAACAAGTAAAATGACCTTATAACAACATTGGAGCAGATTTGGAACATTCCAAGTTGAGGAAGTGAGGGTATTTATAGGATGGAAGTGAGGGTGAGGTGGTGGTGTGTAGTATAGGTGGCTTTGTGTGGTGTAAGTAAGCGGTATTTAGGCTTGATTAGTGTTAATTCAAGGGCTCTGTAGGGTGACGAGGACATAAATATTATATTAATTGTTTTTCTTTAGTAATAGATATAATTAATTTATGAACTAGTGTCTGGGAAACTCAAAAAACTGATAATTTGATCAAACGCAGGCTTGATAAAATGTACTTCCAGTGTTATTTTATTAGATTAAGTAAGACTCTTATATTTTCATCCGTCGAGAAAGTATACAACTCACGTGTTTATAACTATATGTGTCAGGCAAACATTGCATGTTTGAATATTTTACATGCTTATAATAAAACTATTTGTTGGGATCAAGATTCGACAAAAGGAAAATTGGAATCTTCTCAATCTCCTCAGAAATGGCTAAGTATGGAATACGAGAAAGCTTGTCCTTCGAGCAAGCCTAAACTTAATTCAAGCAAGGTATTTTTCATTCGAGCAAAGTTATCTTCTGGAATTCTTCTAAGTGTCAATTTGAGCAAACTACACTTCATCAAGCAAGGTTGTTCTTCAAGTCAAGCAAGGTTCTGTTTCAGAGCAACTCTTGACTTAACCAAGCTTAAACCAAGTTGGTGGATCGAGCAAGGTTTAATAAACAGTGGTCTCAGCATACTTGAAGGAAGTTTATTGAAGAAATTACTAAAGAATTACAACGAGCAAGGTTCAACCTCGAGCAAGCTACAGTGTCACCAGCGCACATAACTTGTTCAAATAAGTTAAGTAACAAAAGCTTGAAGGGATTCAGGAAGAACAAGTTTGATATAAATAAGAAGATTGAAGTCTTCTTGAAATATCCTAAGTAAAGCTTACTCGGAGAACTGTTCCAAGCACACTTATGGTTACAAGATCTGCTAGACAAGGACGAAAGCTTACAAGCTTACTCAAAGACCTGTTTACACTTGTAATATTTTTGGATATGTTTGAATGTGTAATGAAAAAATCATTAGGGTTTCTAAAAGATGTCAGATGTGCCTATTTAAGGAAACTTTAGGACACGCCTATGACAACAGACACAGAGCAAATATTGTGATTTGATGGCTACCATTTCCTGAAAGAGAATATCTTTGTACGGAAAAGTTGCTACCAATACAAACATTCCACCTAGAAACCCTTCACAATATTAATGGAAATCTTTTGAGTTACTTTGTGTGTTTGTTACATTTATGTTTGTTTAGCAACAATTTGAGCATTATTGGTTCCGCTTTTCATTGGATCTTCACAAGAGCAGAACTCGTAACCGTCTTTTCAACACGCTGTTGTTGGTTACGAAACTGATTGTTGTGTTGATTGGTCCTGACAAGTGGTATCAGAGCTTCGTCTCTGCATTGTGAAGATTTGTTGCTGATTGTGAGTTTTAATGAATATTCTACTGATTTTGAAGATGAAGAATGATGATGTCAGCTGAACACTGTTCCATTGATTTGTGAGGTCATCTTCTCTATTTTTCATTTCTCATATCTACTGGTTATTGAGGTTTAAAAGTTTTCTTTTTCTCATATCTACATTGATTATATTCATCAGATTTGAGGAATTTATCCACAGATCTGGTTGTTTTAAAAATTTTTAAAGTTTCAAGTGATTTATGTTTTCTAAAACCTTTAAAAAATCACCAAAAACATTTTTGGAGTAATGGATGATCAAAAGTGTCAACTAACAAAATTCCGAGATTGTTAGGACATGAAAATTACATTCATTGGATGGTTCTGTTTGACGCAGATGTGTGTTATAACGATGTTGACATGTGGAATTCAATTAAGAGTGGCCCATATGTTCCTGATGGCACATCAAATAATCCATCCTTGGAAAGACATATGAGAAAGAAAGATGATAAAGCACTGTCTATGCTAAATTTTGGTCTGTCTTGGGAGAGTCTGACTAGTGTGGCTCATCACACTACTAAAAAGGCTATGTTTGATGCCATAGTGGAGATGTTTGAGGTAAATACTGAGCAGAAAGGCATCAAAGAAAGACAGACTAAAGCAACAGCTGGATAGATTCAAGTTCAAGAAAGGTTTGTTGCCATTGTCAATGAAATTAGAGCCACTGACCTTGCAATAACAGATTGTGATTTAACAATAAGTTGTTATCATCTTTGTCTGGAGAATGGTACACTGTAAGTAAGTTCATCAAAGAAAAGGCTAATTTCCCAACATTCAAGCTTGATGATGTTATTTGCTTTTTGCAAGCTGTTGAGCATGAAATGATTGAAAATCATGTGATCAAAGAAGACAAGCCAAGCTTCTAACTGGAAAATGCTCTAATTGCACCTATGTGGAATCTGTCAACAAAGAACCAACAGAAGGTCCCTATAATTGAAGAACCAACTGAGTATAGTGCTGAAACCCCAAGAGTGTTTGTTGCTGGTCAGTCTAGCAATCAAAGTGGGCAGTCAAGATTTAATTTTCAATTGATGGATTATAGTGATACATCATCAATGAACAACCTGATAACCATCAAGAACAAGACCAAACTGAAAGACAATCAAGATTTGAAACCTTGTTTCAAGACTTGAACATTAGAAGTGATCTTGCTTCAACATCACAACAGAATATTGAAGAAGAAGCTGATATGAAAAATGCAGCATCAGATTTAGTCATTGAGGAATCTGATCTCAATGATACAAATCTTGATTCAACAGTTTCTTCAAATCAAATTATTCAAACTTCTTTGTTGAAAGAAATCATCATGCTGAAAACATAATTGGTGATCTACATGAAAGAGTTACAAGAAGTGCATCTGAATCTGCAAACATTTTTTTGTACTCCTGCTTTCTATCCCAAATTGAACCCCGGAATATTGTTCAAGCATTGAAAGACAATAGTTGGGTGGAAGCTATGCAAGAGGAGTTGGCTCAGGTCAAAAATTCACAAGTTTGGGAACTTGTTGACAAACCAAAAGGAAAGTTTATGATTGGCACCAAATGGGTTTTCAGGAATAAGAAGGACGAAAGAGGGAGTGTAATGAAAAACAAAGCAACACTAGTTGCACTAGGATGCTTACAATAGGAAGGGATTGATTTTGAACAAATGTATGCTCTAGTGGCAAGGCTAGAAGCTATTAGAATCTTCTTAGCCTATGCTGCTTCTTAAAATATCAGAGTGTTTCAATTGGATTTCAGATATTCTTTCTTAAATGGAAAAATAGAAGAGGAGGTGTATGTCACTCATCCTCCAGGTTTTGAGGATCCCAAGTTTCCAAATAGAGTGTATAAACTGAACAAAGCTCTATATGAACTACACCAAGCTACAAGAGCTTGGTATGATGAGTTGTCAAACCATCTACTTGTTAATGGATTTCAAAGAGGAGCCACTGATAAGACACTCTTCTACAAGAAAAGAGGAAGATATTTGCTTCTGGTAAGACATGTTGATGATATCATCTTTGGATCTACAAATGAACATATGTGTTTGGAGTTTGAGGACCTATTAAGTCTAAGTATTGCATGAGCTCAATGGGAGAAATGAATTTCTTTCTTGGTTTGCAAGTTCAACAAAAGAAAGAAGGTATATTCATTTGGCAATCAAAATATATGCAAGACAAATTGAACAAATTTAAATGTCAAGACTTGAAGATTGCTTCTACCCCAATGGACACTCATCAAAAGATTATAGCTGATGAAAAGGGGGATTCTGTGGATGACATGAGTATAGAGCTAAGATTGGATCTTTGTTACATCTAACTACTTCAAGACCAGACATTATATTTGTTGTGTGTTTGTGTGTGTGCAAGATTCCAATCAAATCCAAAAGTTTCTCACATGACGGCTACCAAGAGAATCTTCAGATATCTGAAAGGAAAACCTGATTTGGCCATTTGGTATCCTATGAACTATGCTTTTGATTTAATTGCTTATACAGACAGTGATTATGATGGCTGAAACATGAGTAGAAAGTCTACATCAGGTGGTTGCCAATTCTTGGGAGACAGACTAGTATCATGGCAATGCAAGAATCAAACAACTATTTCAATCTCAACTGCAGAAGCTGAATAGAGTGCTGCATCTACTTGCTGTGCTCAAGTCCTCTGGATTCAGAATTAACTGCTGGATTATGGTTTGAATTACTTGAACACTCCTAGTTATATTGATAATAATGATATGCTATGTTCATAGTTAAGAATCCAGTCCAACACTCAAATACCAAGCACATTGAAATCAGACATTATTTTATTAGATATTGCAGTGAGAAAGGTCTGATAGAAATGAAAATAGTTGAAACTAGTGACAACTTGGCAGATTTATTCACCAAGCCACTAGATAAAACAAGATTTCAATTTCTACTAAAAGCTTTAGGCATGATCAACTCTATTGAAGTCTGATTGATGACATGTGCTCAATGTGCTACCTGTCTATTTTTTAAAAGGTCTTGAGTGAGTAAGTTGTGTTTTATGTTTGAATATGTGAAGCTGTTTTAACTTATGTGTGCTTTAATTGATTATATTTCACTTAGGTATCTATGATGCATAGGTATGAATTCAGTGATTGATCATGATGTTTAGATAGGTGTGTGAATATATGCTTTGAAATGATGAATCTGCTTGCTTATCCGATATATTGTATTTTGATTAGATTATCTGAAATGATGATGCACTTAGGATAGAATAGACTTTGCATAATTAATCTTGATTTGAACATTATGTTAGTCGGTTGTGTTAATGCATGCAATTCAATTTTGATTATTCTTGAATATGTTATTGAATGCCTGTGTCAAAAAAATTGTGCTTTGAAAATCAAACTGGTATGCTCAAATGAATAATTTTACAAATAATTTTTTTCAAAGAAAATCATTTTTGGCAAGCTGAGCAACTTAATGGTGGTGAGAAATAATAAGATAATTCAGTTCAAAGATTTGTAGAAGCTTAAAAGGTTTTCAATGAAAATTGATCCAACCTTTTGGGAAATGATAGTAAATTGATTATTTATACCAATCATATGGATTTAATATGCTAATGAATATGTAAAAACTGAGTTGATATAAACATAATGAATATGCTAAACTTAGGCCCTGTTCTTGAGTTTTTTTAAAGGAGGGAAAGGAAAGGAAAACTAAGGATAGTTAAAGAATTGGTGTTCTTGAGTTTTTTTAGGATGGAAAGGAAAGGAGTAGGAGGAGTTAGGAAGGATTAAATTAATGTATTTTCCCAATAAGTTATCCTCCCAAAAATGGGATGATTACTAAGGATAACTATTATTTAACATAGTTATCCTTTCCTTTCCTCTAATTTCCTTCCAACTCAAGAACACACCTAATTAAAAAAATTTTCATTTCCTTCCCTTCCCTTTCTTATCCTTCCCTCTCCTTTCCTTTTCTTTCCTTGGTTAAAAAACTCAAGAACAAGGCGTTAATGTGGAGATACATTGTTGAAATATACATGTTTCAAGATAAATCTCTTCGAATGATCGGCAGAAAAGTGATTACCCAGTCATACACGAGCCTGTTGGTATTTGGACACTCAAAATGAAACATCCTATGTATATGACAAAGAACAAATTTGTGCAAATTGATTATACATGTTGAATGAAAGGCCTGTAAGTCGAACTGCGTGGCATGTAAGTCCAACATTCAACCTTAAATGTTTGAAAATTTTGAAAAGAATTTTTTTTAAGAAAGTTTATATGTTTTGTCATAAAAATATTTTGACCAAATATCAGGGGGTTGAAGTTATTTGGGGTGATCTAGAGAAAGCCAAATAAGCCTTGAAAAGAGATATGGAACATCATAGTGCAATAAGTGTTATCCAGTTTTGTATTATGCAACTAAATGAACCTTAAACATATCACCGAAGTAATGAAATTCAGGCTAAATCAAAACCTAGTATTAACCTGCCTATAATATCATAATAATGCTGAGAATGAAATATTGAAAGGTGACTTAATCAATATGATACCATGTTGAGATCTTTTCATAAAAGAAAAGGATTTGAAAGGATTAGAACTGAAATTTGATCTCATTAAGCGCCATTTGCTCTTAAACTTTGAAGTTATATGAGTAAACTGTTTGATGAAAATTTTAAGTCAAAATGTGTTGCATTTCACCTTGAATATCTCTGCATATGTAATTTCGAGTAAGCTTTGATGATTTCAAACTTTTGAGTAAACTTAAATGCTTTTATTTGAAGTTTTAACCCATTCGAGCATACTTGATACTTCTTTGTTATGAATAAGACTGATCATGTATTTTCGAGTTCACTTTGACGATTATGCACTTTTGAGTAAACTTGGTTGCTTTGAAGGTCATCTCATACAAGCATACTTGCTGAATATGTGCTATAAATGTCTGAATATGCTTTAAATACTTGTTTTGAGTAAACATGTGTATTTTAATTGAAACCTCTATTTGTCAAGCATACTTTATGACTTTGGTTTTGAATTTGATCTAAATGAATATTTTTCGAGTACACTTGACTATGTAATTAATATTTAGCTCTATCGGGTACACATGGTAAATGTGTCAAGCATACTTGATAAAACTTTGATATACTTATTTATTGTTCATCTATGGATACTTTCTTTGAGATTGCAAGTGTTTTCGAGTAAACTTCGTTTATCGAGCAAACTTCATGCTTAGAGCACACTTGTATATTAATACAATAGTTCAAGTGTTCTCCAAGCATACTTGCATATTTCAAATGCTTTCGAGCAACCTTTACTCCACGAGTACACTTTATGCTTTGAGCATACTTGTATTTTAATATATCAAGTCTTCTCAAGCATACTTTGAACTTTTGAGGTAATATCGAGTAAACCTTTTTTCCGAGTATACTTGCATGTATATCTCTGGATAATGTTATCTCTTTGTATTTCTAAGTAGAATCGAGTAAACTATGTGATGATAAGGTATTCGAGTAAGGTTGACATTTAGAGATATTCCTAAGTTATTATTTTGGGATCTTTATTGGTCTCGAGTGAGGTTGTCTATTTGATCAAATATACTTGATTATTTAATTTGTGATTAATTTCTTGAGTAATCTTGTATATTCGAATAAGCTTCTTTCATTTTATTTACTTAGTTTATTTCTAATAAATTTAATTCCCGAGCAAACTCTAGGACGAGCAAGCTTGGATAATATACTTTATCGAGCAAGCTTTGTGCTGGTATATTTAAAATTGGGTTTTTGGCTGTATTCTCGTACTAAATGACAAAATTCATTTAAAACCCACTTTCAAATGTGCACAGAGTACACTATAAAAGGGGGACTTAGAAAATTTTCATTTCGCCTTTTCCCTCTTTCACTCTTGCATTATTATCCACTTGCTCGCAGCCTACATATTCAACCGTTGCTCAACATTCTTACCCGAAATTTTTCATCCTTCTAATTCCGACTCAGTAAGATTCAATTTAATGATTTCGGTCACTCATTGTATGAGTTTAGGGTCCTGTTTATTGATATCTCCATTTTCTGTGTAGGTTATTAATTTGTTGAAGAACAGGTTCATAAAGACTATCCTTTAATTTCTTCTACAAATTTAACTTGATGCATAATAAAGTGATTAACTTTAATGACTAATTTTAGTTTGAATGCATTTTTGTTTGTGATTGTGCACAAATGGTATACCTGTTTGAAATGAAGCACAACACTGTTTTGGATGAAAATCGGCTAAGGATAATATATCCAAATCTGTCAGTGAGGTATAGTGCTAACACGATAACAATGAATGTATACTCGAAATCTTGGTGAACACAAGGATTTGATCACGAGGGAAAAAACCCTTGAATACGATAATCTATACTTCGGTCAAAAACTAACAAGGTAATCTTTGGTCGAATTGCTTCGGTCAAGGATTAACAAGGTAATCTTTGGTCGGATGGTACGTGATTATAGTAATCTCCGGCACAAAAAACCCCTGGACGGTGAAAACTATCACCGTCAAGTTTATTGATAGTAAAAAGGTGATTACAAATGTTGTGGAGTCAATGATCAACGAATACTATGTGAGTGAATACAGATATCTTAGTAGCTATGATATGAGTGATGTGTGTGTTCTATGTTGATCTCAACTCCGTATATAAAGATAAATTGAATACAACAAACTAACAACTATTCTCTATAATCTCGCTAGTCTTCCACTTTCTTCCAACGTGCTAGTTGACCACGTGCCACAGAAGTCCGGTAGCGACATAAGCGGGAGAATAAGTCCATGAGCCGTTATTGATATTTGAACATCAATCCTTCACACAAAATCATCTATTAACAGCTACATTGAATAAGGATCCTGGATCCATACTCTAGCTGGAGTATACTCCATGAGGATAATTGATGTCAGCATGTCTTAAAATCGTCATACCTGTATAACACATCACCATACTAAACGCAATCATTAGTAAAAAAATAATACCGAGGATCGTCGATCCTTTATAACCTGATACATATCTCAAGGATAATCTATCCATAAGATAGTTAAGGATTAAGGATCCTCAGCCTAAAATTCAAGCCCTAACAATTGCCCCCAAAATGGCGGGTGATTGTGTAAAACAGCTGTCATTTTGAATTTCAAACCCCTGCAAAAAAGGAAGGTGATTAGACGTTTGTCAGGCGGTTAATATCTACAAACCATTATTATACGCTGCCTATATATGCGATGACCATAACTCTTTTATAACCACATATCCAGTCGTCTTTCAGGTATCCTTCTTTCTTTTTGTTTATTTTCTTTCAATATGTCGACTGTTTCTATATCCTCTTCCTCTTCTTCTTTCAATCATATCGACCCCGATGATCTCTACTCACAAGGTATCCTCCGAGCCCCCTCTTTCGAGGTGTGTAAGTTCACAGACCCGGAAATTGATGAAATCCGACCACACTTTCCAGCCGATACAGTTTTCCGACCCTTCGATTCTACAGCCCGTAGCGACAGTATTTCGAAAAATTGGGTTTGCTTTCTGGCCCAACCATTTCTCATAGGTTATAAGTACCCTTTTCCCGATTTCACCCAAAGGTTCTTCACCCTAAAGGGAATTAGTTATATCCAGACCATGCCGATGCTGTGGAGAGTCCTTCATACCATAGAAAGAATAATCGTAGAGGAGGGTGTCGAGTTTGGCTTGGCTGAGTTATCATACCTGTATAATCTGTTTACCCATGGTTTCAAACGCTTCGTCCTCAAATCGAAACCTCACCAAGTGATTCCCATTTCTAAAGTCACTCTAAATGGTACCCATTGGAGGAACCAATTTTTCTTTGTAAAAAGGGATTCCATACCTGGTGGAACTGACCTTCCCAAAAAGTGGATACCAAAGGGTAGGATCTAGGATCCTTAGGTAACCAAGGAAAAATATCTATTCTTCAGCTAACATCTTTCATTGCTTGTGTAGTTGAAAATTTCGATCTGATGTCTGATCTTCCTAGAGTCAAAGAGAGAGTCAAGAAGTTCTTATCACTGGATCCTGCAACTAGAACCTTTCAAGCCAAGTTTATAGAAGCTTTTCAAGAATCAAACTCAGAGTCAGTCATGTCAAGTAAGAATAACAGTTTTTAATATTAAAAAGATAAATATTTGAAAACTTATCTGTGAACTACTGTTTGTAGGTGCTCAAAAGTCAGGAAAGTCTGCTTCCAAGTTCTCCCTTGAGGACATTGACTGCATGTTTGTCAAGAAAGAGACCCCAAAATCAACTACATTGTCTGAACCTCGTCCGATCACTACTCGAGCCAAATTGGGATCCAAGAGGAAGAAAAGTTCAGATCCAGAGAACCCCTTCGACACTGAGAAACAGCTCCTCGAAATGCTTTCAACTATAAGGATCCTTCATTCTTCTAATCTTTATTGTCCCAATATCCTTATTCGGTTTTCTCATTATAGGCTAGCAATTCTGCACGAAGCTATTATGAGAAGACTGTTGGCGAGTATGAAGAGACCCTTGCTGCGATGAGATCCATGGCCGCTGCCAAGGACAAGGCCCTCTCCAAGATGACCAAGGAGAAGAAACAGGCAGAGGACCATGCTTCCACACTTGCAGTCCAAATGCATGATGAGATCAATCGAGCTACTGACGAGGCAAAGGTCTGGGCAGCGAAGTCGGTCCTCCTAGCTAGAATCAAGCTGGTGACCGAGGCTAATGATCCGTCCTTTGACAAGTCTTCATGGGAAATCAAGAAGTGGAAGCAAGCCTTGATCGATTGGGTGGTGGCGAGGACGAAGCTGAAGGAGGAATGGTTGATGCAGGTGAAGCAGGGACGAGCGGTGCGAAGGATCAGGATGAAGCTGAAGGAGGAAACGAGGCAATGGTGGAGGTTGAAGCAACTGCATGAACGGGCGATGAAGGATTCAGAAGACAAGGCCCAAGCCCGTTTTATTTTGCTTTTATGATGTTTTTCTGAACAATTTGCTTTGGTTTGTAATAAACAATAGTAATTAGGGTAAAGGATCTATGATCCTTAAGACAATATGCGGGGGTGACAAAGGTGGAGGGATCCTCTGTTTGTGGGGATGAAGCCTTTGTTGCCCCTATTTTTTAATTTTCCTGCACTTATGAACTGTTAGTAACACTCACTTAACCCGGATGCATGGTCCATCTTTTGCATGGTGAAGTCCGGGTTAAGAATTTTGAATAAGTCCTAGTGACTTATTATTAATATAAATTTTTTAACTATTCACTTTTCGTTTATTTTTACAAGTCTGTTTTGATATAAGTTTAGCATCTTTGATAGTTTTGAAAAATAATCTTAAGCAAAAGATTTTAGATAGAAGATCCTTACGAAAATTACTTAAGATACAATATCCTTAAAGAACAAGTAGAAGAATAAAACATCCTTAAAAGTTGATAAAAGTCAAACAATATATTATCCTTAAAGGACAAATTTTAGGATAGAGTATCCTAGAAAAGTAGATAAAAATTTTTTTTATTAATAAAATGACTTTAAGGGATTAACCTTCTAACTTGAAATGTCCAAAATTATTGCGACCAACATAATACATAAATTAGTTAACAGAAATCATACCAGAGGGTCTAGGTAGACCTAAGTTACCATAAGTACTGAATTTTCAATGATTCTTGAAGGAATAACTTTTAGGATTCTGGATCCTTAGAATTTTGATCTTCACAAAGAACTTAGAAAATCTGTTACAAATAATTCATAGCGTTATCTGGGATTAAACCCTATAAGCTTGGAACAAGCCCAAATAATAAACTGGGGACAAGCCCGTGCAACTGGGGACAAGCCCATGTAATCTGGGGACAAGCCCGTGAGCTGGGGACAAGCCCAAAACTGGGGACAAGCCCAAATACGGATGTTAACTGGGGACTCGCCCAAACCGGGATTTAGCCCAAACGTGAGATAACGTGAAAACGTTATAAACCTTAGCTAACATGAAAATGTTAGAAACATTTGTCTTGAGATAACGTGAAAACGTTATAAACCGGTGGTATGGTACGTCTACCATAAATCGTAGGATCCTCCATATTGCCGAAAGCAACGAAATTGTCAGCCACTAAGCGTGTACTGGTCCCGCTGCCCCGGACTATACATTGGATAACGTGCGCTCCAGGCGAGAGTGTATAAACTCTATTTATAAGAAAGGTGAAAACCTTTAAACCTTAGAGGATATGACCATCGGGGGTCATACCCAAACGTGGGCTAGGCCAAGAGAAATAGGATAGTACCTTGAATGTAAAGGAGAGGTGGCCAACCTCTTAGACATTGAACCTCTTATCAAAATCTGCATTGTTACTTAAAAACTAGGAAAGGATAAATTGTTAAGAATATATTATCCTTAAATCAATAATAAAAATTCAAAAAGAATAATTGATCAGATAGATGTTACCGATGTCGGGGATCCTTGATCCTTTAAGGATAAAATATCCTCTTAGGATATTGGATCCTATTTAGAAGAAATAATTTTTGAGGTGAATAGCATTCCATGCTCTTGGTAATCTGTTGCCCTCCATTATGAGCAAATGATATGCCCCGTTTCCTGCCTTTGACTTGATCTGATAAGGTCCTTCCCATTTGGGCGTTAACTTTCCATCGGCTGGATTAGTAGTGTTTTGGAAGGCTTTCCTCAAAACTAAATCTCTTTCCTGGAATCTTCTGATCCTGATATTCTTGTTGTATGCCCCAGCAACCCTTTGTTGATAGACCGCCATTCTAATCTTGGCTAGATCCCTGAGTTCTTCAATAATATCTAAATCTTCAAGAAAAATTTCGTCATTGGCCCGAGGATCACGGATGCTTGTTCTTGCTGTAGGAACCACCATTTCTGTGGGTATAACTGCTTCTGATCCAAACACCAAGGAGATGGGTGTTTGGCCTGTTGCATTTTTGGGTGTTGTCCTGTCGGCCCAAAGAACATATGGTAGTTCTTCAGCCCATTTACCCTTCTTGACTCCTAACTTCTTCTTCAGATTGTTGATGATGATTTTATTGCTCGACTCTGCTTGGCCATTAGCTTGAGGATGAACTGGAGTGGAGCTAATCATCCTTATGCCCCAACTGTTACAAAAGTTAGTTGTTCTTTTCCCAATAACTTGAGAACCATTATAACATACAATTTCAGAAGGGATACCAAATCTAGTTATGATATTCCTTTTAATAAAAGATATAACTTCCCTTTCTCGGACTTGCACGAATGCTTCTGCTTCAATCCATTTGGAGAAGTAGTCTGTTATCGCAAGCATAAAGACTTTTCCTCCTGGTGCCTTTGGCAGCTTGCCAACAATATCCATTCCCCATTTCATGAAGGGCCATGAGGAGGATATAGGATACATCGGTTCAGCTGGTTGATGGAGGATGTTTGCGTGCCTTTGGCAAGCATCACACTTCCTAGAATATTCTGTTGCGATTCTTTTCATCGTGGGCCAATAATAACCTGTTCTTAAAATTCTAGAGAGCAGGGCCCTACCACCAGTGTGATTACCGTAATCACCTTCATGAAAATCTTTTAGCACCTCTTGGATTTCTAGATCCTCAATGCACCTTAAGTATGGACCTGCAAGAGATTTTCTGTAAAGCATATCATCTAATATAATATATGGTGATACCTTGAGTTTGAAGGATTTTGGATTCTCAGTAGTTGGAATCTTTCCGGCTTGAATGTATTCTTTAATAGGGCGGATCCATGATTCTTGATCACCCAAGGATAATGGATCCTTATTATCCGTTATTTTCCCGACTTCTTGTTCGACAATTGCTGGTGTCAGAATATGAATGATCGGAATCTTCTTGTCTCCAGACATCTTCATGGACGAGGCTAAATTTGCCAAAGCGTCTGCTCCAGCGTTTTCTTCCCTTGGTACCTGTTCAATGCTAAAAATTTCGAAGGATTTTGCTAATTCCTTCACGACATCTAAATATTTGATTAGTCTTTCTCCTTTAACAGCATACGAGCCATTAAAGTGGTTAGTAATTAATAATGAATCTACATAAACTTGAAGATACCTGATCCTCATATTTTTAGCTAATTGCAAACCTGCAATCAAAGCTTCATATTCTGCTTCATTGTTTGTTTCCTGGAATTCACAGGCTATGGACTGGGGTATTATGTCCCCCTGTGGCGATTTAGGATCTCTAATCCTGTTCCTCTGACGCTAGAGGCGCCATCGGTGAAGAGTACCCAAGGATCCTTGGTCCTCTCCAGTTGTTGTACCTCCAATTCAGCTTCTTTTTGTAGGTCACTAGTGAAATCAGCCACAAAGTCTGCAAGTGCTTGTGACTTGATTGCTATTCTTGGCTCGTACTGGATATCATATGCGCTCAGTTTCAAAGCCGACTTGGCCATTCTACCTGATAACTCTGGTTTTCTAAGAACATTCTTAATAGGATAATTAGTTCTTAGAATAATAGTATGTGTTTCAAAATAATGTCTCAACTTGGTTAAGGCCATAATTAAAGCTAGAATTAGTTTCTCAAGGTGAGAATACCTGACCTCTGCGTCTAGAAGGCTTTTACTTACATAGTAGATGGGATGTTGTTAACCTTCATGATCCTTTACCAAGACGGCACTTACTGCATTTCCAGAGACAACCAAATAGAGAAATAAGGATTCTCCATCCACAGGCTTCATTAAAGCTGGAGCTGAGGATAGGTATTCCTTCAATGCCGTAAGCGCAGTCTCATGCTTTTCCGTCCATTCAAACTTCTTATTCTTTCTAAGGATCTCGTAAAAGTCCTTACACTTTTTTGAGGATCTCGAGATGAACCTATTGAGGGCGGCTATCCTCCCTGTGAGTCTTTGGACATCCTTTGCGTTTGCAGGAGACTTCAAATTGAGGATTGCTTCAATTTGCTCGGGGCTTGCTTTAATTCCTCTTTTAGTCACCATATATCTCAGAAATTTTCCCGCCTTAACACCGAAGAGGCATTTTGACGGATTTAATTTCATGTTATATAGGTCGAGGATATTGAAAGCTTCCTCAAGGTCCCTGAGGTGATCCTCGGCTTTCTTCGACTTCACCACCATATCGTCTATGTATACCTCCATAGTCTTGCCCAACTGATCCTTGTACATCATGTTGACTAGTCTTTGGTACGTTGCCCCTCCATTTCTTAGTCCAAACGGCATAGCAGTATAACAATATATGTCGGTTGGAGTCATGAATGCTGTATCCTCTTGATCGGATGATTCCATCTGAATTTGTTGAAATCCAGAGGAAGCATCCATAAAGGTGAGCATTTCATGTACAGCCTTCGCGTCCACCATGGCATCTATATGTGGTAATGGGAAAGGATCCTTGGGGCATGCCTTGTTTAAATTCGTGAAATCAACACACACCCTCCACTTTCCATTCTATTTTGATACAACGACCACATTAGCTAGCCATCGAGGATACTGAACCTCTCTGATCATACCGGCCTTAAGAAGTTGTTCAACTTCTTCTTGTATGATCTTGTTCCTCTCAGGAGCGAATTTTCTTCGCTTCTGATGGACGGGTTTAACAGTTAAATCCAGGCCGAGTTTATGTGTAATTACCTCTTTTGAAATACCTCTCATGTCTGAGTGCTTGAAGGCAAAGGTAGATCTTCTTCGTCCTAAGAAGGATACTAAATCCTCCTCAATCTTACTGGGGATACTGGATCCTAGGAACACCTTTATCTCTAGATCTTCGGGGTCCAATGATACTTCTTTAAGGTCTTTCTCCTGAGCTTCCAGCACGTCCCTAGGGTGTTGCTGTAGTTGCTATGCTATAGTTTGCTTGGCTGTTGGCTTCATTGATGAGGAATAATAATTCTTGGCCTTCGCTTGGTCACCAACTATCTTTACAACTCCCCAAGGAGTAGGTAGCTTGATGCATTGGTGATAAGTTGAAGCTACCGCCTTCATCCCATGGAGCCAGGGCCTACCTAAAATAACATTGCAACAGGAAAGGTTATCTATAACACAAAATTTTTGGTATGAATTTAACCCTTCGATATAAATTGGGAGGTTGATGTCCCCCAATGTCTTCTTGGTTTCACCACTGAAACCGACTAGCACCGATGTTCTAGGAATGATTTCTGAATCCGGAATGTTCATCTTCTTGAGGACATCATGTTGGATAATGTTGACCGAGCTCCCACCGTCAACTAGGATCCTGCGTACATAATGGTTAGAGATAAATAAAGTAATAATCAAACCGTCGTGATGAGGATCCTGGATTTTTAGCTTGTCTTCCTCATCGAAGAAGATTCTTCTGTCTGTTGTTAAGGTGGTTGATACTATTGGTCGGTCTCCGTTATCCATCTTGACCTCTTTGGCAAGTCTTCTTGCTGCAGAGAAAGAAGTTCCATATATGTCTGAACCTCCGGAGATGAAATTGACCGTTTGCACATCCGGCTCATCTTGATGAGGATCCTGGATCCTCGAATTGAAAAATATTCTCTGATCAGTCACTCGAGTTATGGGGATGAGCGGTCTTCTTTAATTGTCCAACTCGAATTCTTCCGCGGGATTTTCTTCTATAGCACAAGAATCTTAAAACAATTTGTAGTCTCTGGAGACAAAGTTGATCACATGAGCATCTGGTGGTGGTGGTGTTGCCTTTTGTGGAAGATCTTCAGGATCCTGGATCCTGGATTTCTTCCTTCCCAATAGCTCTTTATTGTGACCCTTGCTCAGGAGGTATCCAATTTCCGTCCTTAATCCTATGCAATCATCTGTCATGTGGCCAAAATCTTCGTGAAAGGCACACCACTTGGACTTGTCTTTGAAGGCGGTTGTCTTCTCATTCCTCTGAGGCCACCTTGATTTATCTCCCAGATCCTTCATGGCACAGATTAAGCCATGAGTATCCACGGAAAAACAGTAGTCGGAGATGCATGGATAGTCTTCATCATCTTCTGCGTCTTCGACTGATCGTACAATCTGGTTGTTGAACTTGTTATACGGCTTTGCGTTGTTGTTCTTGAACGAGAATCCTTGCTTCTTGTCAGAAGATTCTGGTTTGGTTCCCCAGACGATCCTGGATCCTCTTGTCTTCTTCTAACCGTATAAATCTGAGAGCCCTGTTCCTTACTTCATCTAGGGTCCTGCAAGGAGTCATCACAAGATCATCATAAAAGGGGGAGCCCCTTTGAAGTCCCATATTGAAGGCCTCAAAAGCTGTAGCCATGTCAAGATTAGTGATTTCCAAGGCTTCCCTACCAAACCTCGTAGCAAAGTCCCTAAGGGATTCATCACTTTGTTGGATAACTCGGTATAAGTCACTAGTTAACTTTTCAAATTTCCTGCTACAGGAAAATTGGCTATTGAATAAGTTAACTAAATAAGAAAAAGAAATAATTGAAATGGGAGGAAGACTTAGCAGCCATTTTAATGTTGATCCTGTCAGTGTGGATCCAAAGCCTTTGCATAGGCAAGCTTCTTTGAGTCTCTCCGGAATAGGATTGATCTCCATTCTTTCTCTATATTGTGCCACATGTTCTTCAGGATCAATAGGATTGATCTCCATTCTTTCTCCATTCTTTCTGTAAGTCTTCATATTTGGAGTCTGGAACCGCTTCGGGATTTCAGCATCACAGATAGGTGGGGCAAACCTGGACAACTTGTGGCTCCCCTCAGGTATCTCGGGAATCGGTCGAATCACCCCGGGAACACTGGATATCATATCCTTTAGCTTCTGTAGCTCCTTGGCCATTGCTTGGTTGATACCTGCATCCTGCATGGGACCATGGTTAACATCTAAGGATAAAGGATCATACAAGTTACCTTTTTGCTGAGTGAAGGTTGGCATCTCGGATGAGTATCTGGGATAAGAAGAGTCAGCGATAGGAGTAGGACCGCCTGACGCTATAGTCTGCATGGGAATGGAATCTCCTTCATGGACTTCGGAGGATCGTTGATGGTGAACCCCTGAGGATCCTGGGTTCTGAAAGGAGTATCCTTGAGGTTGAGAGTTATAGGATCCTGGTTGAAGGGTGGATGATCCTTGCTGAAACAGTGAGGATCCTTGAACCGATTGACCCATGGATACCGGTTGAATGATAGATGATCCTGGCTGGAACAGTGAGGATCCTTGAGCATGTTGACCCATGGACCCCTGTTGAAGGATAGATGATCCTGGCTGAAACAGTGAGGATCCTTGAGCATGTTGACCCATGGACCCCTGTTGAAGGATAGATGATCCTGGCTGAAACAGTGAGGATCCTTGAGCCTGTTGACCCATGGACCCCGGTTGAAGGATAGATGATCCTGGCTGGAACAGTGAGAATCCTTGAGCCTGTTGGCGCATGGACCCATGTTGAAGGATAGATGATCCTTGCGAGAGCTGAGCCATGGATCCTGGACTGGTGAAATCCATCATCCTGGGCACCAGGGGTGAGATCCTCTGCTGGCCTTTTAGTCTTCTTGAGATCTTCTATCTCACGAAGGATCCTCTGGTTAGTCTTGTTATGCTGCTCCATGTATGCTTTAACCTGCGAAACCATAGATGAGACATCATTGTTAGTATTAACCACCGGGGCAGCAACAGCGGTTCTCGAGCTCTGGAAGACCAGTAGTTGCGTCTTGCTTCCAGCAGCAGCAGTCCGTTGTGCTGCCGTGATTGGCGGAGGCATCGGTGGCAAAGTCCTCGATGAGAGAGGGACCGATGACGGCATGGTTGATGAAGCAGAGGTTGATTGAGAGGCCATTGATAGTGATATGGGTACCAAAATATCGAGAATCGATAGGAGTAATATGGATTATAGCACCAATTGCCCCACGGTGGGTGCCAAATTGTTTTGGATGAAAATCGGCTAAGGATAATATATCCAAATCTGTCAAGTGAGGTATAGTGCTAACACGATAACAATGAATGTATACTCGAAATCTTGGTGAACACAAGGATTTGATCACGAGGGAAAAAACCCTTGAATACGATAATCTATACTTCGGTCAAAAACTAACAAGGTAATATTTGGTCAAATTGCTTCGGTCAAAGATTAACAAGGTAATCTTTGGTTGGATGGTACGTGATTATAGTAATCACCGGCACAAAAAACCCCTGGACGGTGAAAACTATCACCGTCAAGTTTATTGATAGTAAAAAGGCGATTACAAATGTTGTGGAGTCGATAATCAACGAATACTATGTGATCACTAGCAGCTATGATATGAGTGATTGTGTGTGTTCTATGTTGATCTCAACTCCGTATATAAAGATAAATTGAATACAACAAACTAATAACTATTCCCTATAATCTCGCTAGTCTTCCACTTTCTTCCAACGTGCTAGTTGACCACGTGCCATAGAAGTCCGGTAGCGACATAAGCGGGAGAATAAGTCCATGAGCCGTTATTGATATTTGAACATCAATCTTCACACGAAATCATCTATTAACAGCTACATTGAATAAGGATCCTGGATCCATACTCTAGCTGGAGTATACTCCATGAGGATAATTGATGTCAGCATGTCTTAAAATCGTCATACCTGTCTAACACATCACCATACTAAACGCAATCATTAGTAAACAAATAATACCGAGGATCGTCGATACTTTATAACCTGATACATATCTCAAGGATAATCTATCCATAAGATAGTTAAGGATTAAGGATCCTCAGCCTAAAATTCATGCCCTAACAAACACGTGCCCCTTTCTCCAAGTTATTGAGGAGAAAAGGCCGATGGAATTGAGGATAAGGTGGCTCGTTCGCTCTAACATTCGATTTGCCCTAACTGAAAGCCCTGCGATCTACAGATGTCATCATCTCGATTTCTGGAAACAGCACACCTTGAAGATGATATTAGTGGGTCACGAATTGAAGACACTTTGGCTGGTCACGAATTGGAAATCACTGAGCAGAATAAGGGCGAGTCTACAGTTTGCATGATAATCTGAATGCCCTGCTATCTTATTCTACCCAACGATTGTTGAGGATTATCCAAGAAACAATGGGGTACCAAGGGAACATGCATGAAGGCCAATTCCAAAAGGGAATGTTCCCGGTTTTATACTGTTTCCTGATCCGCCACATAATCAAAGGTTTAACACCACGGAGGGGTACTTGGACCCTAATGAACAGCGAGATATCCACAGCCACAGTTGCTTTTGTTTATAATACGTCGCTTAATTTTTCAAGAGTGATCTTTGAAGTCCTGGTGGTGAGCTTAACATTCTATATCTAGATCTTCATGAACCGAACCGAATGTGTTTTTAAGAATTAACAGGTTGGGACCAACAAGCCCTTTCAATCCAGAAGTCGAGTATGATATTCTCCCTTGGCTTGTTGATAATAACATTGAAGTTATGGAAGTACCTGAGTCACCCAGGGTGACTGGTGATGAAGAAAGCAATGAGAGTGATGATGATGGTGGCATGTCGGATTCTGATGATAGAGGAGATGATGGACAATGAGGAGATGATCTTTTTGTTGAACAAGATGCTAAGAGAGAGGATGAGATTGTTAATGTTGATGATGTTTTGAATACAGTTGTGAATGATGTTATAACACAAGTTCAGGGGAGACAGTCAATGATGAAACCCAAGATGATTTGATCTTTGACAACATTGTTTCTACACCACCAACTTCACCACAACATCAATCACCACCTTTAAAACATACCCATGAGCCATATATACCTTCTCCACGTCACCATGATCAAACAAATGAACCATACATACCATCCCCACCTACCTCACCACCAACCCAAAGCCAAACACAAAGCCAAGACCAACCTGACCATGAACCTTACATACCAGAATACATTCCATCCCGTCTTATAAACCAACCCAACACACCTTACCAATCACCAATATATTCCCCAACTCTTGACCGACAACACATACCAACTTTAACAATCATACATACTCATACACCTACAATTCAAACCAAAAATCCTTTACCAAGCACCAGTGAAAATATCAATGAAAGCCCACCACATGCAACTCAACCAACTAAAATACCTGGTTCATTTCCTATATCACCTATAAACTCACCATTCCCTGATGCTAGAATGAGACTTCTTGACAGGAATATGACTGTTATTATTGATAACTGTGATCTAAGAAGAGAAAATCAGGTGTTGAAGAAGAAAACACTTATATTGAATCTCAACTGGAGCAGGCTCTGCAACAAATTCAAACCTGGTGACTTAGGTTGAGAAGACCTCAGATGCACAAAATAGGGGGAGAATTTACCTGTTTCTGGTGATGATGAAGAAGAGGATTTTTAAAAATTCTTGGTGATATGTATGGGAGTGAGGAGGAAGAGGAAAGTAGGGATGATGAGAGAGGGTATGAGGCAGATGTTTCTGATGACGTTGTCTAGGAGTATGTAAATGATGTTGAGGTGAATACTGATGAGAATGAAACTGGGGGTGAAATGAATGATAACATTGTGATTGAGACTATTGTCGAAAATGAAGGTGAGAAAGTGGATGAAGTGAATGAAAGTGTGAAAGGTGGGAATGATGAAAATTTGACTAATATACAAACAGATAAAACACTTGAGGCTTACAATGTCACTGAGGAGATGGTGATCTCAGGTGAGACTGTAGCCTTGATCGACAAAACTGAAGAGCTGAATAATGATATGAATGAAGTAACCTCCAAAGAAAAAGAAGTTGATGATGAATTGAATAATTTATTTAAAAAAATTGATAATTTCCCATAAGATTTCCCACCCATAGTGGTGAGGGAAGTAGGCCCATCTAGAATTGAGTATATTGAAGATGAAAGGAGGAGAATCAAGGGGAAGGCAGTGGCTGAACATGAAGGCCAGCTGCAACCCTTAAAACATAAAAGAATTGAGTCCAGTGATGAGGTACTCTTTGTGGATGAATCGGCTAAAGAAGGGATTAAATACATGATAAGATTGTGGGAGAATTGATGCAGATGGAAATGATTAATAGATTTTTGACTGACAAAGAAATGGAGGAACAAAAATTTTGTTGGAAGAGTGTGAGCTGAAAAAGAAATTAAATGAAGAAAAGGGGGGAATTGATCAATAAGTTATTGAAGGGTTATTGAGGTTACGTCAAGCAGAAGATGCTGACAAAGTTCTTGCTATTGTCATTTATAAATTCCAACAACCAAAAACCCCTAAGCCTCAACCGAAAATCCCTGGGCCTAAATTGAATATTCTCACTGCTAAATCTGTAACTGAAAATTCTGATAAGCAGCTGCTGACTGACCTTGATGGAAATACTATTCAACAATTGGTGAAGAAAGCAAGTGAGATGATGAATCATATCTTAATTGATGAAATAAAGAAAGTTGAGAAGAGTTGGCTGACTAATATGCTGCAATATGTAAGGAAAAGGAAAATATTTGGAGTGAATAAAATCCCTGAAGAGGCCTTACCTAAAAAGAAGATAGGGGTAATTCATGTTGTGTCTTTACAAATAATATAACATGAAGATTGTGTGGAGAATGAGCCACGAATTGATGCTCTAAATGACTTGACTGATGCTGAAGATGATGAGGTTGATGAAAACAAAGAGGTTCATGATTCGCCCAATGTGGATATAAGGGGGTGTTTGGTAGAGAGATTTGAGGGTGGAGAATTAGGTTTCTCTTGTTTGGGAGAATTAGGCGGAGAATTGGGCGGAGAATTGGTTTTCTCTGAGAATTGGGTGTAGGCAAAAAGTAGAGAAATCCAATTCTCTCCATTTGGAAGAGAAATGGAATTCTCTCTGCTTCTAAATCGCGTCTCTGCTCTACTCCGTTCGCGTATGATGATGATGATGCTCCGACCGGCGATGGTGATGATGATGCCGACGTCCGGCACGGCGGCCGACGCCGCAGCCACGTCCGTTCGCGTCTCTGAGCCAAAACGAAACCCTAAATCGCGAGGCGGTGTTGCGAGGCGGAACCCTAAATCGCGGTGTTGATGTTGCGCGGCGATGATGATGACGCTCTACTTCGTTCGCGGTGTTGCGACGCGTCTCTGAGCCACCATTTCTCCACCATGATGCCGAGGCGGAACCCTAATCACGTCTCTGCTCCCGTTTCTCCACCCATTTCTCTATTGTACCAAACAAAGGAAATGATTGTCAATTCTCCACCCATTTCTATTTCTCTCCAATTCCATTTCTCTCCCATTTCTATTTCCATTTCTTCCCATTCTTTTTCTCTGTACCAAACACCCCCTAACAGATATTCACAGGGAAAATATTCAAGCCAGACTGGATGAGTTGAAGAGAGAAGATCCCAGGATCATAATTTTAATGGGACATGGCTTTGAATTTGAGAAGTTGGCGGTTTTGACTGTTCTGATGATAAAAAATGATCTGATGAAATATTTAGCAGATTTGTAGGTAAATTTGGATTCCTCATTGAGCATGGTTTTAACCTTGAGATTGTGGACTCAATGAGCATGAGGGAATTGGACGAGAAGTTTAAAAGATTATCACAGAAAATAAAAGAAGATGCTAATAATGCTAAGAAAAAAATACTTTCACAAGATAAAATAAAGTTTATTGGAAAGATTGATGGTGGCAAGGGGTTAAGGAGATAAAGTGAAGAATTTGATTGATAGTGGGAAGAAGAAGATGTATGTGTACGAACTGTCAAAATACTTAGAGGAGAAGAAGACTGAATCTAAAAGTGATAAAAGAACTCAAGCTTCTCCTTTGTTGAAAAGAGTGAAGGAAGAACCTGCTGAAACAAGTACAAGAGTCAATCTATTGCCGTGGGAAGATAAATATAGAATCAGGACTCTAAAAGAATTCATGTCAAGTAAAGGAATGTCTGAAAAAGTCTTTGATAATCTTGGCCAAGCACAACTTAAGGAATTGTTCTATACTGGAAAGTACATTGGGAGAAATTGGAAGAAGAACAAAGAAAATTATTATCTTTCCAATAAGGACCAGGAGGGGAACCAGTTCAAAGGAAATCTCCCCCCACTGAACAAATTGATAGAGAGACAATGGAGATGATCAAAACCTTGTCTCAAGAAGGGGGTGATTACATAAAGTTGATCATGATGAAAAAGGCTGAAATTGTGAAACTGTATGAACAAAGGAGGCATGTGAGAAGACCTAAATCCAAAAGACAATATACTCCAAGGGTCTCCACTGTAAGTGTCCCCATTCCAACTACAAGGTCAAATATGCAGAGACAACAAAGGCCACCTTCAGATGTGGACCTACCCAAGAACCTTTATTTTGATTCATGGACAAAGACCTTGAAAATGATCATATCTAATGGAGAATTGAAGAAAATTATATTCAAAGATGACTTTCAAGATTACAAGAGAGACCAACTGGAAGAAATGGCCAGACTCAACATGTATGATTATCAAGAGAGACAAAGATTTGCTGGACAACAGAGAAATGAACTTTCTAGGTTCTTAAAAAAACAATCTAGAAAGGGATTTCCTTTGCTAAACAAGAAAAGGAAGGTGGAGCTCTCACAAGCTGAAAGGAAAAAGAGATAGAGGTGGATGAGTGATATTAGGATGACTGAACTACCCAACAAGCAAACAAGAAGATCCTCTAATCCTCTGGCTACAATAACGGAGTGCATAAACATGAAGTAGAAGATGTTGAGGCCCAACTATGAAGTCCAAAAATATGGTAAAATTACCAAGATAGTCTTTGAAGAAAAATCCCAATCTTTCATTTTGAGAAATTCTAATGGACTGGCCTTATGCATCACTGAGCATGCCACTGACTTGGAATATCTACATGTGGAGGATCTTGATGACATAATAAGATGGAATCTGCCGTCTCAACATCCATACCACAAGGAGATCTCCGTATTATAGCAAAAATTTTGATAGAAGATCAGAGGCTGGAAGCTCAGGAAGATGAAGGCCTTTTATTTTTCTATTTGATTTTGATGTGTAATATCCATGTTACAGCATTTTGAATATGTAATATTCTTTATGTAATGTAATTTTGATTCTAGAAATTTGATGTGTATTTTGAAAAGTGTATGAAACTACAACTGCTTTGGTGTATCAGAGAATTCCAGTCTATGGGGAGATTGTTGGGATCAATATTCAACAAAAGGAAGATCGGAATCTTCTCAGCCTCCTCAGAAATGGCTACGTATGGAACACGAACAAGCTTGGCCCTTCGAGCAAGCCTAAACTTAATTCAAGCAAGGTATTTTGCTTTCGAGCAAAGTTATCTTCTGGAATTCTTCTAAGTGTCATCTGGCAAGGTTATCTTCTAGAATTCTTCTTTAGTGGATATCCGGGCAGGGTTCGCAAATTGGTGTATTACCGGGCAAGGTTCACTAGTTTATGCAAATCCGGGCAATGATCACTTTATCAAGCAAGTATGCTCTTCATAGCCAAGTAAGATTTACTCCCGAGTAAGCTTTTGGCTAACCATGCTCTTCAAGCCAAGTAATGGAAGATCGGGCAAGGTATTCTTTAATAATATGGTCCAAGTATGCTTGATGATTAATGGAATATCTCTAAGTAACATCGAGCAAGGTTCAACTCAAGCAATGAACAGTGCTACCAAGCACACTTTGCCAATAAGCTATTTACTAGTAAAGAGTTGAAGGGACAATTGAAGAACAAGGTTGCTCGTAAGGGTTTGTCGGGCAAAGTCTGGCAAAGTCAAGAAGATTGAAGTCTACCCGGCGAGTATTTTACTTGGTAAAATACTCTTCAAGTAAAGTCTACCCGGAAACTATCCCGGGCACACATCTATGTTACCAAGTACTGAAGGAAGGAAGAGCACACAGTCTACTCGAAAAGGTAATTCTGCTACAAAGCCTACCAGGAAGACTTGTTTTACACTTAGAATAATTTTGAATATGTAATTTGAATATGTATTAACGTTTAGGGTTTCTAGAAGGAATGACAGCTGTAATGGGGTGTCAGGCCTATAAAAGGAATGATTTAGGGCACACCTACGGCAGCGGCGCTAAGAACGGATAGAGGCAAACACACTTTTAGGATAAGAGAGAATATTTTCTGAGTGTGACAGCCGTTCCAGGAACCATACGGATAAACTTTCCATTCAAGAAACCCTAAATCGATTATCGTTTGTATGATGAATATTATAAAAATGGAAATCTTTTGAGTTAATCTTGTTTGTGTTAGTTACCTTTGATTATTGTTTAGCAACTAGTCAGTTTGTTATTGATTCCGCCTTTAACAAACGGTAATGTTACTAAATATAGCAAGCCGTCATTAACTCCCTGTCGACACATTTATTTGTGTGAGTTATGGCATGATTTGAATAAGATCTACCTGAAATCGGGGACCTGACAAGTGGTATCAGAGCTTGTTGCTGCTATTTTGGAAAGATTCTTGTTGCTGATTAAAGATTTGAAGAAAGATGACGTAAGCAGACCACTGTTCCATTGAAAAGTGACGCCTGCAGCTCTGTTCTTCATTTTTCTTCCCGATCTACAATCTATTGGTGTTTTCTCTTCCTTATTTCAATTAAAGCTCTAATCTTTATTTATAAATCTTGTTCTAATCGCACCAGATACATCAGATCTGAACAACCAGTTCTCAGATCTGATTGTTTTAAAAAAAACTCTGTTTCTTTCACAAATTAACTGATTTTGATCTTTCAAAATGTCTGGTTATGAAGAACAAGAAGTGTCTACTAACAAGATTCCTAGACTGTATGGACAGGAAAATTTCACATAATGGAAGGTCTTGTTTGAAGCAGCCGTTTGCTATAATGATGTGGATATGTGGAAGTCAATCAAGGAAGGTCCACAAGGAACTGAGGAGGATGGGGCAAATCCAGCTGCAATTGCAGCTGTGAGAGAAAGAATGAGAAAAGTGGATGACAAGGCTTTAGCAATGTTAAAGTTAGGTCTGTCTTGGGAGATACTTGCACATCATGCCACCGCAAAGGCAATGTATGATGCAATACTTGAAATGTTTGAGGGAAACACTGAGCTCAAAAACATCAAGAAGCAGAAACTAAAACAACAGTTAGAGAGGTTCAAGTATAAAGATGGAGAAAGGTTGAAGTCCATTCTTGAAAGGTTCTTAGAAATAGTGAATGATTTGAGAACCAAAGACTATGTCATGACTGACTTTGATTTGAATACCAAGCTGCTCAACTCAATGCCAAAGGAATGGTACACTGCCTGCAAATTCATCCTTCAGAAGCACAACTTCAATGATTTGAAATTGGATGATGTAGTGTGCTTCCTTCAGGCTGCAGAGATTGAGATGATAGAGAATGAGATGATCAAAGAAGAAAAGCCCTGTTTCAATGTTTCCAATGCTCTCATTGCACCTATAGGCAACTTGTCAACCAAAAACCAACAACAGATTCCCATCATTGAGGAACCAGCTGAGCATGGTGTTGACACACCAAAATCTTTTGTTGAAGGTAGTGCAAGTAACCATGGTAACCAGCAAAGGTTCAATGTCCAGTTGATAGATGATACTGATTCTGCCTCTATGGAAAGTGGGCGAGTTCCTTACACTGGTGGTGGAAATAGACAAGGGAGTAAAACACATGTTTTGTTCTCAAAGTTTACAGAGTCATATAATGCTTTTGTTGCAAAGAATTTAATTCACACAAGTGTGGTACAAGATGATCTTGAGCAGATAGATGCAGATGATTTGGAGGATATGGATTTGAAGTGGCAAGCAGCCATGTTGGTTCTTAGAAGCAAGAGGCTATACAACAGGACTGGTAGGTCACTCATATCAGGACCTAATGAAAGAATTGGTTTTGATAATTCAAAAGCCATTTGCTACAATTGTCAACAGCCTGGTCATTTTGCAAGAGAATGTAACATGCCAAGAAACTTTCAAATGAACCAGTTTCAAAACCAACCAAGAAATCAGCAACCTCAATATCTACAAAATCAGCAGAGAACCAACAACAACAACTTCAACAACTATAATCCCAACTTCAACAACTTCCAACCTCAAATGAACAATCATAATAATCAAGGAGTGCCTCAGAATAAAGGTTTTCAGAGAAACAACAACCAAAACCTTCAAACCATTCCAAACAACATTGTCCCAATCAACCAAAACCAACCCAGAAATCAAGGAAATGTGGTTGTAACTACACAGCATGAGGGTAACTTTGATTGGAGCAATCATGAAGAAGACATTGGTGATGATATCAAGAAAGCAAATGTGGCATTCATGGCCTTGATTGAGAAAGAAGCATGATCATCATCTCAGGTACACTCTGCTCCTACTATTGATTTAAATGAAATTATCAATGAGTTAAAAGTAAAAGTAGGCAAGCTGGAAAGTGAGTGTTACAAGAAACAAAGTAATGGGTATGAGGCTAGTGAGATGATTAGTGAAGAAAGGATGAAGAGTCTAGAAGATGACTGTGTCAGTAGTTACAGAGCTCAGTAAAGGTTAACAACTGAAATAGAAGGGTTGAAGAAAATGATAATTGAAGAGAAGGCGCAGAACACAAAATTGCAAGTTGACAATGAGTTCTTGAAGAACTTAGTCTCCACTGGAAACATCTGTGGAATTCTAAACCAAGTAAAGGAAGAAGACAAATACACAGTAGTACCACCACCATTCAACAACAACTTTATGCCAAAGGTTGATAAAGAGAAAAGAGATGCATATCAACAATTCAAAGATGTCTTTCAAGACAAAGAAGAGTTTGTGGACTTGTATAAGAATGTTGAGGTGAGTGAAGAAGGAGAATTTGTGGTTAAGAAGGATGTAAAAGAAGATAAGTCAATTGGAGTTCAAGTATCTGAAGATGACTTTGATTCTGTTGACTTGAATCAAGATGATTTGAGTGATTTGAGTGATCAAATCACTGATGAAGAAATCAAAGCTGCTGAAAGAGGAAGAAAATACAAGAAACCAGAATCCATTAACAAACTTCCAATGCATCCACCTATTACACCAAGAATGAAGAAACATAATGAAAGAATGAAGAGAGAGCATGTGTCCTTTGACATATGTGAAAGGAAGAAGGTAAGTTACAATGCTGTAAGGCCTCCAAGCAAAATAGTATTGGAAAGGATAAAGCAGAACAACAAGAAAAGGGTGAATGAAAATGTGGATGTTGACAACTTTATCCCAATTTACCTTGTTTTCTCTAATCATGAAGTAATTGATATTGGAGAAGTGGAAACCATGGAAGAGTATGAGAAGAGGAAATCAAGACATAGAGAAAGTCAAGATGAAGAACCACTGAATATGCAAAAAATTGTATTTGTAAAGAGCAAGACTGAAAGACAAGACATCAAGATTGAGGAATTTGTTCCTTTCTCAATAGATTTTGATAGTCTAAGACCTCAAAAGACACTTGGTGTTAACGCACCTAGACCAAGTGAAAGATTCAAGAAAGGAAGTGAACATGAAAAATATAAGGGAAAAGTCTGGTGCAAGAAGTGTGATGAGTATGGTCACCACACAGACTCTTGCAATGAAAGACTCAAATTCAAGCCTTTTCATGTCCCAGATGAAACAAAGTATGGACAAGACTTTGTTGTGTACAAGCAGAAGTATGATGATTACCTGGGAAAGGGAAAGGTCTGTGAGAAGAAATCATTGAACGAGGATAGCCTGAAGCCATCAGTAAAAGGCAAGAAAAATGTGGCTGAACAAGCCAAAAGGAGTAAATCTCCTATGAAGCATGAGCAAGATGTCAAAACAAATTTCAACCATTGAGAATAACTCCTAAAAGGGACACACAATCAGTCAAATCTGACAGTTCTCAAGGATCACCAAACTGTGAGAAAACAAGAATCAGAGACATCTTTCCTAGAAATAAACCAACTGAACTCACTGGTGATGAGAAGTTTCTAATGAAACATGGTTATGAACCTGAAGGATTTCATTAGAAACCTAAGGCTGAAACTAAGGTTGAGACAGTTGCTGATGTAAGAAACTACTCTGAAAAGAAAGATTATGTGGTGAAAGAATGTGAAATTGCATCAGAAGAATGTCAAAGCTCAACCTCATTTGTTAAAACCCCAAGAAAGTGTGGCTATGAAACTGACAATTCAGACAATATAGAAGTCACTCATGAAGATCCTGAACCAACAACACTCACTTCCCAAGCTGCCACTGAAACTGAAGTTGATGAGATGCAGGCTGAAACAGCTTGAACTTCATCACTCAACTAATCAAACTCTTTCTTTTGTGCAGGAACAGTCCACTCTTTCTTTTGTGCAGGACTTGTGACAAGAGATCACTTGTCAATTATGAAGAAAAGTTTGAAGGTCCTGTAGCCTTTGGGAGTGATGAAAATGGTGGAAAGATTGTTGGAAAGAGAAATTTAAAAAATGGAAAAGTTTCATTTGATAATGTGTTTCATGTTGAAGGTCTTCAGTATAATCTGCTGAGTATATCACAAATGTGTGATAAGGGATACAAAGTCAGTTTTGATGATTCACATTGTTTTATCCTAAAACCTGAGTTTGTTATCCCACCTGAAATGATTATGATGATAGCACCAAGAAATGGCAATCTATATGAATTAAATATGAAAGAAGCTATTTCTAGGGGAGGTGCATGCTTTGTGTCCAAAGCCACTGAAAATGAGTCAAAATTGTGGCATAGGAAATTGTGTCATGTGAACTTGAAGAACATGAATAGACTTGTCAAAGGTGAACATGTAATTGGCTTACCTACAAGAGAATTCAAATTGGAAGATCATTGTAGTTCATGCCAGAAAGGCAAGCAACACAAATCTTCTCATAAGTCAAAGCTCATCAATTCAATTGATCAAGTACTTGAACTACTTAACATAGATCTCTTTGGTCCTGTGAGTGTACCAAGTATAGGGAAGAAGAGATATTGTCTTGTGATCATTGATGACTATTTAAGATATACTTGGGTTTATTTGCTGAGTACCAAGGATGAGACTACAGAGTTGATTAAGGGACGTGTAACAATGATTGAGAACAAACTGAGTAAGAAGGTTAAAATGATGAGAAGTGACAATGGTACAGAGTTCAAAAATGGAGTTATGGAAGAATTTTGTGTTGGAAAGGGAATAATTCAACAATTCTCAGCTCCTAGAACTCCTGAACAAAATGGTGTTGTAGAAAGAAGGAACAGAACTTTGATTGAAGCTGCAAGAACCATGATAGCATATGCTAATTTACCAGTTACATTCTGGGCTGAAGCCTTAAATACAGCCTGCTATGTTCAGAATAGGGTACTAGTCAACAAAAGGCATAACAAAACTCCATATGAGATTTTCTTTAACAGAAAGCCTTATATCAAGTTTTTCAAACCTTTTGGATGCAAATGTTTTCTTCTAAACACTAGAGATTACTTGAACAAGTTTCAGACAAAATCCCTAGATTGTTTCTTTGTTGGATATTCTACACATTCAAAAGCATACAGAGTATATGTGAAAGATCATTTGAGTGTTATTGAATCATCTGACATCATCTTTAATGAAAATCAATTCAACACAGTTGATGGTGCAGCATGGCTGTTTGATCATGAGAAGTTGATAAGGTCTTGCATGATTTATCCTGAAGATTTTGATGACTCATTCTACAAGACCAGTGTCACTGAAGAGAAAAAGAAGAAAACATTGGACTTGGAAGAATTATGGAAGAAGGTTGCTAATAAAGAAAAGGAGTATACATTTGTAAGGGTTCCCTCAGGTGATGTTGTTGAACAAGCTGAAGACAACAATCAGGAGAACAATCAGAATCCAGAATAAGATCATGTAGATTTGAATCAAAATAATGAAGAACCAAACAATGATCTAGTTCAGGATGAGGGAATCTCAGGCAACATGCAAAACAATGAAGAAGCTATATCTACAGCAAGGTTTCAAGATATGTTTCAAAGACTGAACTTAGAAAACAAATCATAATAAAGTATATGTGTTCCTTGTCAAGATGGGTTAGATTGATACCTGGTAATGCAAATCATAATTGATCTATTTGCAGTATGAAGTTTGATGAGAAATAGTTCGTCGGTCAATGAAGAAGATGAGCATCGAAACTCTAGTAAAATAAATTAATCAATAATAAAGTATATGTGTTCCTTGTCAAAGACTCAAAATTTTTCACATCTTAATTACTCTTACTAAGAGATATCAAGTAGCACTACTAAATTAACTAATTATTCTACTAGCAATTGGATTTACATTGGTTTACAACATTTATACATGTATTAGAAGAAGCTAATGGTTTCCAGACTAAAATATTGTCAAACTGCTCTTAGCTTATGCAAATGTCAACATATGTTGCAACGCGAGATGCCTCTATAATTCACATATTAATCACAAAGCACCAAATTATGAATTAACATGTGAATTACTCCAACTAAGCCTATAATATTAAAACTCACGATTTTAAGGTATCTAAGCTTCTCTAGCATGAAATCCACATTTATAAATTGATCCGAGACGGTGGTGATTCCATCTTCATTACTTTTAATAGAAATCTAATGGCCAAAATCTGATAAGAATAAACAAAATAAATGAAAAATATTTGAAATCATAATAAGCCCCTTATCAGTAGGAGCAAAAGATCGGCGTGGGTCAGATTGATACCTGGTAATGCAAATCATAATTGATCTATTTGCAGAATGAAGTTTGATGAGAAATAGTTCAACGGTCAATGAAGAAGATGAGCAAAGAAACTCTAGTAAAATAAATTAATCAATAGTGATGTAAACGGTCAATGAAGAAATGGTTCATCCTCAGGTTCAGGCTTAGGTTCCTCTGGGATGGGTGTTTCAATAGTAGGCACTTCATCTGGTTTTTCCTTTTCAGCCTGTTTCTTTTGTTTCTCCCTCAAAGTTTGGATTCTTCTCTTCTTTGCTTGAGGTTCATCAGTTGGTTTAGCCTGTTTGGTAGAGCCCTCAGTTTGGACCCTTTTCAATTTTTCTTTTCTTTTTAGTTTGTTGTATTGGTCCAACACTGATTCTCTGGATAAATGTTCAACAATCTCAGGCTTCATACCTCTCTGCAGTAAATAACCACACATGCCTCCAAACTTTTTCTTCACTCCTCCATCTTTTCAAGTTTCTCATTTTCTTTCACACATTTTTCAATCACCCTTTTCTCTTTCACTGTTATAGAGATCTTGGAGTTTATCAAAAGTAAAGTGAGACAAATCCTTTTCAGAATAGTTGTGCCTTCTGAGATAATCTCTGTATTTCTGGGCATCTCTATTCTTTTGTTGCATAAGCTTCTTGAGAGTATTATTTTCTTCTTCTAATCTCTGCTTCAATTCATCATCATTCATAGCAGCCAGAGTTTCAAAGCTTATACCAAATCTTCTTAACTTTATCACCAATGGATTTTTCTTTTTAGCTTCCAACACATTCAGCTCAATGTTTGCCCTATGTTCCTCAGTCATTGTGACTTGAGGGGACACAACATTAGCAGCTTTCACATTCATTGCCTGATCATTCTCAGGGTCATCATCATTATCATCATAATCCTCATATTCATCCTCTTCTTCAGTTAAATCATTCATGGCATCAATTTTTGGTTCATCAGAAGGTGGATGATCTGGTTCATTTCTGGTTGGCACATCAGGGACACCTGGGATCTTTTGTCCTGGTCGTAGTGTCTGCAAAGGAATTGCCCTTATGGGACCTGCTTCATCATCTGGTGTTTCAACAAAATACTGGTTTTTATCATCCCACTTTCCTCTTTTAGCAGATCTTTCTTGTTCGGTTTGCTCAGCTGACCTCTTTCTTCTCGTATAAATTTTGGCAAATCTGTTGACTTTCTCAGCAAATTCTTCTTTTAGTTTAGAAAGCCTTTCTCTTTTCTGATTGAGTGTTTCATAAGGCTCAGGCAAATTTACCCTTTCTGACCAACTGTCAGTGGGATTCTTCTTCAGATCTTCTTTTACCTGTTCAGTCTATTTCTTGGCAGCCATTGAAGCAATGGACTCACCAATTTCTTCTTCAATAATCAGACCAGTATTCAAGTTGGTTGGTTTAGCAGTTTCTGATTGTTGACTTTGAGACTGGAACTTTCTAACCACCATAGCTAGGGAATTTTCAACTTCCTCAGCTCTATTCATCATAATCAATTCTTCAAGCATCTCCTGATCAGCCACATCATCAATCATTTCTTTTGCAAGATTGGCTTGTTTGATCAAGATCTCCTGCTCTGCCATTTCTTCAGGAGTTATGGGTTGGGCTATTTTCTCCCTTTCCATTGATTCTCTGATAATTCTTTCTTGTTCCCTTAAGGCAGCATCAGCAGCAATAGCATCATCTCTAAATAATACATCATTTTCAGGATATGCCTTAACAGGCTCTTCTTCTGTAACTTTTGCTTTTCCTTTGTCCATCCTTTTCTTTAACTCTTCTTCACTTTCTTGAGGGAAATTATCAATTTCTTTTTCAAGTTCATCCATCTCATCATCACATTCTACATTCTTGGAGCATTCTGCTTGTTCATTTTCTGGTTCAGTGAGTATTAGCTCCTCAGTAGCAGTATCTTCATCATTCATCACTTCAGTGTCTACTTCTGTACGTATGTCAGTCAAGACATCAGTAGCTATGTCAGTAGGAGTATCAGTGGCCATATCAGTGATAGCCACATTTTCTTCTGTATTTATCTCTTCAATCCTTTCCTCTGTCTCAACCTGCTCTTCAACATTTATCTTTTCAATTTCATTCACTTTCTCAACAGTCTCTTCATCTCTTCTTTCATCAATGTAATCATAGTCTTGTTCTGCACCCTCAGACATATCTCCTTCATACTCATCATCATCAATCCTCCTTTCATCACTGCTTTCCTCTCCATCATCATACACATTCACAATCAACTTTAAAGCATCAGCAGTCTCTGCAACTGTTACATTTTCTTCATCATTTCCACCTGAGACAGCTGGCATAGATACATTCTTCCCCTGTTTTGGGGCAGCTGAGGTCTTCTCAACCTCCTGCTCCAGGGTTTGAATTCTCAAATTTGCTTCTACTAGTCTTTTCAACAACATAACATTTTCCTCAGTTACTTCCTCATTCCTTCTTCTCAGTTCAACATTTTCTTTTAATAAGGTCAGAAGGTCACTATCAGTTGGTGGTGTTGTAGGTGGTGATGTGGTGAAATGTTCATAATCAGGTTGTTCTTGGTTTGAAGTGTGGGATTGAAATATGGATGGTGGTGTTTGTGGTGGTGGGGATGTATGTGTAGGTGTTTTTGGTTGGCTTAAGGTTAGGATTTGTGGTTGTGTGTGAGTGATCTGGTGTGGTGGAGTTTGTGGTGGTGATGGAATTTTGGTTGTTCAATGTGCTCAAGTTGCTCCCCCTGAATAGGTGCAACAACTTCAATATTCACTTCGTCTCCTCCTTCATCTCCATTACCATCTCCATTATCAGAGTTTCCATCATCATCACTGTCATCATCCTCTCCTCCTTCCTCCTCTGAGCTTAACTCAGGTACTTGCATCACTTGCAAGTCATGGTCCAATAACCATGGCAATATCTCAAATGGAACATTTGAGTTGTATGTATTTGAGACACCTGGATTTTTGATTCTTCTATATGTGTTAGGGTCTTGTAGTTGGTGTGTAGTTCCAACAGTGGGTAGATCTTGAAGCTCACTATTGAAGATTATCTGTAGGAATCTTGGATATTGTAAAAATCTTTCTCTTTCAGGCTTCTTCAGATTTCCTACTAATCATTCAAATATCATCTTAGAGAAATTGAAGGGCAGATCATATATAATCCCAACTGTGGCATTTGCCAAGTCGTGACTCATCAAGGTCCATGATCCTTTCCTTGGAGCAAATCCGTGTATACCATGGTGAATAAGAAATCTGTACAACATAGGAAACATGCCCTTCTGAAACTGTCCATCATGAACATTTCCTTGATAACCCATTGTCTCTTCAAATATTTTCATCAAGTGGGGTGTGCTGAAGTTTATTGAGTTGTGATCACCATCATTCAACCTGAGACATCTTCTTATCATTCTCTCTGTAATATGTATCTCTTGTCTAGCCACGGTTGCCTCGATTCTTTTACCATTTATGTCCTCAACCAGTTCTGCAGATCTCCAGAAATCCAAGGAGTGATTTCTGTAAATTACAAGGCTTTCAGTGAATGCAAAACTGACATTGGACCGAGCTATCCGAGTTATCATCCTAGCCATCGGCTCATTGTCAGGTGTGACTTGTAGAAGTGCACACATATTATGTTTTGGTTCGAAGACATACTTGGGTTCATCGTCTGCCATATCTGAATCACATAAACAAACATATTCAAAGTGAAATTAGTTATAAAGTTCAGTACTTTTAGATAATTTCAAGGTATAAAAATGAAGAAGAAAGAAAAGAGAGAAAAATCATCAAGAACCTGTTCTTCGACAAATTTATAACCTAAACACATAAACAGAGTATTAGTAATTAGATACATAATCAAAGCCCATTATAGTCTAATCGTGGTCAAAAAACACATTAATGTTGCTTACCGAGTCGGAATTAGAGGGCTAATTAAAGTTAGGGTTAAGAATAATAGAATGTGATAAGTCGGTTTTGGTTTCTTTGCGAGTAAGCAGTTGCAGTGGAAGGAGAGAGGGAAAAATAATGTTGAAAATTTTGCCTAACTCCCTCTTATATACCTTTTGAAAGTGGGTTTTAAATGCTTTTTGTCATTTTGTGAATTATTAGCTGTCAAACAGTAACATTATCCACTTGATATTAAAAACAATATTTATATTTTAAGTTAATAAAACCTTACTCGGAATTATTCTTTTCAAAGTCTACTCGGTATACATCCACTTACAAAGCTTACACGGTCAAAATTTGCTTGGAAAATTTTCATTTTTGAATATACAAAGTTTGCCCGAATCCTTCTATTTATAAACCTTGCTCGATCAAGCTAATTAATTTAGAGTTAAGACATAATGAAGAAAGCTTACCCGAAATACTAGATTTCTTGAGAAATTAATCACAAGGCAAATAATCAAGTATAAACATCCTTACTAGGAATCAATCAAGACACCCATATAGATTTCTCAATCTCAAATTAAAACTTATCTAGCATAAACCCTAATAAGAATCATAATCAATTTTATCATACTAAATACCATATTCAATCAAGCATACTTGAAAACATAGTGTGCCCGAGCATCCATTCAAGAGAATATTGTGCCCGAACACCTTTCTAATGCAAAGTATACCCGAATAACCTTCATATAGTACAAAGTGTGCCCGGAAAAGGATTTCTAGCAGACAGTGTACTCGGAAAGTTAAGTTTTGAAATTACCAAGTAAATTGAGGGAACAAAAGTGTACCCGAAATATAAAGTGTGTCCGGAAAACAAAGTTTGCCCGAAAGCACTTGTAATTTCAAAGAAATCATAAACACACATATCACAGAGCATGCTCGGAATGAAATTAAAACACATAAACATTAAAGTGTGCTATAGTCTATAATTTCATAGAGCTTCCCCGAAAATCCTATGTTAGCACTAAGCTTGCTAGGATAAACACATTCAATCATCAGGTATGCCCTTACCCGAGGGATTTCAACATGCCAAACCATACCCGAAAAATGACAAACTTAAATAGTAATATCTAAGCACGCCCGGAAAGATTAACAAACCTTTCCTAACAACATATTCACACAAATCACAAAGCTTACTTGATGTACTTGACTAAGTTCATAAAGTTTGCTTGGAATCACAATCAGCATATAACATGCATAGCTTGCCCGAAACAAGAATTTATTGTTAAAAGCTAGCTATAACAATACATAACCATCTCAAGACTTCAAGCTTGCTCGGGAAATGAGTACAACAGTGTACTCTACCCGGAAAGTGTAAACACTTCAAAGCATGCCCGAAAATCATAAAGTTAGTCGAAAATGACTAAGCTTACCCGGAAAGGTCATAAATCATCAAACCTTACCCGAGATATCATATTCAAACATATTCAACTGTTTTGTGCCCGGAAAGGTTATAAAACATTAAACCTTACCCGAACTAACATATTCAGCCAATTAAAGGCAAAATGCAACACTTTTTGACTTAAACCACTTTGTCAAAATATATTTTTCATTTCAGATCATAGTTTAAGAGCAAATGGTGCATTTAGAGATCAAATTTCAGTTATATTTCTCTTCAAAATAGTTTCTTCCATTTTCTGAAAAGATCTCAAGAATGGGATCATATTAAGCTATCTCAATACTTCACTCTCAGCATTATTATGACAACATAGATAGGTTAACAACAGGTATAAACTTAGCATGAATTTCATCTCCTTGGTTATATGATTTAGGTTCATTTAAAGCATAATGCATTAATGGTCAACACTGTGCTATGATGCCTCATATCTCTTCTCAAAGCTTATTTGACTTTCCCCAGATCACCCCAATTTGACTCCAACCTCCTGTATTTGGTCAAAAACTTGTTTTTGTATGACTGAACTTATTGTATTTTTGTATTTTTTAGATTCAAACATATATAGAGGTTGAACGTTGGACTTACAATTAGTAACATGCCTTTCATTCAAGATGAGACAGATTTTGTCAACATCTTTTTAGTTCTTGTTGTAACCCTCTTGTTTGATAAAATATTTAAAACACTTATCAACTTTTGGTTGATTTATTCATTCTTCCCCTTGTTTTTGATATTTTCTCAAATTTTCTTGAAGCATGTTCTTTGTCATATTTAAAGATGTTTCATTTTTGGTTGACCAAATAACAACAGGCTCGTGTATGACTGGGTAATCACTTTTCTGCCTATCATTTGGAGAGATTTATCTTGAGACATGCAAAGACAACTATGTATCTCCACATAAAGATTAGCATATTCATTATGTTAATATCACCTTAGATTTTACATCATCATGGGAAAGCAACCATACATGTTAATGACTATACTAAGGTCTTTTTAACCTATTAATTCCATATGATCAGCTAAGTAGTCAATGTACTATCATTTCCCATTAAACACAGTTTAATATTCAATCACCCCAATATCTCTTCATTGTCAGGTTAATGGCTATCCTGTTTGACCAAAAGTGGTCAACAGGACCAAACATACATGTGAATATATGTCCTTTCAAAGTTAGAGCTATTGACATAGTTTTAAGTGAAGGAATAAGAAACAAGTTATTATTGCCCCAAATGCATTCAGTTTTCAGGTCAATGGCTATCCTTTGAATCTGTAGAGATTTAAGGACAAAACATACACGGGTGCATGTCCTTCCAACTGGGCAAATGACATAGTTTTCAGCAAAAACAACTACTTGAGACTTTTCTTAAAAAAAATCCTTCTTTTAAGCTTCTTTTAAAGCTTGAACTGAATAATCTTATCATATCTCTTCACCATTAACAACATGCTCATGTTTTGATTAAAATAAAGTATTTATGCAAAATTCATTTGAAATTTCATTAAATCACTTAATTTTGACATAAAACACATTTTGACATAAACAGTTGCAGTACATAATTCAATCTGAATGACACTCAATATTATCAGGAGAAGCAAACATTTAACAACATTCATGTGTAAGCCTATCCTAACAACATCAGATGATCAGATAAAACACATAGTCAAGCATTAAAGCAGTGATGTCAAATAAGCTTACTCTCACAGGTAAATCATAACACAGACACTTATTCTAACATCACAAATGCACATCAACTGATAATCATGCAAACCTATCAATCAGATCAAACATGCCAAATTTTGCATACATAGACAGTTAAAGCACATAACAGTTAACATATTCAGTAGCATATTCAAATATCATACTTAAGTAACATAATCAAGCATATTCACTAAACATTCAATATGTGTAATCTCTAACAAAATAATCAGTTATCACAGAGAGACACACAACCAGGCACACATCCTTAATCAGATTTCATCAGAGTTGATCATTCCCAGGGCTTTCAGAAGAAAGTTGAACCTGGTTCTTTCAAGTGGTTTGGTGAAAAGGTTAGCCAAATTGTCAATTGTATCAACTCTTTGCATTTCAATCAAACCTTTTTCACTGCAGTCTCTGATGAAATGATGTCTGATTTCAATGTGCTTAGTTTTGGAATGTTGAACTGGATTCTTAACAGTAAAATATGCAGCTGTATTGTCAATAAGAATAGGGGTGTTCAAGAAATTCAAACCATAGTCCAGCATCTGATTTTGAATCCATAGAACTTGTGAACAGCAGGCAGATGCAGCTACATATTCAGCTTCTGCAGTAGAGATTGAGACTGTAGTATGCTTTTTGCATTGCCATGACACTAGCCTTCCACCCAAAAATTGACATCCTCCTGAGGTTGACTTTCTGCTCATGTTACAGCCATCATAATCACTGTCTGTATATGCAATCAGGTCAAAATATTGATTCTTTGAATACCAAATCCCTAGGTCTGGTCTTCCCTTCAAATATCTGAATATTCTTTTAACAGCATTCATGTGGGAGACTTTTGGACTTGATTGGAATCTTGCACACACACATACAGCAAACATGATATCTGGTCTTGTTGCAGTCAGATACATTAGAGATCCAATTTTGGCTCTATATTCATATTCATCTATAGGCTCCCCTTTTTCATCTGCAATCATCTTTTCTTAGGTGTCCATTGGAGTTGAAGCAGTCTTGTACTCTTGACAGTTGAACTTGTTCAAGATGTCCTGCACATATTTGTTTTGATGAATGAAAATCCCCTCAGCCTTCTGTTGAACTTGCAGTCCTAGAAAGAAGTTCATTTCTCCTATAGAACTCATGCTGTATTTGGACTTCATTACCCCTTCAAACTCCATACACATTTGTTCATTTGTAGAACCAAAGATGATGTCATCCACATACACTTGTAACAGAAGCAAGTCTGATCCTTTTCTTTTGTAGAAGAGTGTCTTGTCAATGGCTCCTCTTTTGAAACCATTTTCAAGAAGATGATTTGACAGCTCATCATACCATGCTCTAGGAGCCTGATGCAATCCATAAAGGGCTTTGTTTAACTTATACACTCTGTTTGGATACATTGGATCCTCAAAACCTGGAGGTTGAGCAACATACACCTCTTCATCAATCTTTCCATTTAGAAATGCAGACTTAACATCAAGCTGGAACACTCTAATGTTCTTTGAGGCAGCATATGCAAGAAAAATCCTGATAGCTTCAAGTCTTGCAACAGGTGCAAAGACTTCCTCAAAGTCTATTCCTTCTTCTTGAAGACATCCCAGTGCTATAAGTCTAGCTTTATTCTTAATCACCAAACCCCTTTCATCCCTTTTGTTTCTAAAAACCCATTTGGTTCCAATTGCATATATGTCAAATGGCTTATCAACAAGAACCCACACATGCAGGTCTCTAAATTGTGCCAATTCCTCTTGCATTGCTTCCACCCAACTATTGTCTTTTAATGCTTGTGCTATGTTCTTTGGTTCTATTTGGGACAGAAAACAAGAGTAAAGACAGATGTTTGCAATTTCGAAATGACTTCTTGTAACTCTTTCATGCAAATCACCAATGATGTTTTCAGAAGGATGATTCTTTTCCACATAAGGAGTTTGTACAATCATATCTGTAGACATGTTTGTGTCAAGATTTGTTTCATTGAGTTCTGGATTTTCAATGATCAAATCAGCTTCTGCATCATGAAATTCTGGTGCTTCATCATTATTTTGTCCTGAAGTAGATGCACCATTGTTTTCTAAGTTTAGTCTTAAAAATAGATCTTGAAATCCTGCAGTGGATGCAGTTTCATTTTCACTTGCATGGTTGCTTGTGTCATCCTCAGGCTGAATTGTGTCATTCTGTACATCTGGATTGTCTTGATTGTGCTCAGCATGATCAAGTTCATCAGTGTTCCATGAGGAATTATTCACAAAAGAATATTCTTTCTCTTTTCTAGCAACCTTCTTCCATAATTCTTCTAAGTCCAATGTTTTCTTCTTCTTTTCTTCAATTACACTGGTCTTGTAGAATGAGTCATCAAAGTCTTCAGGATAAATCTTGAAAGACCTTATTAACTTCTCATGATCAAACAGCCATGCTGCACCATCAACTGTATTGAGTTAATTCTCATTAAAGATGATGTCAGATGATTCTGTAACACTCAAGTGATCTTTCACATAAACTCTCTCGGCTTTTGAGTGTGTAGAATATCCAACAAAGAAGCAATCCAGGGATTTTGTTTGAAACTTGTTCAAATAGTCCCTTGTATTCAAAAGAAAACATTTGCATCCAAAGGGCTTGAAAAACTTGATGTAAGGCTTTCTGTTGTGAAATATTTCATAAGGAGTTTTGTTATGCCTTTTGTTCACAAGTACCCTGTTCTGAACATAGCAGGCTGTATTTATGGCTTCAGCCCAAAAAGTGACAGGCAGATTAGCATCTGCTAACATGGTTCTTGCAGCTTCAATAAGTGTTCTGTTTCTTCTTTCTGCTACACCATTTTGCTTAGGAGTTCTAGGAGCTGAAAATTGTTGTTGTATTCCTTTTGCTTCACAGAATTCTTGCATAACTCCATTCTTGAACTCAGTGCCATTGTCACTTCTCGTCATCTTGACTGTCTTATTCAACTTGTTCTCAATCATTATTACACAATCTTTAATCAACTCTGCAGTCTCATCCTTGGTACTTAGGAAATAAACCCAAGTGTATCTTGAATAGTCATCAATGATCACCAGACAATATCTTTTCTTCCCAATACTTGGTACACTCACAAGACCAAAGAGATCCATGTGAAGTAATTCAAGTACTTGATCAATTGAGTTGATGAGCTTTGGCTTATGAGTAGATTTGTGTTGTTTTCCCTTTTGACATGAATCACAATAATCTTCCAACTTGAATCTTTTGTAGGTAAGCCTATGACATGCTCACCTTTGACAAGTCTATTCATGTTCTTCAAGTTCACATGACACAGTTTCCTATGCCACAATTTTGACTCATTTTCAGTGGCTTTGGAAACAAAACATGCACCTCCTCTTGAAATAGCTTCTTTCATATTCAATTCATACAAGTTACCATTTCTTGGTGCCATCATCATAATCATTTTAGGTGGAGTTACAAACTCAGGTTTTAAAATGAAACAGTGTGAATCATCAAAACTGACTTTGTAACCCTTATCACACATTTGTGATATACTCAGCAGATTGTACTGAAGACCTTCAACATGAAATACATTATCAAATGAGACTTTCCCATTTGTTAAGATTCCTTTTCCAACAATCTTTTCACCATTCTCATCACTCCCAAAAGCTACTGGACCTTCATACTTTTCTTCATACCCGGAAACTGATTTCGAGTACACTTCTATGTTACCAAGTCCTGAAGGATGGCAGAGCACAGCGTATTCGGAAAATGAAGATTTATGAAAAGCCTACCCGGAAGACTTGTTTTACACTTAGTTTATTTTGAATATGTAATTTGAATATGTATGATTGTATTTAGGGTTTCTAGAAGGAATGACAGCTGTCCTAGGTTGGCAGGCCTATAAATAGAATGTTTAGGGCACGCCGCCAAGGGGGACACACATAGACAGAGAAAGACAAATTTATTGAGATAGAATATATCGTGTGACGGCTGTCCTAGGAATCCCAAAACCCTAAATCGACTATCCACTTTGTATGATGAAAATTATATAGATGGAAATCTTTTGAGTGAATCATGTGTGTGCTTTCTACCTTTGATTATTCAATGCAACTGTATGTTTGTTTTTGATTCCGTCTTTAACAAACGGATATCTTTCTAAATATAGCAACCCGTCATTAACTCTCTTGTCTGCACATTAATCTGTGTGAGTTATGACATGATTATGTAAGATCCAGCTAAAATCGAGGGCCTGACAGCAGTTGCAGTGGAAGGAGAGAGAGGGAAAAGTAATGTTGAAAAATTTTGCCTATCTCCCTCTTATATACCTTTTGAAAGTGGGTTTTAAATGCTTTTTGTCATGTTGTGAATTGATAGCTGTCAAACAGTAACATTATCCACATGAAATATAAAAACATTTGTTATTTTCATTTAAGTTAAGAAAAACCTTACTCGGAAAGTTTAGTCTATTCAAAGTCTAGTCGGTATACTTCCACTTATACAAACCTTACCCGATTGAAATAAGAACATCAAACCTTGCTTGGTTAATCTAAATAATTTTAAGTCAAGACATTATTGAAGAAAGCTTACCCGAAATACCAGATTTCTTGAGAACTTAATCACAAGGCAAATAATCAAGTATAAAATATCAAATAAACATCCTTACTAGGAATCAATTAACATCCCCATATAAATTTCATGAATTTAAATTAAATGATTTAATCTAGCTTAAACCCTATCAAGATAAGAATCATATTCAAACAAACATACCAAGAAACATATTCAATCAAGCATAGAAACATAGTGTGCACGAGCAACCTTTTAAGAGTTTAATGTGCCCGAACAACCTTCTTATGCAAAGTCTACATGAACCACTTTCATAGAGTATAAAGTGTGCCTGAAATGATATCTATCAGACAGTATACTCGAAAAGTCACATTTTGAAATTACCAAGTATATTGAGGGAACAAAAGTGTACCCGAAATATAAAGTGTGCCCGGAAAACAAGGTTTGACCTGAAACACTTTTAATTTCAAAGAAAACATATTCACACAAATCACAAAGCTTACTTGGTGTATTGATCCTAAGTTCACAAATTTGCTTGGAATAACAAACAGCATATAAAATGCAAAGCTTGCTTGAAACAAGAATTTCTCGTTAAAAGCTAGCTAAAACACATAATCATCTCAAGACTTCAAGCTTGCTCGGGAAATTAGTACAATATGTACTCTACCCGGAAAGTGTAAACACTTCAAAGCATACCCGAAAATCATAAACTTAGCCAAAAATGACTAGGCTTGCCCGGAAAGGTCATAAAGCATCAAACCTTACCCGAAAATACATATTCCACCATATTCAACTGTTTTGTGCCCGGAAAGGTTATAAAGCATCAAACCTTACCCGAAAATACATATTCAACTGTTTTGTGCCCGGAAAAGTTATAAAGCATCAAACCTTACCCGAACTTACATATTCAACCTATTAAAGGCAAAATGCAACACTTTTTTGACTTAAACCACTTGTCAAAGTACATTTTTCATGAATGATCATAGTTTAAGAGCAAATGGTGCATTTAGAGATCAAATTTTAGTTGTATTTCTCTTCAAAACAGTTTCTTCTATTTTATGAAAATATCTCTAGAATGGGATCATATTGACTAAGTGGCTTTCTCAATACTTCGTTCTCAGCATTATTATGACAACATAGATAGGTTAACAGCAGGTATAAACTTAGCATGAATTTCATTTCTTTGGTGATATGATTAAGGTTCATATAGGAGCATAATTCATTAATGGTCAACACTGTGCTATGATGCCTCATATCTCTTCTCAAAGCTTATTTGGCTTTTCCCAGATCACCCCAATTTGACTCCAACCTCCTGTATTTGGTCAAAAACTTGTTTTGTATTACAGAACTTATTGGATCTTTTTGTATTTTTGATTTTCAAACATATATATAGAGGTTGAACGTTGGACTTACTGTTAAATAACAGGCCTTTCATTCAAGATGAGACAGATTATGTCAACATCTTTGTAGTTCTTGTTGTAACCCTCTTGTTTGATAAAATATTTAAAACACTTATCAACTTTTGGTTGATTTATTCATTCTTCCCCTTGTTTTTGATATTTTCTCAAATTTTCTTAAGCATGTTCTTTGTCATATTTAAAGATGTTTCATTTTTGGTTGACCAAATAACAACAGGCTTGTGTATGACTGGGTAATCACTTTTCTGCCTATCATTTGGAGAGATTTATCTTGAGACATGCAAAGACAACTATGTATCTCCACATAAAGATTAGCATATTCATTATGTTTATATCACCTTAGATTTTACATCATCATGGGAAAGCAACCATACATGTTAATGACTATACTAAGGTCCTTTTAGTCTATTAAATCCATATGATTGGCTAAGTAGTCAATGTACTATCATTTCCCATATTAGGTACAGTTTAATATTCAATCACCCCAATTTCTCTTAATTGGCAGGTAAATGGCTATCCTGGTTGACCACAAGTGGTCACAAGACCAAACATACATGTGAATATATGTCCTTTCAAAGTCAGAGCTATTGACTTAGTTTTAAGTGAAAGAATAAGAAACAAGTCATAATTGCCCCAAATGCATTCAGTTTTCAGGTCAATGGCTATCCTTCGAATATGTAGAGATTTAAGGACCAAACATACACAAGTGTATGTCCTTCAAACTGGGCAAATGACATAATTTTCAGCAAAAACAACTACTTGAGACTTTTCTTTAAAAATCCTTCTTTTAAGCTTCTTTAAAGCTTGAACTGAATAATCTTATCATATCTCTACACCATTAAACAATTTGCTCATGTTTTGATCAAAATACAGTGTTTATGCAAGATTCATTAGAAAATTCATTTCATCATTTAACTTTGACACAAACAGTTGTAACCTAATCAAATCTTAATCACACACAACATTATCAGGACAAGCAAACAATATCAATATCCAAGTTTAAGCCTATCCTAACAACATAAAATGATCAGATAAAGCACAAATTCAAGCAATTAAGCAATGATGTCAGATAAGCTTGTTTTGGACAAAAATCTGTTGAGGATCATGTATCCAAATCTGTTATGTGAGGTAAGGTGCTAATTCGATAACGACGAGTATATAAGCGTAATATTGGTGAACGCAAAGATTTGATCACGAGGGAAAAAGCCCTTAACCAAGATAGTCTTACTTCGGTCAAAACTTATCAAGGTAATCGTTGGTAAAATAACTCCGGTCAAGGATTAATAAGATAATCTTTGGTCGAAGCACTTTAGTCAATGATCAACAAGGTAACCTTTGGCCGATGAGTATATGGTTATCGTGGTCTTCGGCACAAAAAACCATTGGACGGTGAAAACTATCACCGTCGATTATATTGATAAATAAAAGGTGATTACAAGTGTTTGCGGAATATATGATCGAGATTACAAAGAAAGCTAGTGTGTAGAGAGAGTATTTGCTTCTGCTCTAGTGTGTGTGTAGGTACATGTGTCCCCTAACTGATCACAATCTCCCTTATATATAAAAGATAATAATTCAAGGGAGTTATGAGTAATAATGACTATTAACTAATGATCCCTAAAAATTCGCCATGTCTTCAATATAATCGTAACAGCCACTTTGACCACGTGCTCCATCACCCAGGCTGCGAAATAGGTGGTAGACCAGGTCTTCTTGCCGTTACACTTATTAAATATCAGCCTTCATATAAGATACAACCATTAATAGCAGCAAATACCGAGGATCAATGATCCTGACATAGCTCTGGAACTCTTCAGAAGGATAATTAATCCAGACACGTCAATATCTTCTTGACTGCAATTTAGTGGATAGACTGAGTCTTCTAACCATTATACCTGCTAAATATAAGACCACACATGAGAACAACTTTTAGTAAATAATAAGTACTGTGGATCCTTGATCCTGACGGGATCTAGAACACACGCTAAGGATAAATGATCCAAAACATATGCCAGGATAACATATCCTCAGTGTCAAATTTCTGTGCACTAACAATTGCTCCCAAAATGACGGTTGTGATAAAATCACAGCTGTCATTTTGCCTTTGAATTCAAACTTCCTACAAAAACATATGAGATTTGACAAGCTAGATAAAATTGTCATATATCAATGGAGTTTCCTTGGGAACTTCCCTTCCGGCTGTATATCCTTCTCCCTGCAAATCATGAACAACTAGTAACACCTGATTAACCCGGGTGGATGATCCATTTTTATGAACAGTGAAATCCGGGTTAAGATTTTTGATAATTGCAAGTAAGTTTAATAAATAGTATCTTTTAACTATCTGTTGATTGTCTGTTATTTTGAAAGTTTGTCTGATATAGCTTTAGACTTGTTGAAAGTTTTGAGAAATATTCTTTAATAAAAAGTTTTTAGGATAAAATATCCTTGCAAAAATAAACCAGGATCTTAAATCCTTATAAAAATAGATTGAGAATAATGATTCCTTATATCTATGAAGATATAAACTGAAATCAAATAAGTGTAAATCGATAAACAGAAATCATACCGCAATGTCTTGTTAGACCTAAGTTATCATAAGTATTGATCCTTTTACAATCCATATAAAACTGAATTAAAGGATTTTGAATCCATAAGTATTGATCCTTTGGTGATCCTCATAATCTAATTTATGATACATGATGCAAATAACTTATGATATTATTTTTGGGTAAAGGGATTCACCCGGTAAAATGCATTCCACACAACCAAAAATTACAAGTAATATGACAGAGTGCCATATTAGTTCTCATGTATGACATGCCATACAAGAGTAAACAAAACCAAAACCACCAAACACTGGTAAACACAGCTAAAGCTTACACAAGAACCAAGTAAATAAACAAAACAAAAACAAATCAACCATTATCATCAATTTGGTGGGAAACTCCCCGCGGAAAGTGCCAATCCTCGAGAACCCGATTAACCCGTTCAGAATTCTTGAACTTTAGAGTCATAAGCTTTAGGTGCTAACCCGTTCAGAATTCTTGAACCCGATTAACCAAACACTGGTAACTTATGATATTATCTGGGATTAAACCCAATAAATCGGGGACAAGCCCATAAAATAAACTGTGGACAAGCCCGTGCAATTGGGGACAAGCCCGTGTAATCTGGGGACAAGCCTAAAAACTATGGACAAGCCCAAAACTGGGGACAAGCCCAAATACGGATGTTAACTGGGGACTCGCCCAAACCGGGATTTAGCCCAAACGTGAGATAACGTGAAAACGTTATAAACCTTAGCTAACATGAAAATGTTAGAAACCTTTGTCTTGAGATAACATGAAAACGTTATAAACCGGTGGAATGGTATGTCTACCATAAATCGTAGGATCCTCCATATAGCCGAAAGCAACGAAATTGTCAGCCACTAAGAGTGTACTGGTCCCGCTGACCCGGACTATACGTTGGATAGCGTGCGCTCCAGGCCAGAGTGTAGAAACTCTGATTTATAAGAAAGGTGAAAACCTTTAAACCTTGGAGGGTATGACCATCGGGGGTCATACCCAATCGTTGGCTAGGCCAAGGAAAACAGTGATGTACCTTAAGCATGAGGGAGAGGTGGCCAACGTCTTAGACATTGAATCCTTTTATTGAAACCTGCATTGTTACTTAAAAACTTTGGAAAAGACAAAAGTTAAAAATATATTATCCTTAAATTAATAAGAATCTGAAAAGGATAAGTGATTAGATAGATGTTACCGATTTTAGGATCCTATATCATTTAAGGATACTCAATCCTCTTAGGATACTTAATCCTGATCAGAAAAAGTACTTCTTGAGATGGATAGCATTCCATGATCTTGGTAACCTGTTGCCCTCCATTGTGAGCAAATGATATGCCCCATTTCCTGCCTCCGACTCGATCTAATAAGGTCCTTCTATTTGGGTGCTAACTTTCCATCAGCCGGATTGGTAGTATTTTAGAAGGCTTTCCTCAAAACCAAATCTCCTTCTTGAAATATTCTGATTCTTATATTTTTGTTGTATGCCCCAGCTACCCTTTGTTGATAAGCTGCCATTCTGATTTTGGCTAGGTCTCTGAGTTCTTCTACAGTATCCAAGTCTTCAAGAAGGATTTCTTCATTGGCTTCAGTATCAAGGATGCTCGTATTTGCTGTAGGAATCACCATTTCTGTAGGAATTACTGCCTCTGAGCCAAATACCAATGAGAATGGTGGCTGGCCTGTTGCATTCTTGGGTGTTGTCCTGTCGGCCCAAAGAACATAAGGTAGCTCTTCGGCCCATTTTCCCTTCTTGGATCCTAGTTTCTTCTTCTGATTATTGATGATGATTTTGTTGCTAGACTCCGCTTGACCATTAGATTGAGGATGTACTGGAGTAGAGGTTATCATCTTGATTCCCCAGCTGTCACAAAAGTTAGTGGTTCTTTTCCCGATAAACTAGAAACCATTGTCACAAATAATTTCCGATGGAATACCAAATCTAGTAATAATATTTCTTTTAATGAAAGATATCACCACTTTTTCGCGTACTTGAGCAAAAGTTTCTGCTTCTATCCATTTTGAAAAGTAGTTTGTCATTGCAAGCATGAATACTCTTCCTCCTGGTTCCTTAGGTTTGCCTACAATATCCATACCCCATTTCATGAAAGGCCACAGAGAGGATATATGATACATAGGTTCTGCTGGCTGGTGGAGGATGTTTGCATGTCTTTGACAAGCATCACATTTCTTTGAATACTCCATTGCATCTCTCTTCATTATTGGCTAGAAGTATCCTGTTCTCAGAATCCTTGAAAACAGGGCTCTACCACAGTCACCTTCATGAAAATTTTTGAGCACCTCTTGAATTTCAGGATCCTCGATGCACCTCAAGTATGGACCTAAAAGAGATTTCCTATACATCACATCATGTAATAAAATGTATTGTGATACCTTGAGTTTGAAAGACTTCAGATTCTCTGTGGATGGAATCTCTCCATCTTGAATGTATTTTTTGATTGGGAGGATCCAGGATCCTTGGTTGTTTGAGGATGATGGATCCCAAAGTACGATGTCAGTTGTTATCTCCCCAACTTCTTGTTCTCCTATTGCTGGTGAGAGAACATGAATGATTGGAATCTTCATGTCTTTTGGAATTTTCAGAGATGAGGCCAAATTTGCCAAAGCATCTGCCCCGGCATTTTCTTCCCTTGGTACATGTATAATACTAAACAATTCGAAGGATTTTGCTAATTCCTTCACAACATCTAGATATTTGATTAGTTTTTCACCTTTAACAGCATATGAGCCATTAAAGTGGTTAGCAATCAATAATGAATCTATATATACTTGAAGATACCTGATCCTCATGCACTTAGCTAATTGCAAACCTGCGATCAAAGCTTCATACTCTGCCTCGTTGTTTGTTTCTTGGAACTCACAAGCTATAGATTGGGGTTATATGTCCCCCTGTGGCGATTTTAGTAGTATGCCCAAACCTGTTCCTCTTACATTGGATGCTCCATCTGTGAAGAGGATGCAAGGATCCTTGGTTTCTTCAAGTAGTTGGACCTCTAGATGAGCTTCATTTTGTATGTCACTACTGAAATCAGCCACAAAGTCTGCAAGCGCTTGTGATTTAATGGCTATTCTAGGCTCATACTGAATATCATATGCACTCAGCTTCACATCCCACTTGGCCATCCTACCTGGCTTCTGCATTTAAAAGACTTTTACTTACATAATAAACGGGATGTTCACCTTCATGATCTTTTTCCAAGACGGCACTTACTGCATTACCTGACACAGCTAGGTAGAGGTATAAGGATTCTCCATCCACAGGCTTCATCAGAGCAGGTGCTGAGGATAAGTAATCCTTCAAGGCTGTAAGCGCAGCCTCATGCTTTTCCGTCCACTCAAACTTCTTATTCTTCCTAAGGATGTCATAGAAGTCCTTGCACTTCTCGGAGGATCTTGAGATAAACCTATTGAGAGCGGCTATTCTTTCTGTGAGCCTTTGGACATCCTTTGCGTTTGCAGGAGATTTCAAATTGAGGATGGCTTCAATCTGTTCGGGGCTTGCTTCAATTCCTCTTTTAGTCACCATATATCCCAGAAACTTTCCAGCCTTAACACCAAAGTGGCATTTTGACGGATTCAATTTCATGTTATATTGGTCAAGTATATTGAATGCTTCTTCAAGGTCTCTAAGGTGATCCTCAGCTTTCTTCGACTTTACCACCATATCGTCTATGTATACTTCCATAGTCTTGCCCAACTGATCCTTGAACATCATGTTGACTAGTCTTTGGTATGTTGCCCCTGCATTTCTTAGTCCAAACAGCATAGCAGTATAACAGTATATGCCGGTAGGAGTCATGAATATTGTATCCTCTTGATCAGATGGTTCCATCTGTATTTTTTGAAATCCAGAGGAAGCATCCATAAAGGTAAGCATTTCATGTCTTGCCGTTGCATCCACCATGGAATCTATATGTGGTAATGGGAAAGGATCCTTGGGGCATGCCTTGTTTAAATCAGTAAAATCGACACACACCCTCCACTTTCCATTCTTTTTAGAAACAACAACAACATTAGCTAACCATCGAGGATACTTAACCTCTCTGATCATACCGGCCTTAAGAAGTTTTTCAACTTCTTCTTGTATGATCGCGTTCCTCTCAGGAGCGAATTTTCTTCGCTTCTGATGGACGGGTTTAATTGAAAAATCAAGGCCTAACTTACGAGTAATTACCTCCTTTGAAATACCTGTCATGTCTGAGTGCTTGAAGGCAAAGGTAGATTTTCTTCGCCCTAAGAAGGATATGAGATCCTCCTCGATCTTGCTAGGGATACTGGATCCTAGGAACACCTTTATCTCTCGATCCTCGAGGTCCAAAGATACTTCTTTAAGGTCTTTCTCCCGAGCTTCCAGCACGTCCCTAGGATGTTGCTGTAATTGCTATGCTATAGTTTGCTTGGTAGTTGGCTTCATCGATGAAGAATAATAGTTCTTGGCCTCTGCCTGATCACCAACTATCTTCACAACTCCCCACGGGGTAGGTAATTTGATGCATTGGTGGTAAGTTGAGGCCACCGCCTTCATTCCATGCAGCCAGGGCCTGCCTAAAATAACATTGCAACAAGAAAGGTTATCAATAACACAAAATTTTTTATATGAATTTAACCCTTCAATATAGATTGGGAGGTTGATGTCCCCCAATGTCTTCTTGGTTTCTCCACTGAAACCGACTAGCACTGATGTTCTAGGAAAGATCTCCGAATCTGGTATATTCATCTTCTTGAGGACATCATGCTGGATAATGTTGACCGAGCTCCCACCATCAACTAGGATCCTGCGTACATAATGGTTAGCGATAAATAAAGTAATAATCAAACCGTCATGGTGAGGATCCTGGATGTTTAGTTTATCTTCCTCATCGAAGAAGATCCTTTTATCTGTTGTCAAAGTGGTAGATACTATTGGCCGTTCTCCGTTATCCAACTTGATCTCTTTAGCGAGCCTCTTTGCTGCCGAGAAGGAAGTTCCACATATATCTGATCCTCCAGAGATGAAATTGACCATTTGCACATCCATTTCATCCTGGTGAGGATCCTGGATACTTGAATCGAAGAAGACTCTCTGATAAGTTATTCGAGTAGTGTGGATGAGCGGCCTTCTTTCATCGTCCAACTTGAAGTCTTCCACAGGTTCTACTTCTGCAGAACAATAGGTTTGAGATATGTCATAATCCATGGCGACGAAGTTGACTACATGAGCATCTTGTGGTGGTGGTGTCGCTTTCTGTGGAAGGTCTTCAGGATCTGGATCTTGGATTTCTTCCTTCCCAAGAGTTCTTTAAAGTGACCCTTGCTCAAGAGGTATCCAATTTACCTTCTTAAGCTGATGCACTCGTCTGTCATGTGGCCAAAATCTTCCTGAAAAGCACACCATTTAGACTTGTCCTTGGACGCGGTTGTCTTCTTGTTTTTCCGGGGCCACCTTGCTTTTTCCCATAGGTCCTTCATGGCACAGATCAAGCCATGAGTGTCCACAGAGAAACAATAGTCAAAGATGCAAAGATAGTCTTCATCATCATCTCCATCTTCGACTGCTCGTACGTTTTGATTGTTGAACTTGGTGTACGGCTTTGAATTGTTGTTCCTGTATGAGGATCCTTTATTCTTATCGGGGGATTCTTGTTTTGTTTGCCCCCCAAGACGATCATGGATCCTTTTATCATCTTCTAGTCGGATGAATCTTAACGCCCTGTTCCTGACTTCATCTAAGGTCCTGCAAGGAGTCATCACAAGATCATCATAAAATGGGGAGCCCTTTTGAAGTCCCGTCTTGCATGCTTCATGTGACATTCGTGACAAAACGAGGTATATTATATTCACTATGTAGCAAGTAAACGATAAATCGGTTAATTCGTAGTGCTTAAACGAGTAACCGACCGATACTAATTATGACCCGTATACATACTGATGGGTCATATACGAGTTATAGATATATTATAGAAGCTAACATATTGATATTTAGGCCCCCGTACGTTTAAAACTCTTTAAACGAAAAAGGTTTCGTTTATCGATACGCTATACGCTTAAACGCAATCGTTAATATCAAAACGAGCATTGTAGCATCCGTTAAGCCGAAAAAGATTTATAAAACACTTATATGACATGTTCTAAGCAACCCGTGAAAATATTTTGGAATTTTACAACGAGTCAGTACGTTTTTCTTATTTTACAAAAAGAAGCTGAAAAACACTCGTTTTCGCTCTGGTTTTCGCACTCGAACTAGTTTTCATGCGAAAAACCAAACCCGAATTAAATTTTGGACCGAAGTTTACGTATGGCACGAATACCGAGGCACCATTGGGCCAAAATGGAGGCCCAATGGGCCTTATACATTGGCGGCCGCAAAGGGGGCAGCCCACCCCCTTCTAGTATTTTCTATATAAAAAAAATTAGAGATATTTCGGACCAACTTTTCCAGAAAATACTTACCCTTGCTGTTCTTCTTCATCCTCCAGCCCAAACCCTAAGGTAAATATTGATTTTTACATTAATTTTAACCATGATTAACATAGTTTAACCATGAAAAATTAATCCTTAATTAGTTTTAAACATGTTTAACCATCCAAAAAGCATAAAAATCAAGTAAAATCATGTTTTGATGTTAAACATGTTTACAAACCAGGAACATATACTTTTTTGATCAAAAACGCGGATTAGAACATGAATACAACGTTTTTACGGTTTGAAAGTTCGGTTTGAACCCAAAACCGAAACCCTAATTATCAAGGCTGTTACATGGATGATTTATGCTTGGTTTGATGTTATATGATCTGTAGATACACTGAGTTTACAACCCGAGACCCGGAAAGTCGTTTAAGCTAGCAAAACTCATCGAAAACCGACAAGGTAAACCCGTAACACTCGTTTAAGGGCTGTTTAGTATTAGGTTGTGACGTGCTTGTTTTTAGCTTGTGAAAATTTTCAGGGACAATAGGGATCATATAAATTAGTCCCTGTTCAAATTTGGTAATTTTTCGATAAACGGAGAATATTTGGTGAATTTATTTCCGTTTATGAGCGTTTATTTGGAAAAAATAGCTAAACATATTGAAAAATTATGAAATTTGGTTTTGGATATTAATATGTGATGGTAAGATCACTGGTAAAGTTTGGGGATCATTGGAAATGCCTAAGTATGGTTTTTGCAATTATGATTTAACCGAATTTTAACAGCCGAAAAACGCACAAAAAGGCATTTTGTCAAAAGAGTTAGGTTCTGGAGATTTTTCAGGGGCTATTTAATAACATTGATGCCAATTGTAAAAATTATCGGATTTTTCGGAGGTCGTTTGATATAAACGGGCCATTTATTACACGATTATAACCTATTAAATGAATTTTTATAAATAAATAATTAATCATAAAATTTCTGAAAATATTTTTATAAAATTATCCATATTTTAATGTATTTTTACAAAAAATTACATAATTTATATATAAGTACATACTTAGTTATGAATAATCAAAGATTTAAATTATTATTGTTTTAACGAAACCGGCAGTTTGATGTTTAACGGACTGACTGGTACGTCAAAATATCAAAAGTGGTCAAATATTATATTTTTGGATGAAATTGATAAAAACGAACTTTTTACGAGAATTCCGGACAATTCGGGTGGATTGTACGCGTCTTGTATAAATAAACCCGTGTGAAAACGGAAACGAACCCTGCGATCAATCCAGTTACCGAAACCTTAAAATTCTTTTATAAATTAAATCATTTTATCAATCAATATGTTTACTTAAGTTTTTATGATCTTACCTATTCCCGAAACGCGTAAACGATCAACTTGGCTAGGCTCGGAAAACGGTGAAACTGAGCCAAATCTGATTTTAAGTATTTCACAGCATACAACGTCACAATCTAAGACTATGGTCATGTTTTGGGCCTAACAGCTATAACCAAACAAGTTATACACTCTGATTTGGTTTAAACACTGTACTAGTATTAACAGTACGATACCGATTATAGGATACAAGCTATAATCGAGGCATAACACTTATTGACGTATATTACCTGCTCGAACTACAATAAGGTGAGTTTCACGACCCCACTTTCTAAACTGTTTGATGAATTTTTGAGGTGGAAAGCATGTTTACATATACTTATATACTTGAAAACGTGTGATGATGTGAATTATCTAAGTACTAACACTTGACAAATCCCCACAAACACAAGTGATTAACTTCGTGCCGGTGACGTGTGGATAGTACTATCGGTTTGACAAACCCAACTGACAGAGCCGGTGGGGTATGCCGGAACATGTTAACCCAGTTGCACATTGTCATTTAAACTTATTACATACTTCTATGTGGTGTTAGACATAGTACATACTTGGGGCAAAGTGGCTGTTAAATGCCAACGGGAGTGCATGGGCAGGGGTGGCCATGTGTTTTAGCTCGTTTCGGTTTCACTTGTGGCTTAGTATAATACATCATACACATACATGTATACATACACACTGTAAACTTTACGAACTCGTATACTGATTTCGTTGATACTCGTGAATCTTGAAACTCACCAACTAGACGTAGTTGACCCGTTTTAACATACTTTTCAGGTAAAGCAAAGGTGGAATGATTTGCTTACGTTCTTGGTGTTAGGAATGAAGTTGAATAGCTGTGAATAGACGCAGATATATAATATTGAATAAGAAGCTCGTAAACCGGTTATGTGATTCTCATCTAGTTTGTAAACATAGTACCAACCCATGTAATATGATGTAAATTAGTTTGTGAATTTCTTTATTAACAATGTTGTTGATACCAGTATTATCTGTTACATTCCCGTTTTACGCTTCCGCAACTACCTAGTCGGGGTGTGACAGAAGTTGGTATCAGAGCCATTGGTTATAAAGAATTAGGTTGTCCCTTAGGATACCCTAAGATAACCGTAGGCTCGATTAACTCTGGGAATAAAATAATATTAAATAATATACACTGATGATTCTCGTGATGAACGCGAATGGACAAGTGGGTTATTATGGTCCGGAACGTAATAACGGACTTGTTTGTACGAGGAAATTCGAGAAGAAGTCAGTAAACAATCCGATAAGTAAAAACAGCAACATATGTGTAGAAAATATAATAATAATAATAAATATATATATATATGTATATAAACGAATATTTGTGCTTATGTGTATAAATACCTGCATGTATTTTACTTTGATTAATATAGAAAGATATTATTCTTATTACTAACAATTGTGCAGGAATATGTCAATATCTACTGATCGTTTATCTAATACCCTACCAATATTGTCTGAGGAGGAGGAGGATCCAGAAGAGGAAACTTGGGAGGAATCAGAGGAAATGGAAGAAGGTTCAGATGCGGTAATTCCCCACGAGGTACCCTCAGATCAACCCGACTTATCGGGTTACCGTTGTGACACCTATCCCCCTAGGGAATCCCCTAGGAATGTTGTGGGACAGGGACTAGCTTATCATTCACCTATTAGGGCACCCAGATCCCATACTCCACCCGTACAGCATACACCAGTACCCCCAACCACTATTAGAAACCGTCAGACCGCTCGTATTTCAGTGCGGCCACCTGAGCACACCTCTCCCCCACCTCGATCTACGTACCATAGGGGAGAAACATCACGTGTCCAGGTCACTGAAATACCCATTCCCATCTGGGGTCTACCCGCCCCGGTACCAGAGCCACCTCTTCTGTCTGATTCAGCATGGTTGGGTTTAGTGACTGATCAGACTTTAGAACAATCACATTCGATAAATAACCTTAACCAGCATAGACATGATATGCAAGATTACATGTGGTACATGCAGCAAGAAATCAGAAATGTGCAAAGATCTAGTGCTCACAGCCATGGGCATCAAGATCGGGCAATGATACTGCTAGGAGCATGTTTAGCGGTTAATGCAGCCCTAGTGGCTGCTGTTGTTTGGTTGTGGCTTCATGTTACAAAGAATGGATAGGACATAGTAGTATAGCCTTATGTATATAGTCTTTTGATATCCCAAGCAACATTTTGTTACAGCGTGTTGGGCTGACTTGGGAGTTGTTTGTGGTTTAGTACTATTTCAAGCACTGGCCCTTATCGGGTTAAGTCTATATGTCACTTAGTGACAAATTTTGATACGCATATAAGCGCTGGCCTATACCAGGTTAAGCCTATGCGCTAATTTTGGATGCATATGTACAGTAATGATTATAATTAATACAAATGTGTTTTCTTTGGCATAGTTGTGTGTTGTGAAATTGTAATATCGTAAAGTTGTGCTGGTTATAGTGAAACAATATTAATTATTATATAATTGATTATTTTATAGAATTGCCCCGAAGAAAGCAAACCCTTTGTCTGAGGCGGAAGTGGCCGCAATGATTGCTCGTCAACTACAAGCAGTGATACCAACAATTGTAGCACAAGTCACTGCAGGCACAATACTGTTAATCAACCTACGAGCACCACCATGGCCACTGCTAATATGCCTCCGCCGGACACTAATGTAGCCCCGGGTGTTACTACCCCGGTGAATACTGATAATGTATAAACACTAATAATACTCGCCCGACTGTTAATGTTGTTGGGAACCCTGAAACCGTTTTGAACCCAAATAATGTCACGAATCTAAATCTCGTACCGGTTATCAACCCAACTGTTAATAATAACACTCAACCAAATACGGGTAATGATCGTAATAATCCCGAACCCCCACGTCAGGAGTACGCATACAAACAATTTACATCATGTAAACCGATTGAGTTTAAGGGTATTGAAGGACCTAGCGGGCTGGTCAAATGGATAGAAAAGACCGAATCAGTAATTAATATCAGTGAGTGTCCACCGAACCGCGTGGTCAAATTTGCTACCAGTATGTTTCTAGACCAACCGCTGATGTAGTGGAATACGGTAGTCCAAATAAGGGGACAAGATGCTGTTAATCGTATGTCATGGACTGAATTAAAAACCCTCATGCTAGAGCATTTTTGTCCTAAAAGTGAGATTCAAAGGTTGGAACACGAGTTATGGAATCAAGAAATGAAAGAAGCGGACCATGTGGGATACACGAATCATTTTAACGAACTGTCCCGCTTAGTTCCGTGGTTAGTTACACCGGAAGTGAAGCGAATTGAACGTTATATCTGGGGACTGACCCCTGCTGTGAGAAGTATAGTGAATTCAGTAGTCCACCCAACATTAGAAAGTGTTGTATATCAAACGGGTGTCGTTACTTTTGATCTGATGAGAAGTGGAGTGATAAGGATGCCAGGTGAAACAACAAGTTTAAAACGAATTGATTATGGGACAAGGATGCAAGGAAACCCTCAAAACAAACGGGCCCGTTCGAATACCCGAAGTTATGCCATGACCAGTTCTAATGTAAAACAAGAGACCTATAAAGGGACGTTACCGAAGTGCAGAAGATGTAACTTTCATCATGTGGGTGATTGCAAACCGATCATTTGTTAGAAGTGTGGAAGAACGAGACACTATGCCCCCAACTGTAGAACCCCCACCAACGCTGTTAACCGTCCACCGCAATCAACTCAACTACCTCGACCTCAACCAACCCGATCCCAACTCAATCAAAAAACCCCACCCACCATGAACCTCCGTACTTGCTACGAATGTGGTAGTACGGATCATTTTCGGAGATACTGCCCCAAGCTGAATCAGGGTGCAGTGAGAAGGCAGAACCAAGCACAAGCATCAACCTCCAACGCAGCTAGGGGACACGTTTGTATTAGGATCGGGTGAAGCGCGTCATGATCCGAATGTGGTGACAGGTACATTCTTAGTTTTCGGTCAGTATGCTTTAGTTTTGTTTGATACGGGTGCCGATAGAAGTTTCGTATCTGTTAACTTCTTACCCTTAGAAAATATGCCGGTTAGTGAACTAACAAAACCATATACTATAGAACTCACTAACAGTAAGTCTATACTTGTTAACCGAATAGTCCGAAACTGTTCCCTCATCCTAAACGACCACCCATTCCTTATTGATTTACTTCCAGTGGAATTGGGAAGTTTCGATGTTATAGTCAGTATGGACTGGCTATCTAAGTATAGAGCTGAAATTGTCTGTAAGGATAAGACTGTTAGGGGCTATGACTGTTCAAGGTGAGAAATCTGGTACTATGTTGCCTCTCGTATCCCAACTTAAGGCATTGAGATATTTACGCCAAGGTTGTACGTTATACTTGGCGAGTGTAACAGTTAAGGAACCCGAGGAAAAACGAATGGAAGACATCTCAGTGGTACACGAGTATTCAGATGTATTCCCCGATGAGTTGCCTGGTTTACCACCGACCCGACAAGTGGAATTCCATATTGATTTGATACCGGGAGCAGCCCCCACTGCTAAGGCACCTTACCGACTTGCACCTTCTGAAATGCAAGAACTATCCAACCAATTGCAAGAATTGTTAGACAGGGGTTTTATCCGACCTAGTTACTCACCGTGGGGAGCACCAGTGTTATTTGTAAAGAAGAAAGATGGGAGTTTTCGAATGTGTATTGATTACCAGGAATTGAATAAAGTGCCTATAAAGAATAGATACCCCTTACCTCGAATTGATGACTTGTTTGATCAGCTCCAGGGTGCGAAGTATTTTTCGAAAATTGATCTTAGATCTGGTTATCATCAAGTAAGAATTCAGGAAGAAGACGTACCAAAAACAGCTTTCCAAACTCGGTATGGTCACTATGAATTTTTGGTTATGCTGTTTGGGTTGACAAATGCACCTGCAGTGTTTATGGACCTCATGAACCGAGTTTGCAAACCTTACCTTGACAAGTTCGTGATAGTGTTTATCGATGACATTTTGATATATTCGAGAAGTAAGGAGGAACACGAACAACATTTGCGGGAAGTCTTAGAATTATTGAGGCAAGAGAAGTTATACGCAAAGTTGTCCAAATGTGAATTTTGGCTACAAGAAGTACAGTTTTTGGGGCACATTGTGAACCATCAAGGGATCCAAGTAGACCCAAGTAAAATTGAGGCCATTAAAAATTGGCAAGTGCTTAAGTCACCAAGAGAAATTCGTCAATTCTTAGGACTAGCCGGGTATTATAGAAGATTCATTGAAAACTTTTCAAGTATTGCCCAACCTCTAACCCTCCTAACTCAAAAAGATCGAGCGTATGAATGGGGATAAGAACAAGAAATGGCCTTCCAAACATTAAAACAGAAGTTATGTGAGGCTCCAATATTAAGCCTTCCAGATGGAACTGATGAATTGGTGGTATATTGTGACGCGTCTCGTAAAGTTTTAGGATGCGTACTGATGCAAGGAAAGAAAGTAATAGCATATGCCTCCCGACAATTAAAGATACACGAGAAGAATTATACAACCCACGATTTGGAATTGGGAGCGGTTATTTTTGCATTGAAGATCTGGAGACACTACTTGTACGGCACAAAATGTACTATCTATACTGATTACAAAAGCCTACAACACATATTTGATCAGAAAGAGCTAAACATGAGACAAAGGAGATGGGTAGAACTGTTAAATGATTATGATTGTGAGATTAAATACCATCCGGGTAAGGCCAACGTAGTAGCTGATGCTTTAAGCCGAAAAGACAGAGTCAAACCATTAAGGGTACGAGCACTCGGAATGATTGTTCAAAGTAGCCTAACCGAACAAGTTCGTGTTGCACAAGATGAGGCTTTGAAGGCAGATCAGCTAGAAAAAGAAGAACTACATGGGAATGAAAGGAATTTTGAGAAGAAAATTGATGAAGTATATTATTACAAAAACCGGGTCTGGATTCCAACACTTCATAAACTCCGAAAGTTGATTCTTGATGAGCACATAAGTCCAAATATTCTATTCATCCAGGTACTGATACGATGTATAAGGATGTTAAAGAATTTTACTGGTGGCCTAGCATGAAAAAGGATATAGCCGTGTATGTAAGTAAATGTGCAACGTGTGCAAGAGTTAAAGCCGAATATCAAAAACCTTTGGGAATGTTACAACAACCCGAAATCCCACAATGGAAATGGGAACAAATTACCATGGACTCTGTGACGCACCTTCCTAAAACCTCCCGAGGACACAATGCTATCTGGGTAATTGTTGACCGATTAACCAAATCCGCACACTTTATTCCCATTCGTAACAACTACACCACTGAAAAACTCGCTCAAATTTACATCGATGAAATTGTATCCCGACACGGAGTACCTCTTTCGATTATTTCAGATCGAGACAGTCACTTTACTTCACATTTCTGGCAAGCAGTACAAGAATCTTTTGGAACTCGAATAGATTTGAGTACCGCCTACCATCCCCAAACCGACGGCCAATCTGAGCGAACCATTCAAACCTTAGAAGATCTACTCCGTGCTTGTGTACTTGATTTCAAAGGAAACTGGGATCAACATCTCTCGCTTATTGAGTTTTCCTATAATAATAGCTACCACAGTAGTATAAAAGTTGCACCTTATGAAGCTCTATACGGGCGAAAATGTAGATCACCACTATGTTGGACGGAAGTGGGTGATACCCAAATTTCAAGGTCAGATTTAATTCAGGAAACCACCGATAAGATTCACCAGATTAAGCAAAAATTGAAAGCTGCCCGCGACCGACAAAAGAGTTATGCCGATGTTCGCAGAAAACCGTTATCTTTTGAAATAGGTGATACGGTGTTTTTAAAAGTATCGTTGTGGAAAGGTGTTATAAGATTTGGAAAGACTGGTAAACTAGCCCCGAGATACATCGGACCTTTTGAGATTATTGCAAAAATTGGTCCCGTAGCTTACCGATTAAAACTACCCTTAGAATTGAGCACTATTCACGACGTGTTTCATGTATCGAATCTGAAAAAGTGTTTGACTGATGAAACGACAATAGTATCACTGGAATAAGTTCAGATTAATGAAAAGCTCAACTTCGTAGAGGAACCGGTAGAAATTGTGGACGGGAAAACCAAACAGTTACGACACAACAAAATATCTCTGGTAAAAGTTCGGTAGAATTCAGAACAAGGACCCGAATATACTTGGGAACGAAAGGACGAATTCCGAAAGAAATACCCACACCTGTTTCCTAAAAAGAAAACCGATGACACATTAAATTTCGAGGACGAAATTTCTTAACGAGGGGAGAATGTGACATTCGTGACAAAACGAGGTATATTATATTCACTATGTAGCAAGTAAACGATAAGTCGGTTAATCCGTAGTGCTTAAACGAGTAACCGACCGATACTAATTATGACCCGTATACATACTGAGGGGTCATATACGAGTTATAGATATATTATAGAGGCTAACATATTGATATTTAGGCCCCAGTACGTTTAAAACTCTTTAAACAAAAAAGGTTTCGTTTATCGATATGCTATAAGCTTAAAAGCAATCGTTAATATCAAAACGAGCATTGTAGCATCCGTTAAGCCGAAAAAGATTTATAAAACACTTATATGACATGTTCTAAGCAATCCATGAAAATATTTTGGAATTTCACAACGAGTCAGTACGTTTTTCTTATTTTACAAAAAGAAGCTGAAAAACACTCGTTTTCGCTCTGGTTTTCGCACTCGAACTAGTTTTCTTGCGAAAAACCAAACCCGAATTAAATTTTGGACCGAAGTTTACGTATGGCACGAATACCGAGGCACCATTGGGCCACAATGGAGGACCAATGGGCCTTATACATTGGCGACCGTAAAGGGGGGCAGCCCACCCCCCTTCTAGTATTTTCTATATAAAAAAATATTTAGAGATATTTTGGACCAACTTTTCCAGAAAATACTTACCCTTGTTTTTCTTCTTCATCCTCCAGCCCAAACCCTAAGGTAAATATTGATTTTTACATTAAATTTAACCATGATTAACATAGTTTAACCATGAAAAATTTATCCTTAATTAGTTTTAAACATGTTTAACCATCCAAAAAGCATAAAAATAAAGTAAAATCATGTTTTGATGTTAAACATTTTTACAAAACAGGAACATATACTTTTTTGATCAAAAATGCGGATTAGAACATGAATACAATGTTTTTACGGTTTGAACCCAAAACCGAAACCCTAATTATCAAGGCTGTTACATGGATGGTTTATGCTTGGTTTGATGTTATATGATATGTATATACACTGAGTTTACAACCCGAGACCCGGAAAGTCGTTTAAGCTAGCAAAACTCATCGAAAACCGACAAGGTAAACCCGTAACACTCGTTTAAGGGCTGTTTAGTGTTAGGTTGTGACGTGCTTGTTTTTAACTTTTGAAAATTTTTAGGGACATTAGGGATCATATAAAAGAGTCGCTGTTCAAATTTGGTAATATTTTGTTAAACGGAGAATATTTGGTGAATTTATTTCCGTTTATGAGCGTTTATTTGGGAAAAATAGCTAAACATATTGAAAAATTATGAAATTTGTTTTTGGAGATTAATATGTGATGGTAAGATCACTGGTAAAGTTTGGGGATCATTGGAAATTCTAAAGTATGGTTTGTGCAATTATGATTTATCCGAATTTTAACAGCCGAAAAACGCACAAAAAGGCATTTTTCAAAAGAGTTAGGTTCTGGAGATTTTTCAGGGGCTATTTAATAACATTGAGGCCATTTTTAAAAATTATCGGATTTTTCGGAGGTCGTTTGATATAAACGGGCCATTTATTACACGATTATAACCTATTAAATGAATTTTTATAAATAAATAATTAATCATAAAATTTCTGAAAATATTTTTATAAAATTCTCCATATTTTAATGTATTTTTACAAAAAATTACATAATTTATATATAAGTACATACTTAGTTATGAATAATCAAAGATTTAAATTATTATTGTTTTAACGAAACCGGCAGTTTGATGTGGAATGATTTGCTTACGTTCTTGGTGTTAGGAATGAAGTTGAATAGCTGTGAATAGACGCAGATATATAATATTGAATAAGAAGCTCGTAAACTGGTTATGTGATTCTCATCTAGTTTGTAAACATAGTACCAACCCATGTAATATGATGTAAATTAGTTTGTGAATTTCTTTATAAAAAATGTTGTTGATACCAGTATTATCTGTTACATTCCCGTTTTACGCTTCCGCAACTACCTAGTCGGGGTGTGACACTTCAACAGCCGTAGCCATATCAAGATTGGGTATTTCTAGGGCTTCCCTGCCAAACCTTGTAACAATCCCTTAAGGATTCATCATATGGTTGGACAACTCTATATAAATCACTAGTTAACTTCTCACATTTCCTACTATAAGAAAACTGGCTGTTGAACAAGTTAACTAAATGTGAAAAAGATGTAACAGAATAAGGAGGAAGACTTAGCAGCCATTTAAGTGCATATCCTGTTAGTGTGGATCCGAAACCCTTGCATAGACAAGCTTCCTTGAGTCTTTCAGGAATTGGATTGATCTCCATCCTTTCCCTATACTGAGCCACGTGCTCTTCCGGATCAGTGGTCCCATCATACACCTTCATGTTGGGTGTTTGAAAGCGTTTTGGGATCTCCGCATCGCATATCGGTGGAGCAAATCTGGACAACTTATGGCTCCCTTCTGGTATTTCAGGAATCGGACGGTCCACTCCTGGAAAGCTAGATATCATATCCTTAAGCTTTTGAAGTTCCCTAGCCATAGCCTGATTGATACCTGTATCCTGCATAGAGCCAAGGTTAGTGTCTGACGATATGTGATTATAGGCGTTACCACTTGGTTGGTTGAACGTTGGCATCCTAGAAGTGTAGTTAAGATAAGAGGCATCTGCTACAGTAGCAGGTCCACTAGAGGCAATGGTCTGCATGGGGATGATATCCCCTTCATGGACCTTTGAAGACCTTTGATGGTGAATTCCTGAGGATCCTTGATTCTGCCAGAAGGATCCTTGAGGTTGGGAGCTGAAGGATCCTTGAGGATACAACCCAGAGGATCCTGGTCGAAGGATGGATCTGAAGGAACGAGGATCCTTGAGTTTGTTGACCCACGAACCCCTGTTGAAGGATAAATGATCCTGGCTGAAAGAACGAGGATCCTTGAGTTTGTTGACCCACGGACCCCTGTTGAAGGATAGATGATCCTGGCTGAAAGAACGAGGATCCTTGAGTTTGTTGACCCATGGACCCCTGTTGAAGGATAGATGATCCTGGCTGAAAGAACGAGGATCCTTGAGTTTGTTGACCCACGGACCCTTGTTGAAGGATAGATGATCCTGGCTGAAAGAACGAGGATCCTTGAGTTTGTTGATCCACGGACCCTGGTTGAAGGATGGATGATCCTTGCTGAAGGATCGAGGATCCTTGAGTATGTTGAGCCATGGATCCTGGAGTAGTGAAATCCAGCACCCTAGGCATCAAGGGAGTCTGATCCTCCGCTGGCCTCTTTCTTTTCTTGAGATCTTCAATTTCATGTAGGATCCTCTGGTTGGTTTTGTTCTGTTGCTCTATGTATGCCTTAACCTCTGAAAACATTGCAGAAACATCGTTGTTAGATTTTACCACCGAAGTGGCAGCAGTGGTTTTTGAGCTCTGTAAGACTGGAATTTGTGTCTTGTTTCCAGCCGCGGTGGTCCTTGGTGCTCCCGTAATTGGATGAGGCATCATCGGCAAAGTTCTTGATGAGAGAGAAACCGAGGTTGGCATGGTTGATGAAGCAGGGGTTGATTGAGAGGCCATTGATGGTAATATGGGTATGAAAAGTTGAAAATTGATAGGAAATAATATGGATTATAGCACCAATTGCCCCACGGTGGGTGCCAAATTGTTTTGGACAAAAATCTGTTAAGGATCAAGTATCCAAATCTGTTATGTGAGGTAAGGTGCTAATTCGATAACGACGAGTATATAAGCGTAATATTGGTGAACACAAAGATTTGATCACGAGGGAAAAAACCCTTAACCAAGATAGTCTTACTTCGGTCAAAACTTATCAAGGTAATCGTTGGTAAAATAACTCCGGTCAAGGAGTAATAAGATAATCTTTGGTCGAAGCACTTTAGTCAATGATCAACAAGGTAACCTTTGGTCAATGAGTATATGGTTATCGTGGTCTCCGGCACAAAAAACCCTCGGACGGTGAAAACTATCACCGTCGATTATATTGATAAATAAAAGGTGATTACAAGTGTTTGCGGAGTATATGATCGAGATTACAAAGAAAGCTAGTGTGTAGAGAGAGTATTTGCTTCTGCTCTAGTGTGTGTGTAGGTACATGTGTCCCCTAACTGATCACAATCTCCCTTATATATAAAAGATAATAATTCAAGGGAGTTATGAGTAATAATGACTATTAACGATCCCTAAAAATTCGCCATGTCTTCAATATAATCGTAACAACCACTTTGACCACGTGCTCCATCACTCAGGCTGCGAAATAGGCGGTAGACCAGGTCTTCTAGCCGTTACACTTATTAAATATCAGCCTTCATATAGGATACAACCGTTAATAGCAGAAAATACCGAGGATCCATGATCCTGACATAGCTCTGGAACTCTTCAGATGGATAATTAATCCAGACACGTCAATATCTTCTTGACTGCAATTTAGTGGATAGACTGAGTCTTCTAACCGTTATACCTGCTAAATATATGACCACACATGAGAACAACCGTTAGTAAATAATAAGTACTGTGGATCCTTGATCCTGACGGGATCTAGAACACACGCTAAGGATAACTGATCCAAAACATATGCCAGGATAACATATCCACAGTATCAAATTTCTGTGCACTAACAAAGCTTACTCTAACAATTAAATCATAACAGAAACACTTATACTAACATCACAAGTGCACATCAACTGATAATCATGCAACCATATCAATCAGATCTAACATGTCAAAAATTATGTAATCATAATCAGTTAAAGCACATATCAGTCAACATATCAAGTAACATAATCAATATCATATTCACTCAACATTCATTATGACCTGTTAACAAAATAATCAATTAGCACATTGAGGCATACAACTAGGCACACATCCTTAATTAGATCTCATCAGAGTTGATCATTTCCATGGATTTCAAGAGAAAGTTGAACCTGGTTCTATCAAGTGGTTTGGTGAATAGGTCAGCCAAATTGTCACTTGTATCAACTCTTTGTATTTCAATCAAACCTTTTTCACTGAAATCTTTGATGAAGTGATGTCTGATTTCAGTGTGCTTAGTTTTAGAATGTTGAACTGGATTCTTAACAGTAAAATATGCAGCAGTATTGTCAATAAGAATAGGGGTGTTCAGAAAATTCAAACCATAGTCCAGCATCTAATTTTGAATCCATAGAACTTGTGCACAACAGGCATATGCAGCAACATATTCAGCTTCTGCAGTGGAGATTGAGACAGTAGTATGCTTTTTGCATTGCCATGACACTAGCCTTTCACCCAAAAATTGACATCCTCCTGAGGTTGAATTTCTGCTCATGTTACAGCCATCATAATCACTGTCTGTGTATGCAATCAGATCAAATGATTGGTTCTTTGGATACCAAATCTCTAAGTCTGGTCTTCCCTTTAAGTATCTGAATATTCTTTTAACAACATTCATGTGGGAGACTTTTGGACTTGACTGGAATCTTGCACACACACATACAGCAAACATGATATTTGGTCTTGTTGCAGTCAGATACATCAGAGATCCAATTTTGGCTCTATATTCATGTTCATCCACAGGCTCCCCCTTTTCATCTGCAATCATCTTTTCTTTGGTGTCCATTGGAGTTGAAGAAGTTTTGTATTCATGACAGTTGAACTTATTCAAGATGTCCTGCACATAGTTAGTTTGGTGAATGAAAATCCGTTTAGCTTTCTGTTGAACTTGCAATCCAAGAAAGAAGTTCATTTCTCCCATAGAGCTCATGCTGTATTTGGACTTCATTACCCTTTCAAACTCCATGCACATTTGTTCATTTATAGATCCAAAGATGATACCATCCACATACACTTGTAACAGAAGTAAGTCTGATCCCTTTCTTTTATAGAAGAGTGTCTTGTCAATGGCTCCTCTTGTAAATCCATTTTCAAGAAGATGATTTGACAGTTCATCATACCATGCTCTAGGAGCCTGATGCAATCCATAAAGGGCTTTGTTTAGCTTATACACCCTGTTTGGATACATTGGATCCTCAAAACCTGGAGGTTGAGTTACATACACCAAACCCCAGTGCAAAGACTTCCTCAAAGTCTATTCCTTCTTCTTGAAGACATCCCAGTGCCACAAGTCTAGCTTTATTCTTAATCACCAAACCCCTCTCATCCCTTTTGTTTCGAAAAACCCATTTGGTTCCTATTGCATATACATTGGCCTATCAAAAAGATCCCACACATGTAGGTCTTTGAACTGTGCCAGTTCCTCCTGCATTGCTTCCACCCAACTATTGTCTTTTAATGCTTGAGCAATGTTCTTTGGTTCTATTTGGGATAGGAAACAGGAGTATAGACAGATGTTTGCAATCTCAGAATGACTTCTTGTGACTCTTTCATGCAAATCTCCAATGATGTTTTCAGAAGGATGATTCTTTTCGACATAAGGAGTTTGTACTATCATATCTGTAGACAAATTTGTGTCAAGATTTCTTTCATTGAGATCTGGTTCATCAATGATCAAATCAGTTTCTGCATCATGAAATTCTGGTGCTTCATCATTATGTTGTTCTGAAGTAGATGCACCATTGTTTTCTAAATTCAGTCTCTCAAATAGATCTTGAAATCTTGAAGTAGTTGCAGTTCTACTTCATACAATAGGTTACTTGTGTTTCCCTCATTCTGAACTGGATCATTCTGATAGGAATCGTTTGGCCATGCTGATAGGAAGTGTCCAAAACAAGTTAAGGAGATTGTTAAAGAGAAGAATCGGAATGATGAGGAGGGATACCAACAAGTTCAACGAAAGCATAAATCAAAAGCTGGTGGTAGTGAGCATAAGATTATTGAGGGTGTTCATCTCTCTAAACCTAAGCCAAAATTCGTTTACCGTGTTAAAAAAATTCAGAACTCTGATAAAATGAAAGGGATTGAAAATTCTTTTGCACCTTTGTCAGAAACCATAGGAGATGTGGATGGGTTCAATGAAGAGTCGGATGATGATATTGAGGAAGTTTTTAATGAGATTAATTGTAAGGTAAATTCTGAGGGGGCAAGCACTCCCGTTTCAATGGTTCCCAATGTTTAATGCTATGTCTTGGAATGTGAGGGGTGTGAACCGCTCCCCTAAACAAAGTGAGGTTCGGCAGGTTATAGCTGAAAATAAGATTTCGTTATGTGCTATTTTAGAATCGCATGTTCAACCTTCTAATTTGAATGGGATTTGTAGTAGGATATTTCGTAATTGGAGCTGGAGTTCGAATGGAAATGTTTGTGATAAGTATTCTCGGGTTATTGTTGGATGGGATACGAATGTGATGGATTTGATGATTCTCTCTCTATCGGATCAAGTGGTTCATACGCAAATTACCCTTAAGGCTGATCGGAAAGTAATTTTCTTTTCTTTTATTTATGCTCATAATTCGTATCTTTTGAGGCGTCAATTGTGGCAAAATCTTCTGATTCATAACAATTTTGTAAATAATCAGCCTTGGATTGTGATGGGGGACTTTAATACTATTATGAGTCTGGATGAGTCTACTTCTAGTTCCTCTTCGAGGAATATCTCGATGGTTGAGCTTAAGGATTGTATTCTAGAGCTGGAAATTTTAGATTTAAAATTTTCTGGTCTTCAATACACTTGGAACCAAAAACCTAAGGGTGATTCGGGTCTAATGAAGAAGCTGGATAGAGTAATGGGGAACCAGGTTTTCAATGATGTTTTCCCGGGGTCTTATGTTGAGTTTCTGCCTTATAGAATATCGGACCACACGCCGGCTATTATTTCTATTCCGTTGTCCAAGAAGTTCTGTCCGAAGCCGTTTAAGTTTTCAAATGTTCTAATTTCGCATCCAGGTTTTAAACAGGTGGTTACGGCTGGTTGGAATATAGAGGTAGAGGGCTATTATATGTTCTCTTTGATTAAAAAGCTGAAAAATTTGAAGAAACCTCTTCGTAAACTGTTATATGACAAGGGTAATCTCCATACTAGAGTTAATAAATTGCGGATGGAAGTGGATTCTGTTCAAAGGAGTATTGATGCGGATCCGTTTAATCAGATCTTGCGCGAGGATCATGCTGCGTTAGTTTTTGCGCTGAATGATGCTATTTTGGATGAGGAACGTTTTCTTAAACAAAAGGCAAAGGTGGAATGGCTAAAGTTGGGTGAGTCGAATACAGCTTATTTTCATAAAGTTGTCAAAGCTAATCAGTCTCGTAATCGGATCGATTGTATTGAAAATGAGGCGGGAAATGTGTTTCATGGGGAGGATGTTGCTAGAGTTTTAGTAAATTATTTTAAAGGTTTTCTTGGTAATATGGGTACGGTGTCTGAGTTGGATGATCAAGATCTTTTTCGTACAAAACTTTCGACGACTCAAGCTAACAGTATGGTAGGTCCCGTTTCGTGTGAGGAGGTTAGAGGTGCTATGTTTGATATTGGAGATGATAAAGCCCCCGGTCCGGATGGTTTTTCAGCCGCTTTCTTTAAGAGTTCGTGGGATATTGTCGGTCCTTTAGTGATTTTGGCGGTGCAGGATTTCTTTATGTCGGGGAGATTGCTTAAAGAAGTTAATCATACTATTCTCTCCTTATTACCTAAGGTGGGAAATGCTCGTTATCCGAAAGATTATAGGCCTATATCTCTTTGCAATGTGGTGTATAAATGTATTACTAAAATCATTGCAAATCGTATTAAAGGTTCGTTGGAGGGTATAGTTGATATAAATCAATCGGCTTTTATTCCTGGTAGGAGTATTTCAGATAACATTTTACTCGCCCAGGAGTTGATGCATAGCTACCACCTTGATCGTGGAACGCCTCGATGTGCTTTCAAAGTGGATATTCAGAAAGCCTATGACACTGTTGATTGGTCGTTCTTGAAGAGGATTTTAAATGGTTTTGGGTTTCATCCTAAAATGATCAATTGGATCATGACTTGTGTTACCTCGTCCTCTTTCTCAGTTTCGGTGAACGGCATTCCGCATGGTTTCTTCGTGGGTAAACGTGGATTGCGTCAAGGGGACCCGTTATCCCCCTATTTATTTACTCTTGTTATGGAGGTTCTCACTCTTATTTTGAAGCGTAGGGTTCGAAATTCTGGGGGTTTTATTTATCACCCGAATTGTGAAGACTTGGACATTGTTAATTTATGTTTTGCGGATGATCTCTTCATTTTTCTACATGCAGATCCGGTGTCAGTTCAAGTTATTATGGGAGGTTTGGAGGAATTTAAGGATGTGTCGGGTTTGGCTCCTAGTTTACCAAAGAGTACTGCTTTTTTCTGCAATACTCTGAACCATGTCAAACTAGCTATTCTAAATATCTCCCCTTTTGCTGAAGGTAATTTGCCCGTAAAGTATCTTGGTGTACCGCTGGTTTCTAAAAGTCTTTCTTACAAGGATTGCCGGGTTTTAGTGGATCGTGTTCGAGGAAGGTTAGCTGATTGGAAAAATAAGAGTTTGTCTTTTGCGGGTAGGCTTCAATTAATTAAATCAGTTATTTCTTCTATGCATATTTATTGGGGTATGATGTTCTTACTTCCGGCTAAATTAATCACTGAAATTGATAAACTCATGAGAAGATTCTTATGGTCTAATGGGGATAGTTGTCGGGGAAAAGCTAAAGTGGCTTGGGAGGCTGTATGCCTTCCTAAATCTGAAGGTGGTCTTGGTATTCGAAGGTTTTCCGAATTTAATGTTGCGCTTTTGTCTGCTCATATATGGAAGTTGCTTAGTAATAAGGAATCTCTTTGGGTCAGATGGATTCATACATATAAACTGCGGGGTGTAAGTTTCTGGGCTGTCCAAAATCGGGGTAATATGTCTTGGACTTGGAGAAACCTCTTACATATTCGGCAAATGGTGAGACAATTTTTCTGGTTTCGAATAGGGAACGGTGAATCTACTTATGTCTGGTATGATAACTGGTGTGCTATGCGTCCTCTGATTGATATGGTTTCTACTAGATCAATCCATCGGGAGGGTTTTTCGTTATCTGACAAAGTTTCAAATTTGGTTGAAGAGGGTTTTTGGAGGTGGCCGGTTGAATGGAATTCTATTTTTCATTCAGTGCAGTTTCCTTCAATTCAAAATCATAAAGATGATGAAGTTTGGATCAAAGATTTGAATGGAAAGTTTGTTCAGTTTTCTGTTAAGGATATTTGGCATGCTTTTCGAACTAAGGATCGCAAGGTCACTTGGTGTAATGTTGTATGGCATCCTAACTGTATTCCAAAGCATGCATTTTTATTGTGGCTGATCATTAAGAATCGATTAAAAACTCAGGATAAGGTGAGGTATTGGGAGACCCGAACTGATGTCAGCCAGGTATGTCCGTTTTGTGATTCTCAACCCGATTCTCATGATCATCTATTCTTTCGATGCTCGTTTTCGCTTAAAGTCTGGAAAGGTGTTTGTGATTTTGCTAAGATTGAGTCCTATTCTGATTTTTGGGGGGATATCTTGGTGAAATACGAGTCTCTTACTTCTTGTAAAGCGGCGGATGTGGTTACTGCTAAACTTGTTTTAGCTGCGTGTTGCTACTTGATTTGGCAGGAAAGGAATTTAAGACTATTCAAAAATCAAAAGAGGGATTGCAATCAGATCATTGAAGCGGTAGTGGGCATTGTCAGATTGAAACTTCTCTCGAGTCGGTTACGTTCGGGCTCAAGGAAGTGGATGGAAGTTTGGAAGCTGCCTAATGCTACGTTGGAAGTCTAATGTTTATTTGGTTTTCTTGTAGTTTTATGGGCTGTGTTTAGTGTGTTTTGGACTAGCGAGTGGTATGCCTCTCGTCTAGTTTGTGGTTGTGTTTTTTTGTTGCCGTTTTGATACTCTGTCATTACGCCAGTTTTTAATTTTAATATAGCCTGGGTAACCCCCTTTTACCCAAAAAAACTGGATCATTCTGTACATGTTGATTGTATTGATTGTTCTCAGTATGATCATTTTCAGGATTGTGATTGTTATCTTGATCTTATTCAGCAATATCACTTGAGGAATTCTTCACAAAAGTATATTCGTTTTCTTTTCTAGCAACCTTCTTCCATAATTCTTCCAAGTCCAATGATTTCTTCTATTTCTCTTCAATTTCACTGGTCTTGTAGAATGAATCATCAAAGTCTTCAGGATAAATCTTGAAAGACTTTATCAACTTTTCATGATCAAATAGCCATGCTGCACCATCAACTGTATTGAATTGATTCTCATTAAAGATGATGTCAGATGATTATATAACACTCAAATGATCTTTCACATATACTCTGTAACCTTTTGAGTGTGTAGAATATCCAACAAAGAAACAATCTAGAGATTTTGTTTGAAAGTTGTTCAAATAATCTCTAGTGTTTAGAAGAAAGCGTTTACGTCCAAAGTGCTTGAAAAACTTGATATAAGGCTTTCTGTTGTGGAATATTTCATATGGTGTTTTGTTATGCCTTTTGTTCACAAGTACCCTGTTATGAACATAGGAGGCTGTATTAATGCTTCAACCCAAAAAGTAACAAGTAAAATTGTATCTGCTAACATGGTTCTTGCAGCTTCAATTAAAGTTCTATTCCTTCTCTCTGCAACACCATTTTGTTCAGGAGTTTTAGGAGCTGAGAATTGTTGAATGATTCCTTTTTCTATACAAAATTCTTGCATTACTCCATTCTTGAACTCAGTACCATTGTCACTTCTCATCATTTTAACCTTCTTATTCAATTTGTTCTCAACCATTGTTACACAACCTTTAATCAGCTTTGCAGTCTCATCCTTGGTACTTAGGAAATAAACCCAAGTATATCTTGAATAGTCATCAATGATCACAAGACAATATCTTTTCTTTCCTTTAATTGGCACACTCACGGGACCAAAGAGATCCATGTGAAGTAATTCAAGTACATGATCAATTGAGTTGATGAGCTTTGGCTTATGAGTAGATTTGTGTTGTTTTCCCTTTAGGCATGAACTACAATGATCTTCCAGTTTAAATTCTCTTGTAGGTAAGCATATTACATGCTCACCTTTGACAAGTCTGTTAATGTTCTTCAGGTTCACATGACATAGCTTCCTATGCCACAATTTTGATTCATTTTCAGTGGCTTTAGAGACAAAACATGCACCTCCCCTTGAAACAGCTTCTTTCATGTTCAATTCATATAGATTGCCATTTCTAGGTGCCATCATCATAATCATTTCAGGTGGAATCACAAATTCAGGTTTTAATATGAAACAATGTGAATCATCAAAACTGACTTTGTATCCCTTATCACACATTTGTGATATACTCATTAGATTATACTGAAGACCTTCAACATGAAACACATTATCAAATGAAACCTTTCCATTTGTTAAGATTCCTTTCCCAACAATATTTCCACCATTTTCATCACTTCCAAATGCTACAGGACCTTCAAACTTTTCTTCATAATTGACAAGTGATCTCCTGTCACAAGTCATGTGCCTAGAACATCCACTATCCATGTACCATATGTCATTCAGAGGAGTGGACTGTTCCTGCACATAAGAAAAAATTTGATTAGTTGAGTGATGAAGTGCAAGCTATATCAACTTGCAATTCATCAGATTCAGTTTCAGTGGCAGCTTGGGAAGTGAGTGTTGTTGGATCAGGATCTTCATGAGTAACTTCTATATTTTCTGAATTGTCAGTTTCATAACCACACTCTTTTGGAGTTTTAACAAATGATGTTGAGCTTAGACAGTCTTCTGATGCAGTGTCACACTCCTTCACCACATAGTCTTTCTTTTCAGAGTATTCTCTTACATCAGCCACTGTCTCAACCTTGGTTTCAGCCTTAGGTTTCCAAAGGAATCCTTCAGGTTCAAATCTATGTTTCATCAGAAACTTTTCATCACCAGTGAGTTCTGTTGGTTTCTTCCTAGAAAATGCATTTCTTCTTCTTGTCTTCTCACTGCTTGATGATCCTTGAGAACTATCAGATTTAACAGATTGAGTATCCTTTTCAGGGATAATTCTCACGGGTTTAGAATTTTGTTTAACCTTTTTCTCATGCTTTATAGGAGATTTACTCCTTTCAGCTTGCTTAGCCATAAGTTTTTTGGCTTTCATTGAAGGCTTTTGGCTTTCATCCTCAGAACTTCTTTTTCACAAGCTTTTCTTTTTCCTAGGTATTCATTATACTTTTGCTTGTACATAACAAAGTCTTGTCCATACTTTGTTTTATCTGGGACATGAAAAGGCTTGAATTTGAGTCTTTCATTACAAGAGTCTGTATGATGACCATACTCATCACACTTTTTGCACCAAACCTTTCCTTTATATTTCTCATGTTCCTTTTCTTTCTTGAATCTTTCACTTGGTCTTGGTTCTTTGACTCCAATGGTTTTCTGATTCTTTAGTTTATCAAAGTTGATTGAGAAAGGGACAAACTCCTCAATCTTGATGTCTTGTCTTTCAGTCTTGCTCTTTACAAACACAAATTTTTCCATATTCAATGGTTCTTCATCTTGATTCTCTTTATGTCTTGATTGTCTCTTCTCATATTCTTCCACTGTTTCCACTTCTCCAATATCAAGGACTTCATGATTAGAGAAAATAGGATAAACAGGGATAAAGTTTTCAACATCCAGATTTTCTTTTACTCTTTTCTTGTTGTTTTGCTTTATCTTTTCCAATACTTCTTGGCTTGTTGGCCTTACAGCATTATAGTTTACCTTCTTCTTTTCTCATATGTCAAAGGACACATACTCTCTCTTTGTTCTTTCATTATGTTTCTTCATTCTTGATGTGATAGGTGGATACATTGGAAGTTTGTCAATAGAATCTGGTTTCTTGAATTTTCTTCCTCTTTCAGCAGATTTGATTTCTTCATCAGTGATTTGATCACTTAAATCACTCAGGTCATCTTGATTTAAATCACTTGAATCAAAGTCATCTTCAGAGACTTGAACTCCAATTGACTTCTCTTCTTTAGAATCTTTCTTTACAATAAACTCTCCTTCTTCACTCACCTCAACATTCTTATACAAATCCACAAGTTCTTCTTTGTCTTGAAAGACATCTTTGAATTGTTGTAGATAAGCATTTATTTTCTCTTTATCAACTTTTGGCATAAAGTTGTTGTTGAAAGGTGGTGGTACTGCTTTGTACTTGTATCTTCCTTAACTTGGTTTAGAATTCCATAGATGTTTCCAGTGGAAACCAAGTTTTTCAAGAATTCATTATCAGCTTGCAGTTTTGTGTTATGTACCTTCTCTTCTATAATCATTTTCTTCAACCCATTTATTTCAGTTTTGAATCTTTTCTGAGCTCTGTAACTGTTTACACAGTCTTCTTCCAAACTTTTCATTCTTTCTTCACTCACCAGTTCACTTGCCTCATATGCATTGATAATACTTTGTTTCTTAAAACGAGGAATCCTAGATTAAGTTTGCAATCGAAAACCTAACGATTTGGAGGTTTTGTGGAGGTTTTGAAGAAAGTGACGATGAGGATGCGTTTTGAAGAAAATTCATGATTTAGAGGATTTGTGGAGGTTTTTAAGTTAATTTTACGGATGATACAATAACTTTAATAACGGAAGATGTTGTTAATGCTCGTAACGGACGATGATTTTAATTCGCCGGAGATCAGAGACTTACCGCAGACCTAATGAACATTTAATTTAACGGTGTCTTATGAATTATGGAGAGAGTATGAGAGATGAAGGAGACGAAAGGACGCCTATGTCCCCCCTAAGGCGGAAACGCTAGGGCGTGCGTAATCTGAAATCATGCACATGGAATGAAATGTAAAAAACTCTTATTTAAATAAACCAACACATTGTTTAAACCAAACATAATACAAATAACAAGCAAAACATAACACTTGATTTACTTACAACTTCTAGATCTAATACATCCACTAAGTGATACTTCATGAATTTTCATCTCCTGAAAAAAATACGAGAGTGTCAACTAAAAATAGTTGGTGAGAACACAGGACTTAAATTTAAAATAATAGGAAAATATATTTTATGTTTAAAACATTCCATATGTGTTAAGTCACTTTGTATACTTTAGTGATTACAACCAAACCTCTGGCAAGTTTAGTGAGTCGTCTAATCCACGATTAGACTATTATGTTTAATGTTTAATGATCGTCTGATTCTAAACACACATGCCTCTACCCGAGGCCTGCATGGGCGGGTCGGGTCAATAGATCTATCATCATAATACCACTGGCTTAACAAGTTAATGGTTATCAATTCGAATATGTATACACTTCTAATAATCACACAATGAATATCATGAATAAAGCTTGAATCAAATAGCATGTAAAATAAATTTTCATGCATATTTTCCACCCCAAAGTATAAAACGTTTAAAAGCATGTAATAGGGGCTATGAACTCACCTTGCATTATGGGTGAACACAAACAAGAGCAAGAGTTTGTTGAACCGGTCAAGGGATGCCCTAGATTTAGTTTTGATTTTTAAATTAGTTAGAGTGTCGTATACTAGAATTTTCTAAACCAAGAGCATGACCTCCAGCAAGTTGATTCCCAGGTACGAGTCACGGGTCCAACGGAATTATTTACTCCACTCTTTCCTTCGATAGAACCATTTGCTAGTCAATACATACATACCCGCTTTATACTCTATTTGTATACTAACTTATGGTTTTGATAAATGAGAAAAGATGAGGTTAAAAGTGTAATATGATATAGTTTGGGTGTTTATTGACATTTAGGAAAGTATAAGGTTTAAAGTGTGAATATTATAATTTAGGATATCTATTAACATTTATGAAAGTATAGGGTTTAATGTGTAAATATTATAGTTATTAGTTATGATAACATTATGAGTTTTTGAAGATCATAAGAATATTCATAGTTGTTTATGGAAATATTTATACTTTGATCCAATATCTTGAGAAAATGATTGTACTTTCTTGGAATAACATGATCATCATAATACTTTAAAGCAAAAAGTAAGGTTTTATAAACTATTTTTGATGATTACGGTGAGAGTATATGAACAACTATGAAGATTCAAAAGAGAACGCGAGAACATAAGACCAAACTAAAAGATATTCATAAGAACAAGATCAACATCAAAGGAAATGAAGAACACAAAAGAAAACATGTAAAACTTACTTGATTATGCTATAGAGAATCGGGAGAATGAGATTTGGTGTGAAAAATAATGAGAATGAGAGGCTTTAGTTATAGGCCAAAAGTTGAGATTTGAATGCAATTTAGGTAGAGATAAAACTTGTTTCAAGATCAAAAGATAACTTAAAACTTAATGACAATAATAATAATGATAACAAAAATAAAAATATGTATATTATATGCACGAAACGTTTTGTTTTTCTTTTCTCTTTTGCAAATTAAATTAACTAGATAAACTTACTCGTGAACCAATGGTAAGATAGAAAGTTCTAGAATGTTCCATTTTTTAATCACATGATCAATTTAAAAAAAAAACTTAGGATAAAATTAGTAATAACATAATATTTTTGTTACATGTAATATTATAATCTAGCTATTCCAGTTCAACGTGTCAAATTAGCGATTAAGCATATCTGTGATTAAATGAGTATATGAGCATATAATTACGCATACAAAGTTAATGTTATTCAATAAATAATATATAATTCAACACAATAAATGTAGGCGATGAAATGAATACGAGAACTTTATTAAATGAGTACAAACGACTAGCGTTTTAAAAATGCATAGATGTTACAGTCTCCCCTACTTAAGGGAATTTCGTCCCGAAATTAAACATTGGAGATTGTTTCGGATTGAAAAAGAGTAAGGTATATTTGTTTCATTTGATCTTCAAGTTCCCAAGTAAACTCGGGTCCTGTATTATAGTTGCACTTCACTTTCACCAGACGGATTCGACTTCGCTTGAGTTTCTTGACATCATGATCCACGATTTTGATAGGTTCCTCAACAAAGTGAAGTTTATGATCAATGCAGATATCATGAAGGGGAATAGGCTGAGTTTCATTAGCTAAGCATTTCTTGAGGTTGGAAACATGGAAAGTGTCATGAACACCGCGCAATTCCTGAGGTAGTTTAAGTTTGTATGCCACTTGACCAATTCTATCAAGAATCTCAAAAGGTCCAACATACCTAGGAGCAAGCTTTCCCTTTTTCCCAAATCGGACAACACATTTCTAGGGGGAAACTTTGAGTAAGTTTTGGTCACCAACTTGAAATTTCAAGTGACTTTCTTCGATTATCGACATATCACTTTTGTCGGTCACGAGCAGCCTTAAGTCTTTCTTGAATTTTGGCAATCCTGTCAAAAGTTAATTAGACGATTTAGGGACCAATAAATTGCAAGCCACCGTTTCGGTCCAACACAAAGGTGTTCGACATTTCCTGATATACAAAACCAAAAAAGGATCACATTTGATGCTAGTATGGTAGCTGTTGTTATAGGAAAATTCAATGAGAGGTAGATGATCATCCCAATTTCCTGCAAACAATATTATGCAAAAACGGAGCATGTTTTCTAAGGTTTGATGGTTCTTTCGGTTTGACCATCCGTTTGGGAATGATAGGTTGTGCCAAGATCTACACGAGTCCCCAAAGCTTTTTGAAGGGATTGCCAAAAGTTAGAGGGAAAGCGGCTGTCACAGTCGGAGATTATGGATAAGGTAACACCATGACGTGTCACAATTTTGTTGATGTAAATTTAAGACAACCTTTCCATTTTGTAGGCTTCTCTAACATGGATGAAATGAGCTTATTTGGAGACACGATCGACTATAACCCAAATAGAATCATGTCACACCCCAACTTAGGGCCTAGGTGTGTGCCAATAGTTGGTACCTGTTTTGCAAATATATCAGAGTTTAAGGTTGTAAAGCAGGAGTTATGATTAAAATATTAATATATTCCAAAAGACAGGAATTTAACACCCGTTTTGTTACAAAAGAGTTGAAGTTATAAACCATAATTCACAATATTTTAATAATAAATCTTCATGATCCATCATATCGTCTGACGGCTAGACTCCAACTCCAAACATTCTATTATTGATTACTTGTAAACAGATTATAAAATACATCAGCAACACATACTGGTGAACATGTTGACGCTAAAACATTAATGAAAACCTTTAGTTCATACTCGAAACAATCAGCGGCCCTCTAGACCGGAGAACCAATTATATCACGTTAGTCCAGCCTTCACAGCCCTATAGACTGTCTCAATGAGACGAGGACCTGGTACCACACGTGGTGGGGTATGCTTACCCTATGACCACATATGTAAGGATCCAAACACAAGTATAACTTGCCCAATTGCCAGCATATATTAAGTTTTAGGGATACGATATCCCATGTAAACTTTGGTTTCTTGGTAAATGACTCGATGAAAGAGTTTAATAGATGTGAGCGTATTCACCTTTGTTTTGATCAGCGCTTTCATTGATTTTGTTTTGAAGCTACCTCGGACCTATAGTACGAGAATAACCAAGTAGAAATACTAGATCAACAATCTAGCTTTAGACCTTTAGTCTATTTGCATAATCATTACATTGATAATTATTTCTTTACACATGGACCTTTTGTCCAAAACATTTATTCATAAAATATTACGTTTCTTCTTCATGAAGAAACATATATACTAAGTTTCTTCTTTGTTAAAAAACTTTATAAAACTTTATAAAGAAATAATATTTTATCTATACCCTTGTCTTATAGAACTATATTTCACTTTTAATCTTATCAAGGTATAGACTATACCCCTGACTAGGGTCTAAGCCATATATAATAAAGTAATCGGGCAGAACCCCTACATTGTATGGCTATCTTATATGAAATGCCTAAGCTTGACACGGGCAACCCTTCTACTTGTCGACGGGTAATCGAGAATCCAAACAAACAAAGGTTCAACACTTGCACGTACTTCGAGAAACCAATTGTCGGAACGTCAGGATCGAGGCACGATTATCGAGACAAGTGAGTTGTGAACTTGATTTGGGATGCACAAAGAAGAGCCCGACACCCCTATTTATAGAGTTGAAATTGTGACCCATTGCAATACACGATGGGTTCAAAAGGGATCCATCGCGTATCGCGATGGAGCGCTTAACCGCCACTGAATACTATTTCCATCGCGTATCACGACGGAACTTAGGTTCGACCATCGCGTATTGCGACGCCGCGCACTAGGTTTGATTGGTAGTAGACCTGCCACGTGACGCCACGTGTTCATGATTGCTTCGTATGGTATCGCGATAACCCAAAAGGCTAGGCGATCATGTACCGCGACACCGCTCATCCTGGGGCACTATGATGTACCCGTCACGTATCTCGATGGGTTATTCCTTTGATCCATTGCGTATCGTGATGGGTCTTTAAATTAAGTTTTTTCACTTTAGTCCTTGAACTTTTATATCATGTCACTTCCTGGCCTCGCTTCCACTTTCCAAAAACAATAAGGCGGCTCGCGGTGATGCGAGCGTGCAAAGTGCAAGTGCTCCATCAAAGCGCCACATTGCGTCCTTCACCTTCGCCGTCGACGTTGTCCTCGCTCGAGCCCGTGCGCATCAGGTGCTCCGCACCCTCCGCTAGGACCACTTGGTGCATGCTAAGCGTAAAAGAATATTACTATGGAAACTCCATCTCTCATAAAGAGCTTTCAAATCTATCTCACTTTCCATGTGGGATATAATTTATTTTCCTTATTTATAACCATGGAATGGAATTCAATTTTCTTCCTCCTTTCCATGTGGGATGGAATCCTTCCTCGCATTTCTTTAATATGAATTCTTCTAACTTAATATAGTCATGTATATTATTTTTTTTTTACCATATTTATTATTAAATTATTTTGGGTCCTTCTATTTTCAAAATTTACATTTTAACCCAAAAAATAAATATGATATTTTTCAAGATGTCACATTCACCCCATCATAGAATGAATCTCGTCCTCGAGATTCATTAAAACTAGGTGTGGGTATTTCTTTCTCATCTCATACTCCAATTTCCAAGTAGATTCTGGTCCTCTTCTAGAATTCCATCTTATTTTGACTAACTTCAGTTTTTGCCTTTTAAGATTGTTAACTTTAAAATCTTCCACTTGTAGAGGTTGTTCTACAAATTTCAGATTCTCGTTGATTTCAACATCTGTTAAAGGCATAGCTAGAGTTTTGTCAGCCAGACATTTACGTAGGTTCGAAAAATGGAACACGTCATGTATTCCTTTCATTTCTTCGAGCAAACGTAAGCGATAAGGTACAATGCCTATTCGCTCAAGCACTTCAAAGGGTCCACCAAAACATGGACTTATTTTTCCTTTCTTTCCGAATCGGACAAAACCTTACCAAGGTGATACTTTTAATAACACTTTATCGCCTACTTGAAATTCCAACGGCTTACGGCGTACATCAGCATAACTCTTTTGTCGATCTGTAGCCGTCTTAAGTCGCTCACGAATTTATAACACTTTATCCGTGGTTTCTTGGACTATTTCGGGTCCATACATTTGGTTATTTCCAATTTCAGACCAACATACCGGTGTTCTACATTTTCGTCCATACAAATCTTCGAACGGTGTGGTTTGAATATTTGTGTGATAATTATTGTTATACGAGAATTCCATTAGGGGAAGATGATCGTCCCAACTTCCTCCTAAGTCCACACAAGCTCGGAGCATATCTTTAAGCGTTTGAATTGTTCTTTCGCTCTGCCCATCAGTTTGAGGATGATAAGCTGTGCTAAGATTTAATTGAGTTCCTAACAATTTTTGGAAACTATACCAAAAATGAGATGTAAATCTACTATCTCGATCAGATATGATAGATAATGGCACACCATGTAATGATACGATGTTGTTTATTCATATTCGTGCCACTATATATATCCATAGAGCAAGACTAGAAATTAGCGGATTTGGTTAACCTATCAATGATAACCCAGATTACATTTTGTTGACGAGTAGTCTTTGGAAGTTTTATTATAAATTACATGGCTATCATTTCCCATTTCCAAACGGGATGTTCGGGTTGCTGAAGCAAACCCGAAGGCTTTTGATGTTTAGCATTTACTTGTAAAAATGCAGAGCAATGCCTTTACTTGGCTACATGCAGAACAATGTCTTTCTTCATTCCATTCCACCAATAGTTAGGCTTGAGATTTTGATACATTTTGTCACTACCGGGGTGCATCATGTATTTGGATTTATGGGCTTCACTCATTATCTTTTCACGTAACTCTATATGACCGGTACCCGAATCCTGTTTCCAAGTCTGAGTATACCGTCGTCACCTTTGACTAACAAGTCAATGGTGCCATTACGGTTTTCTTCAGAGATGTTGTTTTCTTCAATGGCTTGCTCTTGAGTTTTCTTAATTTTCTCGATTAGATCTATTTGAAGTTCTAATCTTAAAGCTCGAACACTTTTGGGTTTCTCATGTTCCTTTCAACTTAATGCGTCATCCACTACATTGGCTTTACCTTCATGATAAATGATTTCGCATTCATAATCATTTAGGGTTTCCACCCACCTTCATTGACGCATGTTAAGTTCTTTCTGATCAAAGATGTGCTTTAAACTCTTATGATCAGTGTACACGATAAATCTAACTTCATAGTGATAGTGCCTCCATAGTTTAAGGTGAAAATTATGGCACCTAACTCTAAATCGTGAGTTGTATAATTCTCTTTGTGCACTTTTAATTGATGAGAAGCATAAGCTAAAACTTTCTTTCTTTGCATTAATACACAACCCAAACCCAAATGGGATGCGTCACTAAATACAACGAAATCTTCCGTACCTTCTGGCAAGGACAGTATAGGTATGTTAGTAAGCTTTGGTTTGAGAAAGTCAAATGCTTCTTGTTGTTTAGTTCCCCATTCATACTTGACGTTCTTTCGAGTTAACGAAGTCAGAGGAATGGCTATACATGAGAAATTTTCAATGAATCTTTGATAGTATCCCGCCAAACCTATGAAACTTCGGATTTCGGTTGGTGATTTTGGAATTTCCCACTTAGTTATCGCTTCAATTTTGGCAGGGTCTACTTGAATTCCTTTAGCATTAACCATATGACCAAGAAATTGTACTTCATGAAGCCAGAATTCACACTTTGAAAACTTAACGTACAATTTCTCGTTCCTAAGTATTTCAAGTATGATTCTAAGACGCACTTTGTGATCTTATTCCGATTTAGAGTAATTGAGTATATTGTCAATGAATACGATTACAAATTTATCTAAATAAGGTTTGCAAATTTTGTTAATCATGTCCGTGAAAGCGGCTGGGGCATTAGTGAGTCCGAATGGCATTATGGTGCGTTCATAATGTCCATACCTTGTGCGAAATGCCGTCTTCGGAATGTCTTCTTTTTTTGGGTAAAAGGGTTTGTACCCAGGCTATAATAAAAATAAAAACTGGCGTAATGACAGAGTATCAAAACGGCAACAAAAAACACAACCACAAAAACTAGACGAGAGGCATACCACTCGCTAGCCTAAAAACCCACTAAACACAGCCCAAAAAACTACAAGAAAACAAAATAAACATTAGACTTCTAATGTAGCATTAGGCAGCTTCCAAACTTCCATCCACTTCCTTGAGCTTGAACGAAACCGACTCGAGAGAAGTTTTAATCTGACAATGCCCACTACCGCATCAATGATCTGACTGCAATCCCTCTTTTGATTTTTGAATAGTCTTAAATTCCTTTCCTGCCAAATCAGGTAGCAACTCGCTGCTAAAACAAGTTTAGCAGTAACCACATCCGCCGATTTACTAGAAGCAAAAGACTCGTAATTCACCAAGATATCCCCCCACATATCAGAATATGAATCAATCTTAGCAAACTCACATACACCTTTCCAGACTTTGAGTGAAAGCGAGCAGCGAAAGAATAAATGACCATGAGAATCAGGTTGAACATCACACAGCGGACATACCTGGCTGACATCAGTTCGGTTCTCCCAATATCTTACCTTATCCTGAGTTTTTAAACGATTCTTAATGATCAGCCACAATAAAAAAGCGTGCTTAGGAATACAGTTAGGATACCATACAACATTAAACCAAGTGACCTTGCGACCCTTAGATCGAATAGCATGCCACATATCCTTAACAGAAAACTGAACAAACTTTCCATTCAAATCTTTGATCCAAACTTCATCATCTTTTTGATTTTGAATTGAAGGAAACTGCACAGAATGAAGAAAAGAATTCCATTCAACCGGCCACCTCCAAATACCCTCCTCAACTAAATTTGAAACTCTGTCAGATAAAGAAAAACCCTCCCGATGGATTGATCTAGTAGACACCATATCAATCAGAGGACGTGAAGTACACCAATTATCATACCAGACAGAAGTAGAGTCACCGTTCCCAATACGAAACCAGAAAAATTGTCTCACCATTTGCCGAATCTGTAAGAGGTTTCTCCAAGTGCAAGACATATTACCCCGCTTTTGGACAGCCCAGAAGCTAACGCCCCGCAGTTTATAAGTATGAATCCATCTGACCCAAAGAGATTCCTTGTTACTAAGCAAATTCCATATATGAGCAGACAAAAGCGCAACATTAAACTCGGACAACCTTCGAATACCAAGACCACCTTCATATTTAGGAAGGCAAACAGCCTCCCAAGCCACTTTAGCTTTTCCCCGGCAACAATCCCCATTAGACCAAAGGAATCTTCTCATGAGTTTTTCAATTTCAGTAATTAATTTTGCCGGAAGTAAAAACATCATACCCCAGTAAATATGCATAGAAGAAATAACTGATTTAATTAATTGAAGCCTACCCGCAAAAGACAAACTTTTATTTTTCCAATCAGCTAACCTTCCTCGAACACGATCCACCAAAATCCGGCAATCCTTGTAATAAAGATTTTTTGAAACCAACGGAACACCAAGATATTTAACGGGTAAATTACCTTCAGCAAAAGGGGAGATATTAAGAATATCAAGTTTGACATGGTTCAGAGTATTACAGAAAAAAGCAGTACTCTTTGGTAAACTAGGAGCCAAACCCGACACTTCCTTAAATTCCTCCAAGCCTCCCATAATAACTTGAACTGACACGGGATCTGCATGGAGAAAAATGAAGAGATCATCCGCAAAACATAAGTTAACAATATCCAAGTCTTCACATTTCTGGTGATAAATAAAACCCGCCGAATTTCGAACCCTACGCTTCAAAATAAGAGTTAGAACCTCCATAATTAGAGTAAATAAGTAAGGGGATAACGGGTCCCCTTGACGCAACCCACGTTTTCCCACGAAGAAACCATGCGGAACGCCATTCACCGAAACTGAGAAAGAGGACGAGGTTACACATGTCATGATCCAATTTATCATTATAGGATGAAACCCAAACCCACTTAAAATCCTCTTCAAGAACGACCAATCAACAGTGTCATAAGCTTTCTGAATATCCACTTTAAAAGCACACCGGGCTGCACCACGATCAAGGTGGTAGCTATGCATCAACTCCTGGGCCAGTAAAATGTTATCAGAAATATTCCTACCAGGAATAAAAGCCGATTGATTAATATCAACTAAATCCTCCAAAGAACCTTTAATACGATTTGCAATAATTTTAGTAATACATTTATACACCACATTGCAAAGAGATATAGGCCTATAATCTTTCGGAAGACGAGCATTTCCCACCTTAGGTAATAATGAGAGAATAGTATGATTAACCTCTTTAAGCAATCTCCCCGAAATAAAGAAATCCTGCACCGCCAAAATCACTAACGGACCAACAATATCCCAAGAATTCTTAAAAAAAGCAGCTGAATAACCATCCGGACCAGGAGCTTTATCATCTCCAATATCAAACATAGCACCTCGAACCTCCTCAGACGAAACAGGCCCAACCATACTGTTAGCTTGAGTCGTCGAAAGTTTTGTGCGAAAAAGATGATGATCATCCAGATCAGAAACTGTTCCAATATTGCCAAGAAAGCCTTTAAAATAATTCACTAAAATTTTAGCAACATCCTCCCCATGGAAAACATTTCCCTCCTCATCTTCAATACAATCGATCCGATTACGAGACTGATTAGCTTTGACAACTTTATGAAAATAAGCTGTATTCGACTCACCCAACTCAAGCCACTCCACCTTTGCCTTCTGTTTAAGAAATCGTTCCTCATCCAAAATAGCATCATTCAACGCACTAACTAACACAGCTTGATCCTCGCGCAGAATCTGATTAAACGGATCCGCATCAACACTCCTTTGAACAGAATCCACTTCGAACCGCATTTTATTAACTTTAATATGGAGATTACCCTTGTCATATAACAGTTTACGGAGAGGTTTCTTCAAATTTTTCAGTTTCTTAGTCAAAGAGAACATATAATAACCCTCTACCTCTATGTTCCAACCATCCTTAACCACCTGTTTAAAATCTGCATGAGAAGTCAGAACATTTGAAAACTTAAAAGGCTTCGGACAGAACTTCCTGGACAATGGAATAGAAAGAATAGCTGGAGTGTGGTCCGATATTCTATACGGCAGAAACTCAACATAAGACCCCGGGAAAATATCATTAAAAACCTGGTTCCCCATTATTCTATCCAGCTTCTTCAAAAGACCAGAATCACCCTTTGGTTTTTGGTTCCAAGTGTATTGAAGACCAGTAAATTTTAAATCTAAAATTTCCAGCTCTTGAATACAATCCTTAAACTCAACCATCGAGATATCCCTCGAAGAGGAACTAGAAGTAGACTCATCCAGACTCATAATCGTATTAAAGTCCCCCATCACAATCCACGGCTGATTATTAACCAAATTGTTATGAATCATAAGATTTTGCCATAATTGACGCCTCAAAAGATACGAATTATGAGCATAAATAAAAGAAAAGAAAATTACTTTCCGATCAGATTTAAGACTAATTTGCGTGTGCACCACTTGATCCGATTGAGAGAGAATCATCAAATCCATCACATTCGTATCCCATCCAACAATAACCCGAGAGTACTTTTCACAAACATTTCCATTAGAACTCCAGCTCCAATTACGAAACATCCTACTACATATCCCACTCAAATTTGAAGGTTGAACATGCGATTCTAAAATAGCACATAACGAAATCTTATTTTCAGCTATAACCTGCCGAACCTCACTTTGTTTAGGGGAGCGGTTCACACCCCTCACATTCCAAGACATAGCATTAAACATTATGAACCATTGCAACGGGAGTGCTTGCCCCCTCAGAATTTACCTTAATATTGATCTCATTGAACACTTCCTCAATATCATCATCCAAACCTTCATTGGAACCATCCACATCACCTATGATTTCTGACAAAGGAGCAAACGAATTTTCATTCCCTTTCTTTTTATCACTACTTTGAGAATTCTGAAACTGTTTAACACGGTAAACGAATTTTGGCTTAGGTTTGGAGAGATGAACACCCTCAATACCCTTATACTCACTACCACCAGCTTTTGATTTATGCTTTCGTTTAACTTGTTGGTATCCCTCCTCATCATCCCCATTCTTCTCTTTCGCAATCTCTTTAACTTGTTTTGGACACTTCCTATCAGCATGGCCAAACGATTTACAAGTATTACAATGAGGAGGCTTCCATTCATACTCTATCTCCACTGTTTGTTTAATGACACCCTCCCCAATCAACGCTGGAATTCCCACTACTAAAGAATCTTTAAACTCATGATCCGCTTTCAATTCAACCAAAGCTCTAGCATAGCTACTGCGACCCCAAGAATCAACACACATAGATGATGTATAAGAGTCCAGCATGATCGGATCACCAACCTTTGTAGCTAGCATACTTAAACCATCCTCCGTATAAGCAACTAACGGCACATGATGCATTTTAATCCAAACCGGGACACGGGTAACTTCAGATTTACATAACACAGTGAACGGTGTCCATATATTTAAGATAAGAGGCATCGACCTGATTAGCCATGGACCATGTTCCATAACTCTATCCATTCCCTCCTTTGAATCAAATTTAAAAAAGAAAAATCCATCCGCATTCATCATGCACCGTTGTATACCAAATTTAGCCCAAGCATTTTTAACATATGATTCTACAACCGGAAAAGGGAGTCTTTTGTCCAAAAAATAACCATACAATGTATGTTCATACCTTTCATTGACCTCCTTTATTGATGATTTTGGCAGAATCACATCCACACCTTCAATGTTAGAATCTGACTCCAAACACCTAAAGTTTACCTTCTTTTTCTCAGAATTTCCAGATTTAAGAACCCCGGCATAAGAATCTTTTGAACCAGAATTTTCAACACCATCTTTCCTACCAGAATCGCCTTGAGGATCAGCAATCTTATCATCCTCCAAATCAACATTCAGATCGTTAATATTTTGGGAAACAACTCCATTTTTGTTAACTGAATTTGATAAACTAATATCCTGATTCATAGAATCAAGAATATTATAAGAAACCCTAGTCACCTTTGCATTATGTGGAACCCTAGCCACCATTGGATCAGCCATCACATGAGCAGAAACACCATGATTATGTTTCTTTAAAATACCACGTATCGGAGCACCATCAATGTTCTTTACCTTTGACACGAGATTGACCTCCTCTTTAGACTCCATACTCGGACATCAAAAGCACAAGTGAGGTTAACTTCTGCCAAAAAAACGGAAAAGAAAGCAAAGAAAGAACGAGCAGCAAAGAAAGCAACGAAAGAACGAGCAGCAAAGAACGAGCAGCAAAGAATCGAGCAGCAAAAACCCGTGCAAAACAGAAACGAAAAACACCAAGCAAAACCCTAATAAAGAATGACGACAGCAAAGAAAGATCGAGCAGAATTTAGAACTGAAGGTTATATTCAAGGATTACTACCAATAAGGAATCCGAATAAACCCCAAACCCTAAACAAGATCGATCACAAGAAGAAAAATCAGCAAAATCGCCATTCTAGAGAGAGAGAATTAGGGTTTTGACGGCAGCTCGATGAACTTGGTAAGTTTCCTTGGGAATGTCTTCTTCTTGAACCTTCAATTGATGATACCACGAACGTATGTCTATTTTGTAAAAGTAGCTCGCTCCTTGCAATTGATCGAATAGGACGTCAATTCTAGGTAGCGGACATCGATTCTTAATAGTTAGTTAGTTCAAGCCTCTATAATCAGTTGACATTCTCATGGATCTGTCCTTCTTGACGAATAATATCGGAGCTCCCCAAGGTGTTGAACTTGGAAGAATGAATCATCTATCCAGCAGCTCATCTAATTGTTTCTTCAACTCTTTCATTTATGTCGTAGCTAAGCGATATGGGGCTTTGGTGTAACATCTATGGATTTTTCATGCTAATAAACGCTGGTTTTTTTTACTCATTTAATAAAGTTCTTGTGTTCATTTCATCGTTTACATTTATTAGTGTATAATTATTTTTTATTATTGAATAAAATTAACTTTGTATGTGTAATTATATGATCCTATACTCATTTCATCATAAACATGCTTAATCGCTAATATGATACGTTGAACCGGAAAACCTAGATTAATATTTTATCATGTAACAAAATATTTAGTCATTATTAATGTTATCATAAGTATATAAATTAATCATTTAATTTAAAGTGAAATATTCTAAACCTTCTATCTTAACCTTGTTTCATAAGTAAGGTTGTCTAGTTAATTTAATTTGAAAAAAAAAGAAAAGAAAAGAAAAAAAGTAATAACAAAAAAAAGTGTCGTGCACCTATATTCATGCACACATATATTATTTTATTTTATGATTATTATGATTATTATTATTATTATTATTATTATTATTATTATTATTATTATTATTATTATTATTATTATTATTATTATTATTATTATCTCTAAGGTGATCTTTTAATCTTAAAACAAGTTTTATCTCTATCTAAATCATATTCAAACCTCACATTTTGGCCTATAAATAGAGCCTCTCATTCTCATTATTTTTCATACCAAATCCCATTCTCTCTTTTCTCTCTAAGCATACACAAGTAAGTCTTTATAATTATTTAGCTTTTCATTGTTGTTTTTATACATTTTTGCTTTTTATTATGAATTTCTTCTTGTTTGTTCTTATGTTCTTGAGTTTTCATTTGAATCTTCATAGTTGTTCATATACTCTCACCATGATCATCATAACTTGTTAATAAAATCCTTACTTTTTTGCTTTAAAAAATTATGATGATCATGTTATTCCAAGAAATCACAGTTATCTTCTCAAGATCTTGGATCAAAAGTATAATTTTTTCATGAAAAACTATGAATATTCTTATGATCTTTAAAATCTCATAAACTTATCATAAATATCCTAAATTATAATATTTAAACTTTAAACCCCATATTATAATAAAAGTCAATAAGTATTCTAAACAATAATGTTTACTCTTTGAACCCTATACTTTCCTAAAGACAATAAATACCCAAAACTATAGGATATTAAACTTTTAACCTTGTACTTTCTGATTAATCAAAAACATTCTAAAACATTTTGAGTTAGTATACAATTAGAGCATAAACCGGGTATGTATGTATCTGACGAGCAAACGGTTCTGCCTAAGGAAAGAGTGGCGTAAATAATCCCATTGGACCCATGACTCTTACATGGGAATCAACTTGCTGGAGGTCGTGCTCTTAGTTTACAACATTGTAGTATGCAATACTCTAACTAATTTAAGAAGCAAAACATAATCTAGGGAATCTCGTGACCGATTCAACAAACTCTTGCTCGTGTCCGTGTTCATCCATCAAGTAAGGTGAGTTCATAGCCCCTTTTACATATTTTAAATGTTTTATACTTCGGGGTGGAAACATGCAACTTATTTATTCTATGTTTTAATATTCATTGTGTGTGATCATTACAAGCATATACTTAATCACATGTACAACCGTTAACTTGTTAAACCTGTGGTAGTATGATGATAGATCTATTGGCCCGACCCGTCCACTCAGGCCTCAGGCTGAGGCCTGTGTGTTCAGAATCCGACGATCGATAAACATTAAACATAATAGTCTAATCATGGATTAGACGACTCGCTAATTTTGTTAGAGGTTTGGTTGTAATCACTAAAGTATATAAAGTAACTTAACATATATGGAATATTTTCAACATAAAACTTATTTTTGTATTATTTTAAATTTAAAGCCTATGTTTTCACCAACTATTTTTAGTTGATACTCTCGCATGGTTTTCAGGTAATGGAAATTAAGGAAGATTCTTAAAGTTTCATATAGGGGATGCGTCAGACTTAGAAGTCTAATTGCTATGTCATGTTTTCTATTTTGGATTATTTATGGTTTGAACAACGTGTTGGTTTATTTTAATAAGAGTTTTTATATTTAATACCATGTACATGATTTTAATCTACACACGCCCCAGCGTTTCCGCCTTCGGCCGATATCCATTTGGATATCCATTTACCAATCCCGACCCATATCCATTTATTGTACCCAAAATAAAAGATGAATTTCATGGGACAATAATCTTTGTGTAATTGATGAATTTCATCTCGTAAATCGTTTATATTTACCAATTGCGGCTTAACCGACATCTTATACGAGTTAGAAATATCAACTAGTGATCCGTTTTCCTTTTTTATTCAAGCCGACAATTGTATTAACCCTAGAACTCGAAAAGGTTTGTGATATTTCAATTAATTTACATGATACGATCCTTATATAGTGGCCGACATTACCCCTGTATATAATTAGATTAACTTGATCTTTAAGCTGTTTGTTCATACACCTTATTGAGCCGGTACTGTTTGGTCTAATTAACCTCGTCTGGTCATCAATCAAGGTAAACAAATTACATGGTTTTGATCGCGAGATGGTGTTTAACAAAAGCCCCATATTTGATTTGATTAATATTAACGGATTGGATCAAATCAAATGTTAGGGTTTATAATCAAATTGGTTGTTTCTGTTTATGTATTTATATAATGGAAGCCAACTCTTAACTGCACGTCGTTGTAGCCCAGCTGGTTAATATATCCGAGTTATGGGGCGGAGATCGCGGGTTCAACCCCTTGCACCCGATATTTTTGGTTATTATTTCTTTTAAGCAATTACTAATTATATTATTAATAATAATAATTGATTAAAGATTATTTTAATAAAAACCGGCTTTGTAATACTCGTTTTCGTCATTTTTTGTTCATATATATTTTCATAAAGGTATATATATATATATATACATACATACATATATATATATATATAGTACACAATAACTTAAAAACTAATGTTTTAATAGATATATAAATCAAGTAAAATAATTTTATAAAATATTTATAAGACTATAAATAATATTTACTAACTTATGTTTTTATAAGTTAAAATAATTGTTTTATATAATAAATCTTGATATATAATATTAAATTATTATAATATTGTTTAACTAGTGTTAATAAGAAATCTTTACTTAGCGTATCCGTTGCTCTCGTTTCTCATTAGGCTTTAACGTTCTCTGTGACTTTACTGCCTTCTCATTATTTTAATCTCCTTTGTTCGTCTTTGAGGTGAGTACCACATTCCCCGTATTTTACTCGTTTTCCACGTTTTGAGGACATATGCGTAAATATACTTTTTATATATACTTATACACAAAACTGCATCTATTGTCTTATGTGCTAATGAATTTTATACCATACTTGCTATGTGCTTATTTTCTTTACGTGAACCGCATTCGAAGAGGTCCAACATAATCTCGAAATAGTATGATCATACGCCAGTCGTTATAGCCTCGTTCTTCTCGACATCTCATTTATACCTGCTCATTTGGTTAATTTGTTATTCTCATATGACTTGTTGCATTAACTATTTATATATATATATATATATATATATATATATATATATATATATATATATATATATATATATTATATGTACACTCAACCTTGTGTTTACAAAACAATATTATTTTCAACGCATATGCAGGTCATCGTGTGATGTGAAGTAGTTGAAGTTGGAAGATCACTTAAGGATATATATTAAAGAAAACTTAATGAGACAATTATTTTATGGTTATGTTTGTTTGATGCTTTAATTGTTTTTGGGATATTGTAACAAATATTTTTATTTGAAATTATTAAATAGATATTGAAATCTATAATGTTGCATGATAGTAACCTTGAGAGCTGTGGGCAATCAGTTCACGCACCGGCATTTCTGCCGTAGGTTGGGGTGTGACAGTCTCTTAGGTTGAAATTATGTTCTATTAGATGTAATAACTTCTCTTTTGTAGCATGTCTTTTGATTCCGCCAACCCTTCCAAAAACTCCGACATCCCCTTACCACCATTGGACGAAGACTACATTGCGCTAGAAGACTTGGATGTACCCTTGAACCCTCCATCACCAAATCTCCAAATACTACCCATTTAGTTGGGCCCGTTTAATGAGAAGTCCTTCCCCCACACATGGAGAACAAATAGGCCTAATCGGAGAATTCGTAACCCAGTTAGTCAATAACTCGGTAGGATGTAATAAACTTCTTGACGATGAGCTCGAGGATGATGCCACTAGCAAATGGGGCTGGACCATTACAACTCTTGAATACTAGCAGACTTGTTGGACTTGGAGTGTTGATGTGCCTTTATGACTTTCCTAATCTATCTATGTGTAGTCTTGATCCGATGTTGATTTTGAACCCCTTGTTAAATGAAAACCGACAAAACTAGACTTCCCTTACACCGTCGAGCTTGCCAATGGTACATCTATCTAAGCCAATACTCTTATACGCAATTGCACCTTGAATTTTGATGATCATTCTCTTAATATGATCTACCCTTGAAGATTGGTAGCTTTGACCTAGTTATGGGAATGATTTGGTTATCCCATAATCAGGCCGAAGTTGTATGTGCCAAGAAGCTCATTCGTATCCCGTTACCATCCGGTGAAACACTAATCATTCAACTATTCAAGAAGAAAAACCATATCGTAACCTAAAAAGCATCTCTTGTATGAAGGCCCGTAAACTTTTGAGGAAACAATGCTATGCCTTTTTAGCCGATGTAGTTGACAAGAAATCCGAAGGGAAAAAGATTCAAGACATTCTTGTTATCAAAGACTATCCCGAAGTATTTCTCGACGACTTTCTAGGACTTCCTCCGTCTCGACAAGTAGAATTCCGAATCCACCTTATACCCGGTGCAACACCCATAACAAAATATCCTTATCGCTTAGCCCTATCCGAGATGCAAGAACTCTCTAGCCAACTTCAAGAACTTCTCGAAACAGGCTTTATTCGACCCAGTTTCTCACCTTGGGGAGCTCTTGTCCTTTTCGTAAAAAAAGAAGGACGGATCTTTCCGAATGTGTATCGACTACCGAGAGTTAAATAAACTTACCATCTAGAATCAGTACCCACAACCAGCTTCAATGAGCCACTTGTTTTTTCAAAAGTTGATCTCTACTCAGGTTATCACCAACTGCGAATTCTAGATGAAGACATACCTAAAACTGCCTTTCGTACCAGCTATGGACACTACGAGTTCATGGTTATGCCCTTTGGCAATGCACCCGCAATGTTCATGGACCTCATGAATCGTGTCTGCAAACCATACTTTTACAAATTCATCATTGTTTTTATTGATGACATTTTAATCAATTCAATAACCAAGACTGAGCATGAGAACCACCTTCGTCTCACCTTGGAACTGTTGGAGAAAGAACAACTTTATGCTAAATTTTCGAAATGTGAACTCTGGCTTCGCGAAGTTTAATTTTTGGTCATGTTATTAACAATAAAGGTATGCACGTTGATCCCGCAAAAATCAAAGACATCAAGCTCCGAAAACCCCGTAAGAAATTCGTTCGGAAGCCCTCGGGTTTGCTTCAACAACCCGAGATTCCTCTATGGAAGTGGGATCAAATTTCCATGGATTTCATCACTAAACTACCAAAAAAAACTTGTAAGCATGATTCTGTTTGGGGTTATAAAATCGATCATCTCTCCAAATCTGCTCATTTCATCCCTGTTAGTGATGCCTACAAGATGGAGAGGTTATCTCAATTTTACATCAACGAAATCGTGACACGTCATGGTGTTCCCTTATCCATAATCTTCGACCGTGATAGTCTCTTTACCTCCAACTTTTGGCAATCCCTTCAAAAAGCTTTGGGGACTCGTGTATATCTTTGCATAGTTTATCATCCCTAAATGGATGGTAAAACCGAGAGAACCATCTAAACCATGGAAGACATGTTTCATTCTTGCATAATCGAGATTGGAGAAATTGCGATGATCATTTACATGTCATTGAATTTTCCTATAATAACAGCTACCATACTAGCATCAAATGTGTTCTTTTTGAGGTTTTGTATGGTAGGAAATGTCGAACACCCGTGTGTTGGACCGAGATTGTTGACTCACAAGTTATTGGTCCCGAAATCGTCCAAGCAACCTCCGACAGGATTGCCATCATTCGAGAAAGATTTAAGGCCGCTTGTGATCGACAAAAGAGTTATGCCGACAATCGAAGAAAACCACTTCAGTTTCAAGTTGGCGACCAAGTCTTACTTAAAGTTCCCCACTGGAAAGCCATTGTCCAATTTGAAAAAGGGAAAGCTTGCTCCTAGGTATGTTGGACCTTTTGAGTTCTTGATAGGATTGGTCCAACGGCATATAAACTTAAACTACCTCAGGAATTGCGCGGTATTCATGACACTTTCCATGTTTCTAACCTCAAGAAATGCTTAGCCGATGACACTCAGCCTATTCCCCTTGAAGATATCCGCATTGATCATAAACTTCACTTTGTTGAGGAACCTATCGAGATCGTGAATCATGATGTCAAGAAACTCAAGAGAAGTCAAATCCGTCTAGTGAAAATCAAGTGGAACTATAAGCAAGGACCCGAGTTCACTTGGGAACTTGAAGATCAAGTGAAACGGAAATACCCTCATCGTTTTCAAACCGAAAAAGTCTCCCCTATTTAATTTCAGGACGAAATTGACTTAAGTGGGGAAAACTGTAACATCTATGGATGTTTCATGCTAATAAACGCTAGTTCTTTTACTCGTTTAATAAAGTTCTAGTGTTCATTTCATCTTTTACATTTATTAGTGTTGAATTATTTTTTATTATTCAATTACATTAACTTTGTATGCGTAATTATATGATCCTATACTTATTTCATCATAAACATGCTTAATCGCTAATATGACACGTTGAACCGGAATGTCTAGATTAATATTTTATAACATGTAACAAAATATTTTGTCATTATTAATCATATCCTAAGTATTTAAATTAATCATGTAATTTAAAATGGAATATTATAGAACCTTCTATCTTAACCTTGTTTCACAAGTAAGGTTATCTAGTTAATTTAATTTGAAAAAAAAAAGAAAAAAATTAATAACGAAAAAAGTGTCATGAACTTTATATTCATTCACACATATATTATTTTATTTTATTATTATTATTATTATTATTATTATTATTATAATTATTATCATCATCATCATCTTCATCATCATCATTATCTCTTAGGTGATCTCTTAAGCTTAAAACAAGTTTTATCTCTATCTAAATCATATTCAAACCTCAACCTTTGGCCTATAAATAGAGCCTCTCATTTTCATTATTTTTCACACCAAATCTCATTCTCTATTTTCTCCCCACGCATAAACAAGTAAGTCTTTGTAATTATTTTGCTTTTCACTATTGTTTTTATACATTTTTGCTTTCTATTATGAATTTCTTCTTGTTTGTTCTTATGTTCTTGAGTTTTCCTTTGAATCTTCATAGTTGTTCATATACTCTCACCATGATCATCATAAATTGTTAATAAAACCCTTACTAAATGTCAATAAGTATTCCAAACTACAATAAATATCCTAAATTATAATATTTACACTTTAAACCCTATACTTTCATAAATGTCAATAAGTATTCTAAACTATAATATTTACACTTTGAACCCTATACTTTCCTAAATGACAATAAATACCCAAAACTATTGGATATTACACTTCAAACCTCATACTTTCTGATTAATCAAAATCATTCTAAAACATTTTCAGTTAGTATACAATTAGAGTATAAACCGGGTATGTATGTATCTGACGGGCAAACGGTTCTACCTAAGGAAAGAGTGGCGTAAATATTCCCATTGGACCCGTGACTCTTACCTGGGAATCAACTTGCTGGAGGCCATGCTCTTGGTTTAAAACATTCTAGTATGCAACACTCTAACAAATTTAAGAAACAAAACTTAATCTAGGGAATCTCGTGACCGGTTCAACAAACTCTTGCTCGTGTCCGTGTTCATCCATCAAGTAAAGTGAGTTCATAGCCCCTTTTACATGTTTTTAAACGTTTTATACTTTGTGGTGGAAACATGCAACTTATTTATTCTATATTGTATAAATGCTATTTGATTCAAGCTTTATTCATAATATTCATTATGTGTGATCATTACAAGCATATACTTAATCATATGTACAACCATCAACTCGTTAAGCCCATGGTAGTATGATGATAGATCTATTGGCCCAACCCGCCTACTCAGGCATCGGGTAGAGGCATGTGTGTTCAGAATCCGATGATCGTTAAACATTAAATAAAATAGTCTAATCGTGGATTAGACGTCTCGCTAATCGTGTCAGAGATTTGGTTGTAATCACTAAAGTATATAAAGTAACTTAACACATATGGAATATTTTCAACATAAAACATATTTTTCAATTATCTTAAATTTAAAACCTATGTTCTCACCAACTATTTTTAGTTGACACTCTCGCATGTTTTTCAGGCAATGAAAATTAAGGAAGATTCTTGAAGTTTCATATAGGGGATGAGCCAGACTTAGAAGTTTAATTGCTATGTCATGTTATCTATTTTGGATTATGTTTGGTTTGAACAACGTGTTGGATTATTTTAATAAGAGTTTTTACATTTAATACCATGTGCATGATTTCAATTTACACATGCCCCAACGTTTCCGCCTTCAACCGAGGGGGGGGTGACATTTGGCTATTGGCGTAGTTCCAGGCATTAAGTTTGTTCTAAACTCGACTTCTCGGTTAGGTAGAATACCTGGTAACCCCTCGTGAAAGACGTCTGAAAAATCGGCAACTATAGTTACATCTTCTATCTCTTTTGGTTTTAGCTCTTGATATCATAGGCCATAAATGCTAAACAACCTTAGCTTAGACATTTGTTAGCTTTAATCATGGATAGTAGGCTAATTTGACCAGCATCTTTGTCACCGGCAATTTGTATTGTTCGTTTATCTAGAGTTTGTAGTTCTATGGTTTTCTTATTGCAGATGACACAGGTATGGTTATCGGATAACTAGTCCATACCTAGACTATATCAAATCCGTCTAATGTCATGGGTAATAATTGAACGAGTATGACATAATCGGCTAACAAGATCTTTCCATTTTCTAAGGTTTTGGAAATCTTAACTACCTCACCATTGGTCGTTTCAAAGTTTAAAGTTTTATTCAATTTTGTTAAAGGTTCGTTTAATAGACTACAAAAGTTATAATCTATAAAACTTTGATTTGCACCAGAATCAGATAAAACTCTAGCATAAACGTTATTAACTAAGAACGTACCGGTGATGGTGTCCGGTATGTCTGCACCCTTCTTGGTGTAGAGTACAAAGACTAGAGCATTTCCTTTCTTTCCGTCATTCTTGGTGCCGCTTCCTCCAGCACCTCCTCCAGTTCCTCCAACCAAAGTATTCTTTTTAGGGCAATCGAAACTTAGATGCCCCATCTCCTTGCAGTTAAAGAAAGCCATGTTTTTCTTCCAACAATTTTCCACTAGATGGCCTGGTCGTTTACATGAGTCACAAAATTTTGTTGGTGAAGTAGAAGCTTAATATCTGCATCGCCCTAAATGGTGTCTCTTGAAAGTATTGCATAAAGGAATTGTTGGAGTAAATCCTGCCTTCTTCCTCTCCACTTGTTTACCCTTGAAGCGGGTATCCTTCTATCCTTCACCATCTCCTTTCTTGTCTTCCTCCTTGTTTCGAATCAAACCATTCATTAGTTAACCGGCCATTTCCATGGCGGAATCAGCAGTTTGTGGCAAATGAGACCTCGCCATGTCTCGTATTTCCCGTGGTAAACCCCATATGTAACGGGTCACCTTACTTGAATCAGGAGTAACTAACTGAGGCACCAACCAACAACACTCTTGGAACTTAGTATTGTAGTCTTTCAGATTGGTTCCGACAACCTTGGGGTTTAGGAACTTGGTTCAGATTAAGTCTGTTTCGTGCATTGAACAAAGTTTCTGCATCACCAATTCTTTAAATTCTTCCCACGTCAACTGATACATGGGCTCTCTTCCTTTAGACATAATTAGAGTGTTCCACCACTCTAACGCTTCACCATTAAACATTTAAGAAGTATATTGATTCTTCTCCTTTTCAGTACACTTGCTTATTACCACAATTGATTCCATTTCTTCTAACCATCTTATAGCAACAATGGCGTCCTTGTCGCCATAAAATTCTTTTGGACCATATCTCTTGAAATCTTTAAAAAGGCAACATTCAATCCTAAGTTTCTTTTTGAAATTTCGGTTAAAGTTATCACTAGCATTCAATCCTTGGTCGCTTTCTTCATCTCGGTGGGTAGGGTTAGGATGTGTCTTGGTTTTGATGGTTTTGTTAGATTGTCAGGTTTCACTTTTGCGAATTGAACCTTCTTTCATAGCTTGAACCAGTGGGTGCATAGCTTGTGTAATCATTTCTCGTATTTTTATCATTAGATTCTAGGGAATTTCAGCGAGTTCGGTTCTAGTTTGATTTCTTCTTACGTTAGATGCTTCTTGGTTTGTGAAGGATTATTGTAAGTCCCCAAAGACGGATCTTTCAATATGATATTAACACACCTAAACAATATTGCGGAATATATCGCATGGTGATTCAAGACAAACAAGCAAATACGTAAAGAACACAATGGGATGCTTCAAAACATGCGTATATTAAACGTCTGATGCTTAAGAAAAAACAATACTCGTTCAACACAATAACAAAGTGACGGCCAAACCGAAACCCTATACATGTAATCTACAGGAAAGACAAACAACCTAGCCCAATAAAGCCCAAGCCCACCGATATCCCTAAGGATCTCGGTTTACATACATAACCCAAAACCAAAGCTAACTCACGTGAATATAAGTACAAACCACCAACATAGACCCAAAAATCTCCCCCTTGGTTTGTAGCTTCGTTCATAATCATGCTCCATGTAATCGATATCCGCATCCTTTAGAGCATTTGCCCAAAATTTAGTTCTGACAATAGAATCTGCCATACTTGTGTATTCCTTTGCAGCCGCTTCAAAAAGTGGATCAACAATGATTTGAAATGTTCTGAGTGTGTTAATGTCTCTTTCACCAAAGTTGAGCAAGTCTCTTGGATCAACAAACCTAAATTGCCCTTTGCCCTTCTATAGACGTACGACAACGGTAGCAGTCTCACTATCAAACATCCAGAACCTCATATTATCCAGGGTACCATCCGGGATGGCGTTAGGCATATTAATATGATTAGCCTTATTTGTAGCAGGCCACATAACATTTACCATGGTCTTTCCTGTCCTTGGATCTCTAACCCCCTTAGCCTTCTTCAAAAAAGAATCAGCAGTCTTCATGTTTGGGAACCCAATATCAACTTGACGCTGAATAAAGTTCTAGAAGTCAGTAGCTCGATTATCATGAGTTGGGTTGTGGAATGGGGCGTTGAACAAGCCTCTTAGATCTACCTTCGTCCAAGATCCGAAGTCTTTCATCTTCTTATAATACTCAGTATTCGCAGCCTTTCGTCTAACCCACCACATGTTCTTTTCAGCATCAAATCCCCATGACAAGACTCCAGAGCGATCACCATACTTGTCTGAGAATCCCTTTTGAAAAGTGACAATAAACTTGTCTGGATGATCGGATGATTGAACGTTTTGATTAGAATTCTTCATTATGAGGAGCATTTTCTGAATGCGTTCCGGTTGTTCAGCTGTTTTTGGTGGAGTTGAAAGATAGTGCTCTGGTGACTCAGTAGCGTCAGCATGAGCAAAAATTTGTGCAATAGAGCTCCCACCTTGTTCAACAGTAGTTGGCTTCTTAACTTGTTCTTCACTGCCCTTGAATTCGTCTCCAAATTTTTGAATAAGTCTCTATTGGAGTCTTGGTTCCTAGTAGTTAGGCCTCCCATGTTGGACTAAAGCTCTTTGATCTTGGAATTTTTATCAGGGTTGCTAGATTCAAGTTCTTGAATACGCACGTCTTTTACAATTGAATCTTGTTCGAGTTCAAAAACTAGACGTTGCAGAGCTTGTACGACAACGGGAGCAGCTTCAAGTAAAACCCCCTTTCCTTTCTTTTGCAAATAAGTCTCTTGCATGGCGAGAATATGAGCAAGCTTCTCGGAGGCACTAGAGCTTGACTGACCCTGATTTATTGGGTCAGATGAAACAGATGGGGCATCAATATGTGGAATATCGGCCTCAAAATTAAACTCACGAGCAATGTCATCATTTGTTCTTGAGGTTGAGGCTCAGTAGTGGATGGACTAGGGTCAACATGAGTCTCAGGAACTTCCGACTCACGTTGATATGGTTGTTGTTGTTGGCTTGTTGTTGTTGTTGTAGCTTCAGTGACCAGCACGGCAGGTCTCAGATCTTTCTTCCTTCGTTTACGTGGAATGATATCGGTGGCTAGTTCCTCAGGGGTATCATCATCTTCATTTACAGTGACTTCTTGAGGAGGCTTCAAGGCAGTCGACTGTAATAGTTTTTTAAAAGTCTCAAAATCTTTTAGTTGCTCAGTAGTCGGAGCATTACCTGTTTCACGGTATTCAAACTCCATATGTTGTACGGGAGTGTCCTCATCTTCATTATCTGAAATAATCTCAAGTGTAGCAGCACGCCTCTGAACTGGGACCACATGCTCTTCAGCAACTTGAGCTCTAACAGGAACAGTCTCCGTTTCAGCAAAACGACCAAACTTAACTAGATTATGAAGGCCCTGATAAACGACAAGTGACCCTTTCCTGGACTGCTTCTATAATCCAAAAGTATTGGGTACCGTCGACTTCATATCTAGTGTCTCAGCAGATTTAACAAGATCAGTGTAATGTTAATCAAAGATTATCTGTTAGAACCGAGGATACATAAGAAACATTTCTTTCTTCTTTCCCTTCAGGTTGCTCATCGTCTCATCGAAAATGAATTTGGAATAATTGAAGCTCCAACCCATGATCAGAGCAGCTACTGCCGACATCTGAATGTGGCTAATTTCATCAGATCCTCCCTTTCGTCCCAACACACAAGTGAAGAATGTGTGTATTAAAAATCTCCAGTAAGGGTGGAAGAGTTTCTTGATTGCAAGAGGATAAGTTCCCTCGTAACCCATTCTTGTTAATAATTCAGTAACAGCAGCAATCGAGAAATCCTGCATGTGTTGAGACTGACGATCATGGACTTGAACTCCTTGTGTGCAAATGGAGGATCAAACAGGTGTCCAACAATATTATGAGTATCCACAAACTTTAATGGAGCCTGATCAGCCATTACCGCAACAAACGAGTCAAGTTAGTAAATGTTTACATAACTTGAATAACAGTTATAAGCTTAAGGGCAAAATTGTTAATTTCTTAAACTTTTAGGACCAATTGTGAAAAAAACATATTAGAGGGACCAAAAGTGAAGTATAAAAATGTTTTAATAATGAATTTCTGTCCAAAACTGTGTTTTCTGTCCACACAGGAAGATAATGATCAAAGATAGGAGTTTTCGGTCAAAGAGACGTGTTTTCTGTCCATTCCCACCGAGAACACTGGTTCTCGGTCAGTCTATGAGTTCTCTGTTCTAAATTATCGAGAAAAATGAGTTCTCTCGGTCACTGATGAGAGATCTCGGTCAACAAAAGTCGACCGATAACTCTTGGTATGCCCAAGTGTTTTCGGTCAAGCCACCAATGAGAAAAAGACCCTTTGAATTCAGCCTAGAACCCCGTGTTATCTCTTCCAAATGATGATATCTCCATTGACGATAAACCTGCAATGTATTCCTAACATCCAACAATAACGAGTTTCAATCAAAGGTCTAATGAAACATGTAACCAACATCTGTATCATCTACGAGATTCCATCAAGCCTTGAGAACACATCCCAATCGATCTCTTAAAGATCAAGCAAGACAAAATCAAACGTTCATTACATGTTTTTGAATCAAAGAGTACCAAGAAAGGCTAAAGCAGAATATCAGTGTTAGGGTTTTCGGCCAGATGTGATATTAGAGAGAGAATGATTTCAAGATAATAACAATAATTGAGGCTCAAAAATCAATTATATCCCAATCTTTATGGGCCGAGAACCCACAATGACCAGCCAGACGAGCCCAACTCAAGGCAAAAACCCTTTTATGCTCCCAATCAAGTGGGCCGAGAACCCATATGGTTCTAGCCGAGCCCAGTATAGAAGTTCAGCTCAAAACAAGTTATCAAAAATACTTAAACAAGCTCAAGGTCCAGTACGTTTTAACCAAATTGAAATTAACCCTTTCATAACATGTTTTTCGAGGAGAGTAGTTTCGAGATGAAAACAAAAATGAACAAAATAAAATAAACAAAAATAAAAGAACAACACCAAACACCAGTCTTCTTGTAATTTAACAGGATTTTGGGATCAAATTTCAGTTTTTGATAAAATTGCCGCCTTTATTAAAAGATCCGAACATGGAATCTTATTGATCGAGGGACTTTCACAAGGATTCATGTTCGACGTTATTATGGCATAAAGAAACAGGTTGATGGCAGGTATAACGGACTTAGCATGATTTTCATTGCATTAGTGATATGGATTAGGTTCAGTTAGGCACAAAGCTTAGATGGACATCACTTATGGACCTGTGATGCCTCCTATCTATTCTCAAAGCTTATTTGGCTTTCCCCAGATCACCCCAATTTGACTCCAACCCTTAGTGCTTGATCAAAGGATTTTTATAGAAACAGACAAAGATTTAAGCTTCAAGGTTGAACGTTGGACTTAAATGCCTTTCATTCAAAGTGTTTAGGACTTATTTGAATGCCCCACCCTTGTATTTCTAGTTTGACCCTTTAAGCTTTTGAAAGACCAAGTTTTTAACAGCACGAATTATATACATACTCATAAGATTTTTTTTAATAATAATAAACATAATAGCACACTTATTTTGGTGATCAAGACACTAACGGGTTCGTGTATGACTGGGTAATTGCTTTTCTACCTATCCTTCGGAGAGATGTATATGGAAAAATGCACATTTCTTCACAATGACTCTCCACAGCAAGTTTAGCATATTTAGTTTATATCACTTCAACTTTTACGCATCATGGAAAGCTACCATACAAATCAATGACTGTCCTAGAGCCTTTTAAGCTTAATAACTTCACCCGTTAGGCACACAAAACAATTTTTCTATCATTTTCCAAAGGTTGGATCAATTTTCATTTGAAAAATGTTTTGAAGCTTCACAAAGCTTTTAACTGAATAATCATATCATTTCCTAGAAGACAGTTTAAAACTTAGTTACCCCTGTCACTCTTAGTTTTAAGGTAAATGGCTATCCCGTATGTCCACAAGTGGTTAACAAGACGAAACACATATGGAAATACACGTCCCTCCAACTTAAAGTAATCGACATAATTTTAAGTAAAAGAGTTCAAAACAAAATACATCACAATCGCCCCGGATGCTTTCAGTCTTTAGGTAAATAGCTTTCTTGTGAATCTACGAGTAGATGACCGGACCAAACATATACAAGTATATGTCCTTCAAACATGAGCAGCCGACATAATTTTAATCGAAGATGAATAATAAAATAAGAATAACACACACACATTTTAATTTTTTTTATTTTTTTTAATTTTATGAAATGAGAAGAACACACACACACTATTTTTGACTTTTTGATTTTTCTCCCCCTTAATATGTGCATCTTTAGAAAATATGTACAAATTTATACTAAAAAAGACTCAATCCTCGAAACGAAGAATTTTAAGAAAACTCACAAGCACATTAAATCTGACTGTTCCGACCGGTTTTGTAAAAATAAGTCCACCACATTATTATCAGTGTGAACTTGCTCAAGATGAATCCATTTTCGGTCGTAACAATCACGAATAAAATGTATTTTAATATCAATGTGCTTAATTTTTGAGTGTTGAACTTGATTTTTAACGATTGCAATGGCAGCATCAGTATCACATAAAATAGGGGTGTCAAGAAATTCCAAACCGTAATCCAGCAATTGATGTTGCATCCAGATAACCTGTGAGCAGCAAGCTGAGGCGGCAACATACTCAGCCTCGGCAGTTGATGTAGATACCGTTTGTTGCTTCTTGCATTGCCATGAGATGAGACGATCGCCCAAAAACTAACAGCTGACTGATGTGGATGTCCTGTCAATGTCATCTTCACCATAATTTCTATTGGCAAAAGCATAAAGATCACAATCTGAGTTTTGGATACCAAAGACCTAACTTCCATTGTCCCTTCATATATCTAAAAATATGTTTAACAACAATTAAATGAGAAAGTTTAGGGTTAGCCTGGAAGCGGGCACATTGACAGACAGCGAACATGATATCCAGACGACTGGCGGTGAGATACATCAGGGACCCGATCATCGATCGATAGTACATTTAACTACAGGACTCCCTTCAGGATCAGACGACAGGAGAGATCTTTCCGCCATAGGAGTGGTAGCACTCTTGGATCTTGAAATTCAAATATAGCTAGCATATCTTCAACATACTTTCCTTGATGCAGCAAAATTCCCGTCTAACTCTGACGAACCTGCAACCCAAGAAACGTTGTCATTTCTCCCAACGAGCTCATTTCGAACCTCTTCTTCATTACTTCTTCAAATACAGAGCACAACCCAGCACCGGTAGACCCAAAAATAATGTCATCCACATAGATCTGGACCAGAATCAAATCTTTTCCGATAGTTTTAAGGAACACAGTTTGATCAATGGTCCCTCTTTTGTAACAATGACCTAGAAGATGAGCCGTCAACATAGCATACCACGCCCGAGAAGCCTGATGAAACTCATACAACGCTTTGTATAACTTGTAGACATGAGTGGGATTCTTAGAGTCCATGGTGACGAAAACCACGATCGACTAACCGTGCCTTGTTTCTAACAATTACCCCTGTGTCATCTTTCTTATTTCGGAAAACCCATCTCGTAACTAGTGTTTCTTCCCTTTCGGCAACTCAACCAATCTCCAAACTTTCAATTTATCAAATTGATTTAATTCTTCATGCATAGCGTCCCCCCAGCTTGGTTCCTGAAGAGCCATTTCAACCGATTTCGGCTCAATCTGATAAATAAAACAGGAAAACAAGCAACGGCTTATATGTCCTGTCTGACCATGGTAGACACGCCTGGTTCAAGGGGACCTATGACATTTTCAATTGGATGATTTCGTTGAGTTCTTGATGGAATTGGTTGTTTGGGAACAGCTCCCGAAGAAGGTAAGTTTGACATATTCTCATCAATCTTAGTGAGAGGATTCTTCCATCTAGAGGTTGCCATACTTGGAATGACATCAGGAAACAAAGTGCTCCCGTTAAATGACGAATTGGACTCTCCCCCTCAACTGCTGGAGCATTTTCTGAAGAAGTTGAAGACGCAGTTTCAGTAACTTCTTCTGGTTGATTGACGACGACGGGCGGAGTGACATCAAGTGTCTCTATGAGATCATCATCCAGACTTGGAGATATGTGAGATACTGCATGTGGTCCTTCTTTCTCAGCATCTACGGTAGCACCACCTGAAGTTTCTGTGTTGATAATCGGAAGTACATTAAACGGTTTGAAGGGTTCATTGTAATCGAACAACCAGTCAGGACCAACACGGGTATCAGTCTCGTTTTCTTCCAACCAAAGAACATCATATGATTCCAAAATCTGCTTGTTTGACTTATTGTAAACTCTGTACGCGGTATGACTAGCATAACCAACAAAATAACAATCATCAGCTTTGGCCCCGAATTTTGGAGTTGAATCGAGATTCAGTAGAGTACACGGGCATCCAAACACTCTGAAATGTGCAACTGTGGGCTTACGACCATAGATAATCTCATATGGAATTTTCATTTGAGACTTGTTTATTAACTCTCCATTCTGAACGTAGCATGTTGTATTAATACCTTCTGCCCAGAAGAACAATGGTAGCTTAGAATCACACAACATGGTCCTCACTACCTCGATAAGAAACCTGTTTCTCCTTTCAGCCACACCATTCTGTTGCAGTGTCCGAGCTGAACTGTACTGACGAATCACCCTATGAACAAAAATAATTCAATGAAGCATTCTTGAATTTCGTACCATTGTCAAAACGAATTCCCTTTAGCTTCAGATTTAGTTGATTTTCCATAAGAACCACAAACCTCTTAATCAGTTCTGCAGTTTCACTCTTATTTGACAAGAAAGACACCTAAGTAAAACCTGAGTAGTCATTAGTAATAACGAGATGATAAGAGCTACGAGAAAGACTCAAAACATGAACCGGTCTGAAAAGATCCATATGTAGCAATTGAATAACTGATGAAATGGTATTAATCAATTTTGGCTTATGAGTTTTTTGATGATGTTTACCCAAAGCACATGCCACACAGTTTTCAATAGTAACAAAATCTTTAACGGGCAAACCATGCACCAAATCATTTTTAGCAAGACGGTTCAAGTTTTTCATATTTGCATGACCAAGACGGCGATGCCAAAGCATGGCATTATGTTCTGACACTTTTGAAAACAAGCAGGTTATTTCATCCGGATCATTTTTGTTCATGTGGATCACATAGGCATTATCTTTTCTTTGTGATCGAACAAGAATCCAGTCTTCTGGTATGATGATACCAGGTTTCAAAATCAAACACTCTTTCTTAGTAAAATGAGTTGAAAAGCCTTTATCACAGATTTGTGACACGCTCAACAAACTGTGCTTCAACTCTGGAACAAAATTAACATTTTTGAATTTCAGAACACCGTTACTTACAGTATCCTTCTGTGTAATATTCTCCTTTTCTCCTCCCGCAAAGGACACATACCCACCATTAAATATTTGAATGTCGTGTAGCTGGGAAATGTCTCCTTCATGTGCCTGGAACAACCACTATCAACATACCAAGGTCTGATGATATTCCACCATAGTTTGTCCTGCACGATGTGCGAGATTAATTAGACTTTGGTACCCAGTCCATAGTTACAATGGGTGACCCTGACTCATCTAAGGTTGTCACAGGTTGCCATGACATGTCCTTTTGATCATCTAACATAGAATTTAAAGACTCTTTTACCGAAGATTTAGGCAACCATTTATGCACCATTGTAAGATTTGGCACCCGCCACCCCCTTTATGTTTTGTTCATGTAAAAATGAAAGGAAATCATACATTTTATCAGCTGTGTTCTTTTGGTAGTTTATGATATCAAATGATATTTCGGTAGCGCACATATGATGTATATATGTGTGAACCCTCGGGTGGGCAAAAGTGAAATTGCACTAATTTTGACATTATTTTACTAATCTCGTGAAAATAACGTTAAAAGTGACGGACGGTTAATCAGGCATCATGTAGTGGCGTTGATAGCCGAAAGACAAGGGTACATGCACCGATCAGCCGGGGTCCCGATGATTGAGTGCTATGTGCCTTATACCCAAGGCTTGATTCAAAACTACTATCGAGCCGGGGGTCTCACCGGAAGAAGCCTCTCTATCCCTATGGGGTAGAGGTAAGGTTGTCTACATCTTACCCTCCTTAGACCCTACCATAGCTTTGCTATTGGTGGGATATACTGAGTACGATGATGATGATGATGATGATTGTAAGATTTGGCATTATAAGTACGAATGGATGACTTGATCTTTGGTTTTTGTGGGTTAGAAACAGACGATTTTGTCTTTTCCACTTGTTTCGGTTTAGAATTCGTGTTTGTTTTAGAGACCAAAGCACCTTTTCTACCCTCTTTAAGAAACATGTTAGGATTGGTCTGATGAGGACTAAACTTGCCAGATTTTTTTATGTTCCAATCATCATAAGAGAGATTAGCCTGATTATGCCTCAAATTTTGCATGTAGGTATTATGAGGCATATAACGCATATTCCTCTGATAAAATCCATAATAAGGAACATATGGACAATGTGGATAATTTATGGCAATTTGACCGGGAGTGCCACATCTAAAACAAGTTTGATGTTTTGCATAGAAACAATTCTGGGCAACTCCTTTTCTGGACCGATTGTGTGGACCAGTTTGCTTTACTTGACGCTTACCACATGTCACATTATTTAACTTACTGCCTAATTTGTCAATAGAGCATCACTCTATAACAAATTAGGCGATGAGTACTTGTTGGAGTTTTTTGACCTTTTAAACTTATTAGAAATCACATTATCAGAATTCAAAGTCTTAACAGAATCAACCACACAAGTATCCTTGCTCTTAAAAACAAAGCCCCACACAAACATTCGGAATAACAGAATTCAAAACAGGTTATTTTGAAGAAACATCAGAAATAATGTCTTTATTAATTGAAACACGAGATTCATCATCCTCATCAGTCCAATCATCAAAGATTATTCTATCTGCACATGAGGCAAAAACATCAGAATCGTTCACTTTTGAAGTGGACGCAGTAGTGTCTACTGAGTTGATCCTTTCATTATTAGCAGGATTACCATACTTCATATCTTTAACCTTTTCTTCCTGCTCTTTGGTAAGAGGAAGACCTGTGTAGTTGTCATTATATGGTGGGGGGTACCTGACTATATCTTATACCCTCACCCTCATTCTCTTTCCTCTATAACTGATTTTCAATCACTGAATTAACTACCTTATTGGAGCCATCAAACTTTCTAAAATCAAATTCAGCCCTTTTAATTTTTTCAGTTAGATTTGATAATTCTAACATAGAGGCTTCCAGTTCAGCAGTTAATTCAACAATTTTCTGTATGGCATCTAGATAGTGACAATATTTCAAACTAAAATTAGATTTTAGTTTGGAAAAGTCCTTTTTCTGTGCCTCTATTTTATTGAAATAAGCCTTTTTTAGTTTTCTTAAGCTTATGGTTTTCAGATTTTACCGTTTCCATTTCTCTAAGCAAGTTACTGTTATGAGATTTGTAAAGATCTAATTTATCCATACAAGCTTGAGAACATAAGGAAGAACTTACCTCAGAAGATCTCAGAGAAGTGAATGCCATAAATGAAAATTGAAGTTGCTTGACTTGTTCCTTTGCAACATTTTCTTCTTCACTCTCTTCAACATGAGCAAAGTTGGCAGTTTGATTGTTTATGTTGAGAGCAACCATCTGATCAAACCATGAGAACTGTTGAGCAACCAAACCCCTTTTACCATCACCTGAGCTACCCCCAGCTTCTCCTCTAGCATTACCCACGGGAACCAATGCGCTTTCCATATTTCCTTCCTTAGCTGGACTGGTGCACTCACGGGCAAAATGACCTGGCTCATGACAATTGTAACACCTCAGAGTGTCCTTGTTAAAACCCACTTTCTGATTATTGGACATGATCCAATTATTTCTTCATGTTCACTTATTTAATTTCTTGGTTCGAAACACTGGCATGGAGATTTTCCAAGAGATATCCATTACCTCTACATTATCAAGATGAATTTGATCAAGTTCAACAGCTACTACAGGTTGAACCAAGCCTCCCGCAAGAAAGGCATTGTAACAGTTCATGAACCCCCGCCACTAAACCAATGTTTTCTTTTGTTTCTTTTAAAATAGAAGGAGCTTGGCTGGAATTCTGACTAGGAGAAATGCCAGATGATTGAGACTGAGCATTAACAATAGGAGATTGACCAGGCCTAGCAAAGAACACTGGTGCTGGTTGTGGTGAAACATGAGAATATTGACCCTGACCCTGAGTGGATTTAAACATTGAGAAGTTGGCTTGGGGTTGAAAATTATGTTGTCCCTGATCAGTCTTGAACATTGAGAAGTTATCTTGTGAGATGAGTGCCTTATTTGAAGCAACATTGTAGCCAGCTGCACTGTAGGAGTTTTCATGGTTTTTAGCACGTTGTTTTTCATCCATGTCACATGCTTTGATGATGGCCATAACCTCAGACAGTGTTAGCTTGTTGAGATCTTTCGTCTTCTTAGTGACAACAACATTCATGTCCCAACTTTGAGGTAATGAGTTCACCAACTTATTGTTTGTCTTAGCAGCTGTTAAATTGATGCTAGTAGATCTCATCTCAATCACAAGAGCTATGAACCTCTGATGCTGAGTTTCTAACGACTGTCCTTGAACATGATTAAACATATTGAATTTTTGTCGTAGTAGATATTGAGGACTTCTCTTCATGTCTTCATTTCCTTCATACACATCAATTATTGTTTCCCATAGTTCCTTAGCGGATAGCAATTCTCTAAAACCCAGGGCAATCTTAGGTGAGAGTGCCATAGTCAAAGTTGAAACTGCTTTTTCATCCTCTTCTATTTTAGCAAGATCATCATCATCATCATCATCATCATCATCATCATCATCATCATACATAGCAATAGGCTTTACAACAACTTCAGTAGAGTTCTCACATTGGTAAGTGATGACTTGGGGACCCCTAACTATGCTTCTCCATAATTTGGCATCTTTCATCTTAACATACTTCTCGAAACGAAACTTCCACTCGCTAAACCCCTCATGAGACAGTAGACGGGGCACACGTTCTTGATGAAGTGAAGCATTGGATGACCCATTACTATTAATTAATTGATCCATTTTAGTTTAATCAGTTCAAAAGTAATTTAAGTCCAAAAATTCAAAAGTCCAATAAACCAGGCCCAAATATGATGGATCAGGCCCAACTATGTGCACAGTCTGCGTTGACCGAGAACCAAAGTTGACCGAGAACTGAATGCGTTGACCGAGAACCAAGGATGTTGACCGAGAATCAAGGAATGTTGACCGACAACCACAGAATTTGACAGAGAACTCTTAACTCTGGCCGAAAACGATCAGATGTAAGAGAGAACACTTGAAAGATTGGCCGGAAACCCTCAAATATGCCCAAGAACTGATTATACTGGCCGAGAACTAGAGAATCAGTTGACCTTTTTAACAACTGACTCCATAAATTAGCGGGATTTGAATAAGTTCCAAAGATAGCACAATCTTTTACCAAAACAATTCCTTTTCCTCTTCTCGGATTAAAACCTCGCCAGAATACAACCACCACCAAACACACTTAGAAAATTTGTTGATATCAAAACTGAGCCTTGAATGTTTCAAAAGGCTCTGATACCAATTGTAAGTCCCCAAAGACGGATCTTTCAATATGATATCAACACACCTCAACGATATTGAGGAATATATCGTAAGGTGATTCAAGACAAACAAGCAAATACGTAAAGAACACAATGGGATGCTTCAAAACGTATGCATACTAAACGTCCGATGCTTATGCAAATACAATACTCATTCAACACAATAACAAAGTGAACGGCCAAACCGAAACCCTATACATGTAATCTATATATAGGGAAGACAAACAACCTAGCCTAACAAAGCCCAAGCCACCGAGATTAGGGATCTCGGTTTACATATATAACCCAAAACCAAAGCTAACTCACATGGAACTAAGCACAAACCACCAATATAGACCCAACAGTTATTTTGGTTCGGCATCTGAAATTACAAGGAATAGATTTAGAACCAAAGATTTTTATTTATATACCGATGGATGGAATATCTTACGAACACAATTTGGAATATCATACAAATGACTATTACTACGAATCCTAATGATAGAGTATATTAAAAATACTAACACCGAAACAAACGATACAAACACAAACGGACGGGATTCCTAATCTTTCATGTAATCCTTGATTATCTTCTTCATCTTACTACATTTCTGTAGTAATTTATTTCCAACCTTCTTCTTCTTGCCACCATTAGTAGCAATCTTCTTCCTCAAATCATCGGTTTCATGCAGGGCTCTATCAAGATGTTCCTCTTGTGATAGAGCATTAAATTTGGGTATCCATATTGTGGTGGTGGATCACGGTATCCCATCATAAAAATATCATAGTGAGTCTTCGGGTATGTTGGTGGGAGACTTGATTCAAATGGTAAGTTGTAAAAAGCTTCAGCAGTTGCTTCTTGTTCTCTTATTTCATTGGCTTGTTCCGAGATGGTAGGAACAATTAATGCGTATGGTGGAAAACTTGGAGTGAACATTTGAACATAAGGGTCTTGAGAAATATATACATAAGGAATCTAGAATGATGGTTCTTGAAAGGCATAACAAGACGTCATAGGAAGCATGGGATATTTGCAACCAATATTTGGTGGACAATCACACTTTAAAGTGTCCTGAGTACGAGGGTTTTCTTCCTCGATCCTTTTCTGATTCTTCCTCCGTCCACATCTCTTCATCATCTTTATTCAAATATACTTCTATTTTTATATTTTCTTGAGGTTGTATCACCCTCATATTAGGTTTCCTTGATGGACCTGCTATGGAATCATTGTTGGAATTTGTTGGATTATGAGTTGGAGTTTCAAAATGCCATATTCGTTGATCGGAATGATATTGCATCCAACTAGATGTTTCTTGCTCGGATTCCGAGTTAATAGGCTTATCAACTTTCATTTCATTGGAAGGGTGATAGTTCGGAATATCAGACGGATGATACACAAGAGTTGGTGGATCACTTGGAATGAGAATTGATATATATTCCGTTCCGGGAAAATAGACGGGTTGACTTCCATATAGAACTACGGGTATGATTGGACGATCTTGATTAGTGAAATCTTCATAATAATCTTCACTCTTGTTGTGCTCCGGAAGTATTGGCTCTGGGTGACCAACTCTTTTGGCGTCGCTCATAAAGTCGTCTATCACTTTCTTGAATGACATCTATTTTTGGAATTTTTAGAATGATGAGGGATAAGAAAGAATACCAACCTATCATATCCCTATAATATTATAATATAATAAAATATTGAAAGTCATCACTTGATCAAAGCTTAGGTACGATTAAATACCTAATTCGCTAAGATCGATGGCTCTAATACCAACCTATCAAACTCCAACTTAGGTCCTAGGCATGTGACCAATAGTCAGTACCTGTTCTGTATATATATCAGAGTTTAAGGTTGTAAAGAGAAAGTTATGATTAAAATATTAATATATTCCAAAAGACGGGAATTTAACATCCATTAGTTTGTTACAAAAGAGTTGAAGTTATAAACCATAATTTACAATATTATAATAATAAAACTTCATGAGCCATCAGATCATTTAACGGCTAGACTCCAACTCCAAACATCAATTCTTGATTACCCGTAAAACAGTTTATTAAATACATCAGCAACACTTGCTAGTAAACATGTTGATGCTAAAACATTAATGAAAACCTTTAGTTCATACTCGAAACAATCAGCGGCCCTCTAGACAGGAGAACCATTTATATCACATTAGTCCAGCTATCACAGCCCTATAGACTGACTCAATGAGACGAGGACCTGGTACCACGCGTGGTGGGGTTTGCCTACCCTTTGCCCACACATGTAAGGATCCAAACACAAGTATAACTAGCCCAATTGCCAGCATATACTAAGTTTTAGGGATACGTTATCCCATGTAAACTTTGGTTTTTAGGTAAATGACTCGATGAAAGAGTTTTAAGATATGAGCGTATTCACCTTTGTTTTGATCAGCGCTTTCACTGATTTTGTTTTTGAAGCTACCTCGGACCTATAGTACGAGAATAGCCAAGTATAAATATTAGATCAACGATCTAGCTTTAGACATTTAGTCTATTTGCATAATCATTACCTTGATAATTATTTCTTTATACATGGACCTTTAGTCCAAAACATTTATTCATAAAACATTACATTTTTTTTCTTTATGAGGAAACGTATATACTAAGTTTCTTCTATTTAAACAACATTATAAAATCTTTATACATAAATAATATTTTATCTATACCCTTGTCTTATAAAACTATATTTCACCTTTTATCTTATCAAGGTATAGACTACACCCCTGACTAGGGTCTAAGCCATATATAATCAAATAATCGGGCGGAACCCCTACCTTGTATGACTAGTTTATATGAAATACCTAAGCTTGACACGGGCAACCCTTCTACAAAGCTTCAACACTTGCACGTACTTCAAGAAACGAATCATCGAAATGTCGGGATCAAGGCACGATTATCGAGATAGGTGAGTTGTGAACTTGATTTGGGATGCATAAAGCAGAGCCCGAAACCCTTATTTACAGAGTTGAAATTGTGACCCATCGCGATACACGATGGGTTCAAAAGGGATCCATCGCGTATCACGATGGAGCACTTAACCACCACTGAATATAATTTTCCATCGCGTATAGCGATGGAACTTAGTTTTGGCCATCGCGTATCGCAACGCCGCCCACTAGGTTTGATTGGTCACCTAGTAGACCTCCCATGTATTGCCACGTGACACCACGTGGGTGGCCACGTGTCCACGATTGCTTCGCCTGGTCATCGCTTATCGCGTTGACCCAAAAGGTTGGGCGATCGCGTATTGCGACACCGCCAATCCTGGGGCATTGTGATGTACCCATTGTGTATCGCGATGGGTTGTTCCGTTGTACCATCGCGTATCACGATGGGTCTTGAAATTAAGAGTTTTCACTTTAGTCCTTTAACTTTATATCTTGTCACTTCCTGGCCTTGCTTCCACTTTCCAAAAACTATAAGGCAGCTCTCGGCGATGCGAGCGTGCGAAGTGCAAGTGAGCCATCATAGCGCCACATTGCGCCCATCGCCCTTCGCCGTCTCCTTCACCATAGCCATCGCCATCACCATCGTCCTCGTTCTTGCCCGAGCCGATGCCCATGCGCATCGGGTGCTCCGCATCCTCTGCTAGGACCACTTGGTGCATGCTAAGCATAAAAGAATATTATTATGGAAACTCCATCTCTTATAAAGAGCTTCCAAATCGATCCCACTTTTCATATTGGATGTAATTTATTTTCTTCTTCCTCCTTTCCATGTGGGATGGAATCCTTTCCCTAATTTCTTTAATATGAATTCTTCTAACTTAATATTATCCATATATTTCTTTACCATATTTATTATTACATTATTTTTGGGTCCTTCTATTTTCAAAGTTGACATTTTAACCATAAAATAAATATGATATTTTTCAAGATGTCACAAATCATGCTTACAAGTGGTTTTTGGTAGTTTAGTGATGAAATCCATAGAAATTTGATCCCACTTCCATAGAGGAATCTCGGGTTGTTGAAGCAAACCCAAGAGCCTCCGATATTCAGCTTTAACTTTTGAGCAAGTGAGACACTTCCCTACGTATAGGGCGATGTCCTTCTTCAAACCAGACTACCAATAAATTCCCTAGGATTGTGGTATATTTTATCGACTCCCGGATGGATAGAATATCAAGTTTTGTGGGCTTCGTCAAGGATAGGATTTCGAAGGTGTTCAGAATTTGGAATCGATATGCGTCCCATGAAGTAAAGATCTCCATCGGATTTAGTTTCCAATCGTATTTCGGCTCCACAATCCAATTCGGCATTGAGATTGTTTTGGGCTTGAGCTTCAAGAATTTGGGCCTCGATGCTAGTGTGAATAATCATTTCCATGGCCCGAATGCGAGAGGGTTTAACTCTATCTATTTCGGCTTAAGGCGTCGGCCACGAAATTCGTTCTTCCAGGGTGGTAACGAATTTTGTAATCGTAATCATTAAGTAACTCGACATTTAGTTCTACATTTAGAGAGAAAATAACTACACCTAACTCAAGATCATGAGTGGTGTAGTTCTTTTCGTGGATCTTGAGTTGACGAGAGGCATAGACTATGACTTTGCCTCGTTGCATGAGTACACAATCGAGACTTTGATTTGAAGCATCACAATAGACAAGGAAATCATCATTTCTATAGGGAAGGCTAACATGGGGGCATTACAATTTTTTTTAAGGTTTGGAATGCGTCTTCTTGCTTTTGTTCCCAAATAAATGGCTTGCCTTTTTGAGTTAAGGTGGTGAGAGGTAAGGCAATTTTTGTGAAAGTCGAGATGAAACGCTGATAATAACCGGCTAGACAAAGAAGGAATCGATTTCTGATGGGGTTTTCGGAGCTTCCCAAATCTTGATGTCTTTGATTTTGGCAGGGTCCACGTGTATACCTTTATCGTTGATAACATGATCCAAAAATTGAACTTCGCAAAGCCAGAATTTACATTTTAGGTGGAGGTGTTGCTCATGATCGGTCTTGGTTCTTGAATAGGTTAAAATGTCATCAATAAAAACGATGATGAATTTGTCAAGGTACGGTTTGCAGACGCAGTTCATGAGGTCCAAAAACACCGCATGTGCATTAGTCAAGCCAAAGGGCATGACCAACTCGTAGTGTCCATAGCAGGTACGAAAGGCTGTTTTAGGTATGTCTTCATCGAAAATTCGCAGTTGGTGATAACTTGAGCGGAGATTAATTTTTGTAAAAAAAGTGGCTCCTTGAAGTTGATCGAAGAGATCATCAATCCCCGGTAATGGGTACCGCTTCTTTACGGTAAATTTATTTAATTCTCGGTAGTCGATGCACATTCGGAAAGATACGTCCTTTTTAACGAAAAGGATAGGAGCTCCCCAAGGTGAGAAACGGGGCCGAATAAATTCTCTGTCGAGAAGTTCTTGAAATTTGCTAGAGAGTTCTTGCATTTCGGTTGGGGCTAAGCGGTAGGGAGATTTGGCTGCAGGATTTGCACTGGGTATAAGGTCGATTTAGAATTCGACTTGTCGAGACGGAGGAAGTCTTGGCAAGTCGTCTGGAAAAACTTCAGGATAGTCTTTGAGAACGGGAGTGTCTTGAATCTTTTTCCCTTCAGATTTATTTTCAACTACATGGGCTAAAAAACATCATTTCCTCAAAAGTTTACGGGCCTTCATACAAGAGATGATTTTTAGGTTATGATCGGGTTTTTCTATTGGATTTTAACAAAATTATCAAGGTCATATAAACCCATTTATATGAAAAAACGCAGTGGATAATTTAAGTTTTAAATATTGTTAATTAGATTAATATAAAAACGATTTTATATATAAAAACCCAAGCCCCGGATCCATACACGAAACTACATGCTATCAAAATCAACTATAGGGTGTTTTCATGATACTACCTTTCAGAATGAAACTTGAAGAAGAGAATGATCTTGAATGGCTAGTCTTCAAAGGAAAAGATCCTCAAGCTTGTATACCCCAAGGCACCAACAAATCACCCTTGATTTTCTAGGATTTTCACTTGACACTCCTTCCTTGCTCCTCCTTGATCCTTGGCCGAAAATTAGGAAAGGGAGAGGAGAGTTTACTTTCTTTTTTGTTGTATGAGAGAGAGAGAGAGAGAGAGAGAGAGAGAGAGAGAGAGAGATGGATGCCACCATGCACCACTCTATTGGCCAATAACCTCACATGAATGTTCTTGAAGGAACAATATAATAAATATATGAGAGAGAGAGATTTTTCCCTCTCAAATATTCAAAACCTTTCATTTTATTACTTATCTTGAGAAAATGATTGTAGTTTCTTGGAATAACATGATCACCATAATCTTTTATAGCAAATAGTAAGGTTTTATTAACAATTTATGATGATCACGGTGAGAGTATATGAACAACTATGAAGAACTATGAAGATTTCAAAGAAAACAGAAGAACATAAGAACAAACTAAAAGATATTCATAAGAACAAGATCAAAATCAAAGGAAAATGAAGAACAACAAAGAAAACATATAAAACTTACTTGATTATGCTATAAAGAATAGAGAAAATTAGATTTGGTGTGAAAAATAACGTGAATGAGAGGTTTTATTTATAGGCCAAAAGTTGAGGTTTGAATATGATTTAGATAGAGATAAAATATGTGTCAAGATCAAGAGATAACTTATTAAACTTAATGATAATAATAATAATGATAAAAAAATAATAATATGTATTTGCATATTAATGCACGACACTTTTTTATTCCAAATTAAATTAATTAGATGAATTTACTTGTGAATCAAGGTTAAGATAGAATGTTCTAGAATGTTCCATTTTTTAATCACATGATCAATTTTAGTACTTAGGATAAAATTATAATAACAAAATATTTTGTTGTATGTTATAAAATATTAATCTAGGCATTCCGGTTCAACGTGTCATATTAACGATTAAGCACGTTTATGATGAAATGAGTATATGAGCATATAATTACGCATACAAAGTTGATTTTATTTAATAAATAACATATAATTCAATACTAATAAATATAGAGGATGAAATGAATACGAAAAATTTAATAAATGAGTAGAAAAGACTAGCATTTTTGCAAGAAGAATCTATAGATGTTACAACTTATCTATATTATAATGTAAAATAGATATAGATAATTTCATAAAAACGGTGAGAACAAATCCTATATGTTTAATTTTTTTAATCCATGGGTGAGGTTATGATACATGCAAATTAAATTTCCTTGTCGTTTTAAATGGGAATAAAGGGCGCAGTTTTGGAATCAGAGCAATTTTAATTATAGAACTTAAGAAAAACCGCACCTCATAGGAAAGGCGATTTTGGTGTCTAACCCTATGCGATCGGCCGCATAGGGTTTTTGGCTTTCCTTGGGTTTTTTGTTGCTCTAATCTTGTTCCAATCCTTGGTTCTGATTGCTTAGTAGGTTTGTTATTGATCACGGCTATTGTTATAGTTTAGTTAGATCGATAACACCCTATTAATTGATTAAGGATCTTGTGGTTTTCAAGGTTAGGGTTGTTTCTTATTTCTTGATCTTGTTCGTTCTTGGGGTTGTTAGATCTTGGATCTTTGGGCAGATTTGGATTAAGGTTCCATTCTCCTCTTGGTTCCTTGGATTCGGCTGGCTTGGGTTTCTTGGATTCGGCTGGATTAAGGTTCTTGTTATTGGTTCTTGATCTTGTTCTTGGTTTCTTCGTTCTTGGCTGTTACGTGAGAACTTGTTCTTGGCTGAATCTTGCTCTTGATCTTGATCTTGATCTTGTTATTGGCGGACCTTGTTCTTGATCTTGATCTTGATCTTGGTTTGGCCGAATCTTGTTTTTGATCTTGTTCTTGGCTGATTTGGTTTATTGTGAGTGAGATATTGTTCTTGATTTGGTTTGATCTTGGCTAATTCGTGTTTCCTTATTTATTGATCTTGATCTTGATATTGATTTTGGGGTATCTTGGCTGGATTTTTATTGGGGTTGCATGGAGAAAAAGGGTGGCATTGGTTCTGTTGATCAGGTTATACATGGGTTTCCAGCGAATCGGGTAACGAACATTGATGGGGCTCCCCCTCGTAGGGGGGTTCTGAAAACTGGTTCTTCGGGAAACCCTATTGTTACGGGTTCTTTTGGTTCGTTTGCTGCAAACACTACATTCACTGCTCCGTTAAATGACGTTATCCATAATGTTGGTGGTTGTTCAGCAGTGGGGAACAAAGCTAGTGGTTGCTTGAGCGATAACAAGGGTATTGGATCAGGTTCGCTAAAGAGTCAACAAGATAAGGGTTGTTCAGCTTTTGTTCCGAATGAAAATAAGGTGGTTGGAGCTGAATCGTCTAATATTCAGAGGGATGTAGGGAAGGAAAAACATATGGAAAATTCAAAGCCTTCCTACATGAGTGTTGTTCAACTTGAAAACAAAACATCGAAGGCAACTTTAAGAAAAGTAAATGTTGAATCAACGATGGATGGAGTTGATGTGGTTATACCGGTTGATTCTGTCAAGAAAGTTAAAGAGAGGTTTAATAATACTTTGTTTGGCTATTTTTTGGGTAATAGACTCCCTTTTCCGGTTGTTGAGGATTTTGCTAAGAAAAATTGGAACAAATATGGGCTTACGAGACTAATGATGAATGCGAAAGGGTTTTTCTTTTTCAAGTTCCATACGGAAGCTGGGATGATGAAGTTGATTGAGGATGGTCCTTGGATGATTAGGAATGTTCCCATTATTCTCCAAATTTGGACTATGGAGTCAGATTTGGAGAAGGAGGATGTACGGTCTGTTCCGGTTTGGGTCAAATTACAAAACATTCCCCTGGGTGCCTTTACTGAGGAGGGTCTAAGTATGCTCGCGTCAAGAATTGGGGATCCGATAAGTATGGACTCTTATACTGCTAATATGTGTAAGGAATCGTGGGGAAGAAGTAGTTTTGCTAGAGTACAGGTTGAGCCCATGCAAATCAGGAGATTAAAAGGAAGCTTGTTGTTGCTGTTCCGGATACGTGGGGGGAGACAAATAAGATCTCGGAGATTAAAGTTGAATATGATTGGGAGCCCCCCAGATGTTCTTTATGTGAGGTGTTTGGCCATTCGAACGCCCAGTGCCCGAAACAAGTTCACGATAGAAAGTTAAATGACGAACAAACGAAAGTCACTAATGATGATGGTTTCCAGAGGGTGAAGGGAAAGAAAAAAATTAATACGCAAATCAAGAAACATAATCTTGTCTACCGACCGGTGGTTAAACCTGCTGTGCCACAAACTATAAATAAACCATCCGCTCAAGAACAAGACAATAATTATCCTGTGGGTAAACCTACAACTTCCATGGCTAAGGGGGTCCAGTTAAAGGAAAATCATACTGTCCAAACCAGTAACAGGTTTGGTAAGTTGGCGGACGAGTCGGAAAGTGATGAAGATGATGATGATGTGGAGGAGTTGTTTACGGATGTGGCTAAAGCTATGAAAGCGGATATTTTTTCTGAGGGTGCAAGCACACCCGGTGAATTGGGTGTTTAATGGGTACCATCGCCACTTGGAATATAAGAGGGTTGAACCGCCCTCTTAAACAAAAAGAGGTTCGTAAGGTAATACAAGATAATAATATTCAGGTATGCGCTATTCTTGAGTCTCACGTCAAATTAAACGCGGTTTTTGATGTTTGTAAGAAGATCTGTAATAATTGGGATTGGACCAGCAATGGTAGTGTTTGTGATAAAGGTACTCGGATTATTGTGGGGTGGAATACGGATTTGGTTGATCTTATGGTTATTGATTATTCGAATCAGGTTCTTCACGTTCAGTTAAAGTTTAAGCTTGATTGCAAGGTGATGTATGGTTCTTTCGTGTATGCTGAGAATTGTTATTTGAAAAGAAGGGAGTTATGGCGTAATCTTCTTGTTCATAAACAACTCACTCGTGATAAACCTTGGGCTTTACTTGGTGATTTTAATTGTGCTCTTAGTTTGGAAGACAGCTTGCATGGTTCTTCCAAAATTTCTACTGGAATGATTGATTTTCGTGATTGTGTTAACAACATTGAAGTTGAGGATATAAAGGGGGTCGGACTCAAATACACTTGGAGCAATAAACCGAAAACGGGTATGGGCCATTTTAAAAAGCTTGATAGGGTGATGGGAAACTCTAAATTCTTGGAGATTTTTAATGATTCTTCGGCGGTGTTCCTTCCGTACCGGATTTCAGACCACTCTCCATGTCTATTGAAATTCCCCTCTCTTATTAAAGGTAAGCCTAAACCGTTTAAATTCCCTAATTTCTTGATTGAAAAACCGGGTTATCATGATATTATTGCTAAAGGCTGGAATATTGAGGTGAACGGGTATCACATGTTTCGCGTGGTAAAGAAACTCCAGAACTTAAAACACCCTATTCGTTCTTTGCTGTACCGGCAAGGCAATCTCCATAAGATAGTTACTGACCTAAGAACCCGTCTGGATGCTTGTCAAACCCGCCTTGACACTGACCCTACTAATTTGGAGTTGATTCGGGAACAGAGTAATTATCTTAAGGCTTATCATGAGGCGGCTAAGGATGAGGAAGAATTCCTTAAACAAAAGGCTAAAGTTGATTGGTTAAAGCTTGGTGACTCTAACACTGCATACTTTCACAATTCTTTGAAAATGCGAAACCATAGGGGTCGCATTGATATTATAAGTGATGCTCAGGGCCGTTTATTTGAGGGATTGGATGTTCCTTCGGTGTTTGTTAATCATTTTACGAACATCTTTGGCTCTGATTTGAAACCATTGAGGAAACTGGATAATCAGATGTTTACTACTAAACTCTCGGCCTCCCAGGCGGAGTTTATGATTAGACCTATCTCCGATTTGGAAATCAAGGATGCGGTTTTCTCTATTGAGAATTCCAAAGCGCCGGGACCTGATGGTTTTTCCTCGGCCTTTTTCAAGAGTTCTTGGGATATTGTTGGGAAAGATGTGTGTTTGGCGGTTCGTGAATTTTTCAGCAGAGGAAGTCTCCTTAAACAGGTAAACCACACCATTATTGCCCTTATTCCTAAAGTGACTAATATTGTGACTCCGAATGATTTTCGTCCCATCTCGTGCTGCAACACTTTATATAAATGCATTACCAAGATTATCTCGGTTCGTATGATGAAGGGGTTGGAGTCGTTAATTGATATTAATCAGTCAGCGTTTGTGCCTGGGCGTAGGATTTCTGATAATATCCTTTTGACCCAAGAATTAATGCATAATTACCACACTAATACAGGTCCGCCTAGATGTGCTTTTAAAGTTGATATCCAGAAAGCCTATGATACGGTCAGTTGGGACTTCATACGTGATATTCTTTTTGGGTATGGTTTCCACGATAAGATGATTCAGTGGATAATGGAGTGCATAACCACTTCTTCTTTTTCGATAGCAGTTAATGGGAATTTACACGGGTTCTTTAGTGGTAAAAGAGGTCTGAGACAGGGTGATCCGATGTCCCCTTATATTTTCACGCTGGTTATGCAAGCTCTCACGTTGATTCTGCATCGAAAGGTTCGTATTGATGGATCGTTCCGCTTTCATCGATGTTGTGAAAAGTTAAATATTATCAACATTTGCTTTGCGGATGATTTGTTCCTGTTTGCTCGTGGTGATGTGAATTCTGCTAAAATTATTATGGGGGCTCTGAATGATTTCAAAGATATGTCCGGGCTTACTCCGAGTGTTCCGAAAAGTACCGCGTTTTTCTGTAATGTCCCGGACCGTGTTAAAGGTGGTATTTTGAATATTATGCCCTTTGTTGAAGGAAGGCTCCCGGTTAAATACTTGGGGGTTCCTCTTATATCCACGAGGTTAAATTACCGGGATTGTAAGAGGTTGCTGGACTGTATGGATAGTCGGATTGGAGATTGGAAGAATAAAACTTTATCTTTTGCGGGTAAATTGCAGCTGGTCAGGTCTGTTCTTTCGTCTTTATATATTTATTGGGCTGCTGTGTTTTCTCTCCCTTCTAGACTTATTGCTGATCTTGAGAAACGGATTAAAAACTTTCTTTGGGATTATGGTCAAAATAAGGGAAAGCATAAAGTCTCTTGGGATATTGTGTGTCGGCCGAAGTGTGAAGGTGGTTTGGGTATCCGGCGTATACGGGATGTCAATAACTCTCTGCTGGTTTATCATATTTGGAGCTTAATCAATGTGCGTAACTCGTTGTGGGTTAAATGGATTTATGAGTATAAAATGAAGGGGCGAAATTTTTGGAGCTTGCAGATTCCTAACTCGTGTACGTGAGGATGGAGGAAAATTCTTCAGTTCCGTCCTCAGATTAGAAAATTTATATGGCATGAAATTGGGAATGGGAGATCTACTTCAGTTTGGTATGATAAGTGGGATGAGATTTGTCCTTTAATTGAATATATTAACCCTAGAGCTATTCATCGTGCTGGCTTGTCTTTAGAGACCTGTGTCAGTGATGTTGTTCATCATAATAACTGGGGTTGGCCGCCTGATTGGATTTTGAGGTATCCAATTCTTTTGAACCTAAAAGAAGTCAGCATTTGTCCGGATGAGAGGGACAAGATCGTGGTAATGGATGAGAATGGGACTTCAATGAATTTCTCGGCGTCTGGAATTTGGAATCTTATTCGGAGACCGGCTGATAAGGTGTCTTGGGTGCATGTTGTTTGGTTCTCTCAATGTGTTCCAAAACACTCCTTTATGTTGTGGATTGTGCTTCATGATAGGTTGAGCACGCAGAATCGTATTATGGGATGGAAAATTGGTGGGTATCCAAATTATAACTTGTATTGCTGCCCTCTTTGTAATGGAGAGCCGGATTCTCGTAACCACCTCTTCTTTGAGTGTAAGTTCTCTGCTGAGGTTTGGAGTATTGTAAGAATGAAAGGGAAGTTTCAGGGATGTAGGAATGGTTGGGCGAATATTCTTCAATATGTGTCTCAATTTGGAATGTCCAACTCTATTGAAAATGTTGTTAATCGGCTGCTATTTGGGGCTTCGGTTTACGTTATCTGGAAGGAGCGAAACAACCGGCTTTTCAAGAACTCTTTGAAGACTCCGAAGATGGTTGCGGACGAAATCATTAGGGGGACGCGCCTAAAGCTTATGACTCTAAAGTTCAAGAATTCTGAACGGGTTAATCGGGTTCTCGAGGATTGGCACTTTCCGCGGGGAGTTTCCCACCAGATTGATGATAATGGTTGATTTGTTTTAGTTTTGTTTATTTACATTGTTCTTGTGTAAGCTTTGGCTGTGTTTACCAATGTTTGGTGGTTTTGGTTTGTTTACTCTTGTATGGCATGTCATACATGAGAACTAATATGGCACTCTGTCATATTACTTGTACTTTTTGATTGTGTGGAATGCATTTAACCGGGTGAATCCCTTTACCCAAAAAAAAACCGCACCTCATTAATTAATGGAATTTTGAACATCAAAACAAAACAGAAATGGTAATCAACATTAAATATTAAAAAAAACCCCTCGATTAAGTGGTAAATTTTCTTGTGCTACATTTATTTTTCTTTTGGATTATACCTTTTATATACATCGGTAATGGTAACTATAAGGGTTTAGATATGGTAGAAAACATATGTTGGGTAGAAATATTAAGAAACAATCCAAGCCATTCATTATTAAATCCAATGGATCATGTTGTGTTTTGTAAAACAATGTGTTTTCTATGTTTGAAACATTTTTTAAAGGGCATAAAGGTAAAGTTAGGGCTTTGATAAATCAGGAGATTGCTTAATATTTTTATGGTCTTTTTTCTTAAACAAAAAGATCACGCAGTTCCCTCCCGGATTGCACTACTTGTTCGACTCTCAAGATTAAAGAAGAGGCAATTGAAGATCATCGACCACGGCTGGTGGGTGTTGGGACGATCACGGCTGGTGTGGGTTTTTTGTGTCCATGCTAAAAGGATATGTGATATTATATGGTATTATTAGGTTGTGTGTTGTTAAGGATTATGCATTTTTGTGTTGGTGTTGGGATTGATGATAAACTATGTTAGTGTTGATATGATTTGAGCTCTTTTGCTTTTGTGTTGGAGTTGATATAATTCGAGCTATTTGGGTTTTATGTTGGTGTTACCCATCTGGACTTAAACCCATTTTTACTCACCTATCCATATTGTCATCCCTAGTTATAACTAGAATGTCTTGGTTTCTTAAAAGGGGTTGCGTTGTTGATAATGTATGTGGTCATAGGTGGCTAGATAGTGTTGGTGGTGTTGGTTTTATTTTTTTGTGTTACTAATTACAATGTATATGTGGTGGTAATATTTGTTAGTAAAATATAAGCTAATTTGATGTGTGTAAGTTAAAAGTGGTGATGTTATCATGTTAGTATTATGATGTGCTGGTAAAGTTTGTGATGCTAAATGACTCAAACTTTAAAATTTTTCCAGCAATATTCATATGGCGTTTAAAGTGGTATGCTTTGGATTAATAGAGTTCATGCCCTTTCCTAACTCTTGAGGTAAGCAACCAGGTCCCGCGTCTGATTGGAATTTATGCGCATTGCTTATCCTTAGGTTTCAATAACCTTGGTGTCAAGAGTTCGGAAAACAAGCACGTCCCCGTTACAGTTTACTACATACCCTCCACAACGAACCATCTTTACGAAGAAGAAATATCGGAGAACAAAAAATCGAAAATTTGATTATTGAAATTGAAAATCTTTGCGTTAGGCATAAGCCTTGTACTTGTGTGTGATTGTGTAATTGAAGTAATTGAATCATCAGTATAATAGTATCAAGTAAGTGCTTTGAACAATCAAATAGGGCCCACAAAATTTCTAACAAGAAACCCTAATTTAATAAAAATAAGCTACAACCAACTAGAACACTACGTCTAATGTCCTATCTCATAGTTATGGCTCTAATACCAATCTGTAACACCCCGGCTAAAGCGGAAACGTTTGAGTGTGACGTACACATTGCTCAAAACACATGTGACACTATTAGGTGACAATAATATGATTAATTAATTTAAACATCAAGTACACAAGTTTGTAACAAGAAATACATGGAAAAATATAGGAGCAATTAACAACTTGTCTATTTATTAATATAACCTAACTTCTAGTGTCCTTGTCACGGCAACATTCTCTAAATAAGGTACATGTAGCATATATATAAAATAATGTCAACTAAATGAATAGTTGGTGAGCTTCCACAGTTTGATATAAATACATAAAAATCTACAATTCCATGAACATGTGTAAAACGAATTAGGGTTCTTTACACTCGTATCAATGTCCTAAGTGTAAAGAATAAATGAAGGTCCTTTCCAGTTGGGATTGTGCACCAACGTACTCAGATCGGGGTCCCTTTTCCACTCGAATCTATGTCCTGAGTGCAAAGGGGGGCGTATGATCATACTTATCGAATAAATCCATGCTCGTAATATTTGAGCAAATAACAAGTAAACACACAGGTCTATGTAGAGAATTGTAGTTTGTAAATAATGCATAAACGAATTTGTATTTTGGATAGGATATATATGCTACCCCAAAACTAGTAACAGAGTAAAAAGGGCGTGTGAGAACTCACCTTGAAGTTGAAAACAAACTTGAAATAAAACTGAAAGTGCGTAAATGAATGTCAAATCCCGAAATTTCTAAAATAATATTTAATATATTATTTACGTCGGAAGGATTATTGAGTTAGTAGAATAATAATAATAAGATAATAATAAAGATAGAAGATGGTAGGCCTTAAAGATGGAATTAATTATGGATTAAAAAGGAAAGATGGGCCTAAGGTTCATGGGCTTAAGGGAGTATAAATACCCCTTAAACTTTAATCATTTCCATTTCTATCCATCTCTACACCATAGCATACACCTTCAAAAACACACACAAACCCTCTCAACCTTTCAGCCGAGATTCAAGTTCAAGAATCAAGCTTAGATTTGATAGATCTTTAGCTAAATAAACAAGAACAAGTCCATAAGCTATACGTGAAGTTAACCATAGCCTTTAAAATGTAAAAAGGTACGTGCTTTACGTTTAAAGGTTGTGTTTTCATGAACGGTTTTCCCTAAGACTTGGTACTAAGGCAAATCGGGTATTTTTATACCATAAAAATATATACTTGATTTTAGAAATTGACTTAATGGACTTGTTAGTAGGTACGATTCCAATGGAAACCCTAGATCTAGCTTAAACGCATTTAAAATCAATAAAGGTTTAGACTTTATGGTTAAACGAGCTAGATCTTGGTCTAGATTAGAAGGAAGCATGTTTAAAATATAAAAGAACACTAAAATATGATTATAGATGTTATAATATGTAGTGAAAAGGATAACTATGGTACATAATACCCTACAGTGGGTATATTCGAATAGAATACTCCACTAGAATAGAATACTCCATTCAAATGGAATACCCATTCGAATATAATGCCCATTAGAATAGAATACTCCATTAGAATAGAAGGCTCCATCCAAATGGAATGCCTATTCGCATAGAATGCCCATTCGAATAGAATACTCCATTAGAGTAGAATACTCCATTCAAATGGAATACCCAATCGAATAGATTGCCCATTTGAATAGAATACTCCATTCAAATGGAATATCCATTCAAATAGAATGTCAATTCGAATAGAATACTCCATTAGAATAGAATACTCCATTCAAATGGAATACCCATTCGAATAGAATGTCCATTAGAATAGAATACTTCGTTCAAATGGAATACACATTCGAATGGAATACCCATTCAAATAGAATGTCCATTAGAATAGAATACTCCATTCAAATGTAGTACCCATTCGAATGGAATACTCCATTAGAATAAAATACTCCATTCAAATGGAATACCCATTCGAATAGTGTGACAATCGTCAATTTCAGGTTAACTCCGTTAACTCAACTCCGTCAATTCAAACTTAAAGATCACTGAATATATAACGCACACCTCATTACATTTAAACTAGGGTTTAAATGACGCTTAACACTTACTACATGTGTAGTCTTTCGGGAATTGCACCGAAATGCAAACGAGTTGACGCAAATGATTGGTGAATAAACGAAAAACGTCAAAACAATAATTATGTGATAATTATGTGTTATGTGTTATGTGATAACATTGTTATAAACTAGTTAGTTAAGCTAGAAAAGCAACAATCGAAAGTTGAGGGACTTGAGTGTAACATATTATTATTATAAATAATAATAATAACTAAACCCTAACTTATTATTATTCTTCCCTACACATTCTGATCGGTCTCTCTCTCCCCTTGATCCTTGGCTGCCGTCACCTACACACACACATACAACCAAGAATTCAAGTGTTTGATTGAAGAACTAGGTGCTAGGAAGGTATAATCGATTATCCTATGCATCCTTTATACTTGATTTTGATGTTTGTTGGGTTAATTACAAACCCTAGCTGCCGATTTTTATATGGTGTTGTGTTAATATGATTGTTGTTGATTTGATAATGATATGATAACTAGAATTGGTATTGTTACATGCTAATTACTTGTGTCTTTGATTTGAGTTCAAACAAAAACCCTAATCATGTATGTAATGTGTAATTGATGTGCATGGATAGTGTTTATGGAGTTTAGAGTGTTATATGAATGCATGATGGTCATTAGATAGTTAATATGTTGAGTTTGGATGCAAACAGTTTCTGGACAGGTTGTGTTAGTGATGTTTAATTGACTGTAACGAAGTGTAAATGTAAAAATTGGTTGAGATTATTGATACTACAGTAAACTAGGTTGAGTCTAGTTTCTAAAGAATATAAATTTGAAATTTTTGGACAAGTAAAGGTTAACTTTTATGATTTTACAAAAACGTTGTGCAAAGCTGAGCTGTTAGACCTGCTGTTAGGTTGTTTTGTAAATGTTATATCTCATGAACTACGAGACCAATTGGGTTGGTTCCACTTCTGGAAGTTGACTTATTGAGTTAGGAACCTAACCCAAGTGGTCTTGCATTTATTGGATTTTTCGTTTAACAGGAATTTTAAATAACATTCTGTTGCGCATGAATTTGACTGTTATGAGTTTGCTGTAATGATTTGATGATTGTGAGAAACCTATGTGGAATAAAAATATAATAAAATATGTTCTGGAAACCTAAGACATATATGGTTTTGTGATGATTTTTGGTAAATTAATTGTGATGCTATGATCGGTGAGATAGTACAATTTTTCAAGTAGAATTTCTGTCTCTGTGAAACTAGCTGCTGAGTTTTGTGAAAATGCATGAAACATGATACTTGCTATATAATTGTTATGTTTTGACCAAATTGCCCTTGCGGGGAATAATTGCTAATTGATTGTCATGATTTGACCAAATTGCCCTCGTGGGGAATAATGGCTAGTTAATTGTCATTTTTTGACCAAAATGCCCTTACGGGGAGTAATTGCTAGTGATGAATTTTATGAATACATGACACGTAAATAATTGCTTACACATGTAACGTATCACAAATACATATGTTAAAGTCACACACGACTCACAAACGAAACACGAGACATGTTATGTGCATAGGTATTATGTGCCGGGTCTAGAGACTCGATAATATTCCGACACTTAGAAAAATCTCTTTGTTGTTTTAGAACGCTAGAGAGAGTTTTTCTGTGACGCGCATCTTGGTGATTTAATTTGGGAATTTCTTTGCAAACAGTGAGTTTCACTTTCCCCTTTTAAACTGTTTTTAAACGCTTTTCACTTGGGGGAGATAACATACTCCGAAACGCATTTATGATTTTGTTAATATAGATTATATATCACTTGTAAAGACTAAGTGGCAAACGCGTAAACTAAAAGTCCTTCATAACATCGAACCGATTAATATTTGGATAATAGCGAGTCACTGTTGAGTAGTACTACTGGGTTCGACAAACCCCACCCAACGCTAACTCGACTGGATGTCGAGCGGGTGTAATCTTGGCTAAACACATACCATGGTCTGGATGACTTGGTGGCAAGGCAAATGATAAACAGTCAGCTTCGGTGTCGAACACTTAGTGATACTTGTTTTATAGGCTAGCTACCTATAGATATATAATTGACATAACACTATCTGGTAACGCAAAACGCTGTAACGCAAAACGCTTAACGCAACACGCTGAACGCAAACGCTAATCGCTTTATTTTTATTTAAACTTGTGAACTCACCAACCTTGTGTTGACACTTTTAGTATGTTATTCTCAGGTAGCCGAGGCGGGCGCGCGGTTTAGGAACATGCATTGCTTGAAACATTTTTAATTATGCAAACTTATTTTAAACTGTTATCATTGGGTTTTAAGTCGTCCTGGGTGACGCAACATTGGTTTCTATGGTTTTACGCTTCCGCATTTAATTACTCGTAAACGTTTTCATGGTTTTGAAACTTTGTTTTATGGTTTGATTATAACTACTGATTCCGATCCTGTTAGTTCACACCCTCTGACGGTAAAACTCCGTTAGTGGATTTTGAGGGTGTGACAGATTGGTATCAAAGCCATTGGTTATAGCGAACTAGAAGCTGCATGCATACTAGACTATAACCGCGACGACCCATTAGTTATAATGATACGCACTGCATGTGTTTGTGTAGTCTTTGTTATCTTATCTCTTACCTCATTCACTCATACGCGCGTATACACGGCTTACCTGTAGAGATGTCGACGCCACCATCATCATCATCATCCGATCAGATGACTCATGCTCATGGGAAGGAGCCGCAGCTACCTACCTCATTGCCACCCCGTGTAGTCCCGGAACTCGAAGCTCCTGCACCGAAGAGGTATCGCTTCACACCCTCAAAATCCACTAACGGAGTTTTACCGTCAGAGGGTGTGAACTAACAGGATCGGAATCATCAGTTATAATCAAACCATAAAAACGTTTAAATGAAAATAAGTGCGGAAGCGTAAAACCATAGAAACAATGTTACGTCACGTAGGACGATTTAAAACCAATGATAACAGTTAAAAGTAAGTTTGCATAGTTAAAAGTTTTTCAAGCAATGCATGTTTCTAAACCGCGCGCCCGCCTCGGCTACCTGAGAATAACATACTAAAAGTGTCAACACAAGGTTGGTGAGTTCACAAGTTATATAAAAATAAATCGTTTAGCGTTTGCGTTCAGCGTTTTGCGTTACAGCGTTACAGCGTTTTGCGTTACAGCGTTTTACGTTTTGCGTTACCAGATAGTGTTATGTCAATTATATATCGATAGGTAGCTAGTCTATACAACAAGTATTACTAAGTGTTCGACACCGAAGCTGACTCGTTTATTAAGCGCCTTGTCACCAGGTCCTCCAGACCATGGTACGTGTTAGCCAAAATTACACCCGCTCGACCTCCAGTCGAGTTTAGCGTTGGGTGGGGTTTGTCAAACCCAGTAGTACTACTCAACAGTGACTCGCTATTCAAAATATTAACCGGTTCGATGTGTAGGACTTCAAATGTTTCGTTTGCCACTTAGCCTTTACAAGTGATATATAATTTATAACAAAATCTTAAATGCGTTGTGGAGTATGTTATCTCCCCCAAGTGAAAAGCGTTTGAAAACAGTTTAAAGAGGGGAAAGTGAAACTCACTGTTTGCGAAGAATTTCCCAAATTAAATCACCAAGATGCACGTCACCGAAAAACTCTCTCTAGCGTTCTTCCTAGCACCTAGTTCTTCAATCAAAAGCTTGAATTGAGGGTTGTAGGTGTGTGTATAGTGGACGGCAGCCAAGGAGCAAGGGGAGGGGGTTTGCGATCGGAAGTAGGAAGGAAGAATAATAATAGTTAGGGTTAATTGTTAAGGATATATATATAGAAAACTATGTTACACTTTGGCCCCTCCACTTCCAAGTATTACTTTTTCCTAGCTTAAACTAACTTAGTTCTTGTTTCTTGTCTAGCATTACATACAATATAAGCAAGTAACACATATGTTAACACCTAATTATCACATAATTATTATGTTGACGTTTTTCGTTTATTCATCAACCGTTTGCGTCAACTCGTTTGCGTTTCGGTGCAAATCCCGAAAGACTACACATGTAGTAAGTGTTAAGCGTCATTTAAACCCTAGTTTAAACGTAATGAAGTGTGCGTCATAGATTTAGTGATCTTAAGTTTGAATTGACGGAGTTGAGTTAACGGAGTTAACCTGAAATTGACGATTGTCACATCATTCCCATGTTGAAGAATTTTCGTCCCGAAAATTTGAGTCAAGTCGTGATGAGTGTCTGAAAAAGTAAGAAAAATTTTCAGTTTGTCATATCATCCCCTAGTAGAAAGAAATTTCGTCCCGAAATTTAATTCATACCTCCGGTGATGTCTGACGGTTTGCCGGGTTTCGCGGTTTTCTGTGTTTGGTTAGCCCTTCAAAAAGGTGAGGATACTTTTTCATCATTTGATCCTCGCGTTCCCACGTGAACTCCGGTCCACGTCTCGAGTTCCAACGAACCTTAACGATTGGAATTTTGCTGTGCTTGAGCGTTTTGGTTTCCCAATCCAAAACCTCGACTGGTTCCTCAATGAAACGTAACTGTTCATCAACTTGCAGTTCCTCCAAAGGGACTACTTGGGTTTCATCAGATAGGCATTTCTTCAAATTGGGCACGTGGAATACATTGTGTACGCCACCGAGTTCCGTTGGTAGGTCCAGTCGGTACGCCACCGGACCAATGCGCTCAGTTATCCAGTAAGGACCAACATATCGTGGGTTGAGTTTGTTTCGCTTACCAAAGCGAACCACACCTTTCCAAGGTGAGACTTTGAGTAACACTCGATCGTTCACTTGAAATTCAAGAGGTTTTAGGCGCTTGTCGGCGTAACTCTTTTGGCGATCTCGTGCTGCTGCAATGCGATTTCGGATTTGGACAATCTTTTCCGAAGTTTCGAGTACCAGTTCCGGACCAGTGATTTGGCTGTCACCCACCTCTGCCCAACAGAGTGGTGATCGAGACTTCCGTCCGTACAGCGCTTCAAACGGCGCTGCTTTAATACTTGCGTGGTAGCTGTTATTATACGAAAACTCTACCAAAGGTAAGTGAGGTTCCCAACTTTTTCCGAAATCCAATACGCAGGCACGCAACATATCCTCCAGGGTCTGAATAGTTCGTTCACTTTGCCCATCCATCTGAGGATGGTATGCTGTGCTCATATCAAGACGGGTGCCTAGTGCGCTTTGCAGCGACTTCCAAAAGTGCGAAGTGAAACGAGAATCTCGATCGGAAATGATCGAGACAGGCACTCCGTGTCTAGATACCACTTCTTTCATGTAAACACGAGTTAGTCTTTCCATTTTGTCCGATTCCTTAATCGCTAAGAAGTGTGCAGACTTAGTCAACCGGTCAACGATCACCCAGATGGTATCGCATCCCGTCGGTGTCTTAGGTAAACCCGTAATAAAATCCATTGAGATGTGTTCCCATTTCCACATTGGGAGTTCCGGTTGTTGCAGTAGGCCAAATGGTTTCTGGTATTCTATCTTGACTCTGGCACAAGTCAAGCATCTGCTCACGTAGGTGGCAATGTCGGCTTTCATGTTCGGCCAACAGTAAAGTGCCTTTAAATCATGATACATTTTATCTGAGCCAGGGTGGATAGAATATCGGGACTTGTGAGCTTCGTCCATCACTAGAGTCCTCAACTCTCCGTACCGTGGAACCCAAATCCGGTTCTCAAAATATCGGACCCCGTCCGATCTGGTTTCAAGTTGCTTGTTCATGCCCCGCATGAGTTCCAACGGAAGATTGTCATCTTTTAAAGCTTCAAGTTGCGCATCGCGAATCTGATCGGGTAAGCTGGCATGAATCGTGAGTTGCAATGCTCTCACCCGTCTGGGTTTATCTGTTTCTTTTCTGCTGAGGGCGTCAGCCACTACATTGGCCTTGCCAGGGTGGTACTTGATGGCACAATCGTAATCTTTGAGCAGCTCGACCCAACGGCGCTGTCGCATGTTCAGCTCCTTCTGATCGTAGATATGTTGGAGACTCTTGTGGTCGGTGTAAATGGTAAACTTGGTACCGTACAAGTAATGCCACCATATCTTAAGAGCAAACACCACAGCTCCGAGTTCCAAATCATGGGTCGTGTAGTTCTTCTCGTGAACCCGTAGTTGTCGAGAGGCGTAGGCTATAACCTTCTCGAGTTGCATCAGCACACAACCGATACCTTGTATAGATGCGTCACAGTGTACCTCAAAATTTTCCGTTCCCTCGGGAAGGGCTAGAATAGGGGCGCTACAAAGTTTGGTTTTCAACAATTGAAAAGCGGATTCTTGCGCGTCACCCCAACTGTACTTAGTGCCTTTATGAGTCAAAGCGGTGAGGGGTTGAGCAATCTTTGAAAATCCCTCGATGAAACGCCGGTAGTAGCCGGCCAGTCCTAGGAATTGCCGCACCTCAGTCGGAGTCTTAGGTGTTTCCCAGTTTTTGATGGCCTCTACCTTACCGGGATCGACATGGATACCATTCTCGTTGATCACATGTCCTAAAAAGTGAACCTCGCGAAGCCAAAATTCACTTTTCTTTCTTACTCTTTCAGACACTCATCACGACTTGACTCAAATTTTCGGGACGAAAATTCTTTAACATGGGAATGATGTGACAATCGTCAATTTCAGGTTAACTCCGTTAACTCAACTCCGTCAATTCAAACTTAAGATCATTGAATCTATAACGCACACTTCATTACATTTAAACTAGGGTTTAAATGACGCTTAACACTTACTACATGTGTAGTCTTTCGGGAATTGCACCGCAACGTAAACAAGTTGACGCAAACGATTGAGGAATAAACGAAAAACGTCAACATAATAATTATGTGATAATTATGTGTTAACATATGTGTTACTTGATTATATTGTGTGTAATGCTAGACAAGAAACAAGAACTAAGTTAGTTAAGTTAGAAAAACAACACTTGAAAGTAGAGGGACTTGAGTGTAACTTGTATGTCTATAAATATATCATTAACTTAACCCTAACTATTATTATTATTAACCCAAGATCCCGATCGGAACCCTTCACCCCATCCCTCACGGCTGCCGTCCACTTTATACACACATACAATCCTCAAATCAAGTGTTTGATTGAAGAACTAGGTGCTAGGAAGGTATAATTGATCATCCTTTACATTCTTGTTGCTTGATTTTGATGTTTGTTGGGTTAATAACAAACCCTAGCAGCCGATTTTATGAGTGTGTATAGCTAATATGATTGTGGTTGATTGAATGATGATTTGATAACTAGATTGAATCTTGTTGCATGTTGATTGTTGTGTCTTTGATTTGAGTTCAAACACAAACCCTAATCAAGTATGTAATATGTAATTGATGTGCATGGATGGTGTTTATGGAGTCTAGAGGGTCATATGAATGCATGATAGTTCATAGGTTGTTAATATATTGAGTTTGGATGCAAACAGTTTCTGGACAGAATGTGTATTTGATGTTTAAGTGACTGTAACAAAGTGTAAACATGAAAATTGGTTGAGATTGTTGGTACTACAGTAAACTAGGCTGAGTATAGTTTCTAAAGAATATAAACTTGTAATTTTTGGACAAGTAGAAGTTAACTTTTATGATTTTTCAAAAACAATGTGCAAAGCTGAGCTGTTAGACCTGCTGTTAGGATGTGTTGTAAATGTTATATCTCATGAACTACGAGACCAATTGGGTTGGTTCCACTTCTGGAAGTTGACACATTGAGTTAGGAACCTAACCCAAGTGGTCTTGCATTTATTGGATTTTTCGTTTAACGGGAATTGCAAATAACATTCTGTTGTGCATGAATTTGACTGTTATGAGTTTGCTGTAATGATTTGATGATTGTGAGAAAACTATGAGGAATAAAAATGTAATAAAATATGTTCTGGAAACTTAAGACATATGTGCTTTTGTGATGATTTTTGGTAAATTAATTGAGATGCTATGATCGGTGAAATAGTACAATCTTTCTAGTAGGATTTCTGTCTCGGTGAAACTAGCTGCGGAGTTGTGTAAAAATGCATGAAACATGATACTTGTTATATAATTGTTATGTTTTGACCAAAATACCCTTGCGGGGAATAATTGCTAATTGATTGCCATGATTTGACCAAATTGCCCTCATGGGGAATAATGGCTAGTTAATTGTTATTTGTTGACCAAAATGCCCTTACGGGGAATAATTGCTAGTAATGTACGTTATGAATACATGGCACGTATATGATTGCTTACACATGTAATGTGTCACAAAAACACTTATTTAAGTCACCCACGATTCACAAACGAAACACGAAACATGTTATGTGCATAGGTATTATGTGCCGGGTCTAGAGACTCGATAATATTCCGACACTTAGAAAAATCTCTTTGTTGTTTTAGAACGTTAGAGAGAGTTTTTCGGTGACGCGCATCTTGGTGATTTATTTTGGGAAATTCTTCGCAAACAGTGAGTTTCACTTTCCCCTCTTTAAACTGTTTTCAAACGTTTTTCACTTGGGGGAGATAACATACTCCACAACGCATTTAAGATTTTGTTATAAATTATATATCACTTGTAAAGGCTAAGTGGCAAACAAAATATTTGAAGTCCTACACATCGAAACGGTTAATATTTAGAATAGCGAGTCACTGTTGAGTAGTACTACTGGGTTTGACAAACCCCACCCAACGCTAAACTCGACTGGAGGTCGAGTGGGTGTAATTTTGGCTAACACGTACCATGGTCTGGAGGACCTGGTGACAAGGCACTTATTAAACGAGTCAGCTTCGGTGTCGAACACTTAGTAATACTTGTTGTATTGACTAGCTACCTATCGATATATAATTTGACATAACACTATCTGTAACGCATAACGCTGTAACGCAAAACGCTATAACGCAAAACGCTGTAACGCAAAACGCTGTAACGCTGAACGCAAACGCTAAACGATTTATTTTTATATAACTTGTGAACTCACCAACCTTGTGTTGACACTTTTAGTATGTTATTCTCAGGTAGCCGAGGCGGGCGCGCGGTTTAGGAACATGCATTGACTAAAAACTCTTTTGTCCTGCAAACTTAATTTTAACGGTTATCTTTGGTTTTAAGTCGTCCTGCGTGACGCAACTTTTGATTAAAGGTTTTTAAGCTTCCGCATTTAATTACTCGTAAATGTTTTAATGGTTTTGAAACTTTGTTTTATGGTTTGATTATAACTGATGATTCCGATCCTGTTAGTTCACACTCTCTGACGGTAAAACTCCGTTAGTAGATTTTGAGGGTGTGAGCCGTAGCTACCTACTTCATCGCCACCCCGTGTAGTCCCGGAACTCGAAGCTCCTGCACCGAAGAGGTATCGCTTATCCGGAGGCATGTACGAAAACGAAGTTAGCTGGGATTGGTACCCTAATATGATTAGGCGTATGGTCTATCGCGAACAAGTTCCCCCATTACCTCACCCGAACCACCCTGCTTACCCCAACACCCTACCACCCTTAACCGAACCTGTAGAACGAGTTCTCGCAGCTGTTGTTTCATGTTTGGAGCGTGACGTGGGTTACATGCGCTATACGAGAGCCAACGTTTCCGGACTGTTGAAGGACGGAACCGAGACTAAGGAGGAGATTGCCCGCATGGCAGCGGCAATGAAGGAAATGCAAGAGGCTAGTGATCAACAGATGAAGATTATGAGAAAGATGCAAGCCGAGATGATAGACTTGCAAGAGCAACTCCAAGAAGCAAGGACCCGATCCGAGATAGCTTTAGAGCGTTGCGATGTGTTACAAATGCAAATTGCTCAGAACGCAGCCGAACCTGAGGCAGAGCCCGAAGAGGAACCCGAAGAAGATCCCGAAGAGGAGCCTGAGGAGCATCCCGAGGAAGATCCCGAGGAGGAACCCGAAGAGGAACCGGAGGAAAAACCGGCTGAGCCAGAGGCACACTCAGAGGTGTCCCCAGACGATGTGCAAATGTGCAAATTCTTGGATTGGAACTGGCTAACGCTATGAACTGAGAGGAGTTCAAGAACATGATGCGAGAGGAGTACTGTCCGAGAGAGGAGATTTCGAAGTTAGAGTCAGAATTTTGGTCACTGAAGATGGTGGGCTCAGAAATCGAAGCCTACACTACTCGTTCTCACGAGTTAGCAGTGATGTGTCCGCGGATGGTAGAACCGCCGAGTAAGAGGATTGAAATGTACATTGATGGGTTAGCACCGCAGATTCAGGGCATGGTGACGTCTTCCAGACCAGCCACGATTCAACAAGCGATCCGTTTAGCTCACAAACTGACGGATCAAGCTGTGACCCAAGGTGCGTTACCACCTAGGGGTTCAACCGCCAAAGCCCGTGACAACCCGAGTAATGACAACTACAGCAACAGCAACCCGAGCGGCGGAAAGAGAAAGTTTGACAACACCAGATCTTCATCCTCGAACCTCCCACAGCAACAACACTACCGTAAGCCCGAATTCACTCGGAGCTTTAACAATCAGAGTCACAACAACAATAACAACGGTAGCGGGCAGGGTTCGAGCGGATATGCTGGGAAATATCCGAAGTGCAATAGGTGCAACTATCATCATGTTGGCCCATGTGACCGTGTCAAGTGTCAGAGATGCGGAAAGATGGGTCACCAGGCGAAGGAATGTAGAGGAGACCTTGCGGCAAAGGGTGCTCCTAAGCCACCTATGACGACGAAGGGATGTTTCGAATGTGGGCAGGAAGGTCATTTCAGGAAAGATTGTCCCAAGCTGAAACAGAACGACAACAATGGAGGTAATGGAAGTGGCAGTAGTGGTGGAAGCAATGGCAAAGGAAGAGCGTTTGTAATTGGGTCGGGTCAAGCTCGCAATGATCCGCACGTGGTGACTGGTAAGTTCCCTGTGAACGATTGTTTTGCTTCTGTATTGTTTGAAACTGGAGCTGATAGGAGTTTTGTGTCGAAAGCCTTTAGCCAACTCTTAGACTTAACTCCAACTCCGTTAGATGATAAGTTTCCTGTTGAATTAGCTGACGGTAAGACTATAGTAACGACTAATGTACTTGCGGGATGTAAGTTAAAACTGTCAGGTCATGTCTTTGATATCGACCTTATTCCTTTTACGCTTAGTAGTTTCGATGTCGTGGTCGGCATGGACTGGTTATCCGAGAACCAAGCGGAGATTATATGTCACGACAAGATAGTCCACATTACTACCCCTTCCGGCGAGATTATTTCGATCCGAGGTGAGAGAAGCGGCATGACCACCAGCGTCATTACCCTTATGAAGGCGCAGAAGTACCTACGAAAGGGTCATCCAGCAATTTTGGCCCAGATTGTTGAGAAACCCGCGGAGGAGAAGCGAATTGAAGATATACCGATTGTGCGAGATTTTCCGGAAGTTTTCCCGGAGGATTTGCCTGGACTCCCTCCTATACGACAAGTCGAATTCCAAATCGAGTTGACACCCGGTGCAGCACCCATAGCACGAGCCCCGTATCGGCTCGCACCGGCGGAGCTTCAGGAGTTGTCCACTCAGTTGCAAGATTTGTTGGATAAGGGTTTTATCCGACCTAGCTCATCGCCATGGGGAGCCCCTGTCTTGTTTGTCAGAAAGAAGGACGGGACTTTCCGAATGTGTATCGACTACCTGGAGTTGAACAAGGTGACGGTCAAGAACCGTTATCCTTTACCCCGAATTGATGATTTGTTTGACCAGCTTCAAGGATCGAGTTACTACTCGAAGATCGATCTGCGATCTGGTTATCACCAACTAAGAGTGCGCGAAGAAGATATCTCAAAGACGGCTTTCAGAACACAGTATGTTCACTACGAGTTTTCGGTTATGCCTTTTGGCCTAACCAACACACCAGCCGTATTTATGGATCTCATGAATCGAGTATGCAAGGCGTACCTCGACAAGTTTGTGATTGTTTTCATTGACGATATTCTCGTCTACTCCAAGAACGAGGCTGACCACGAAGAGCACCTGAGGTTAATTCTGGAATTATTGAAGAAGGAACAACTGTATGCTAAACTCTCGAAATGTGAGTTTTGGCTTCGCGAGGTTCACTTTTTAGGACATGTGATCAACGAGAATGGTATCCATGTCGATCTCGGCAAGGTAGAAGCCATCAAAAACTGGGAAGCACCTAGGACTCCGACTGAGGTGCGGCAATTCCTAGGATTGGCCGGCTACTACCGACGTTTCATCGAGGGATTTTCAAAGATTGCCCAACCCCTCACCGCTTTGACTCACAAAGGCACTAAGTACAATTGGGGTGACGCGCAAGAATCCGCTTTCCAACTGTTGAAAACCAAACTCTATAACGCCCCTATTCTAGCCCTCCCCGAGGGAACAGAGAATTTTGAGGTACATTGTGACGCATCAATACAAGGTCTCGGTTGTGTGCTAATGCAACTCGAGAAGGTTATAGCTTATGCCTCTCGACAACTACGGGTTCACGAGAAGAACTACACGACCCATGATTTGGAACTTGGAGCTGTGGTGTTTGCTCTTAAGATATGGAGGCATTACTTGTACGGTACCAAGTTTACCATTTACACCGACCACAAGAGTCTCCAACATATCTACGATCAGAAGGTGCTGAACATGCGACAGCGTCGTTGGGTCGAGCTGCTCAAGGATTATGATTGTGCCATCAAGTACCACCCTGGCAAGGCCAATGTAGTGGCTGACGCCCTCAGCAGAAAAGAAACAGATAAACCCAGACGAGTGCGAGCATTGCAACTCACGATTCATGCAAGCTTACCCGATCAGATTCGCGAGGCGCAACTCGAAGCTTTGAAAGATGACAATCTTCCATCAGAACTCATGCGGGGCATGAACAAGCAACTTGAAACCAGATCGGACGGGGTCCGATATTTTGAGAACCGGATTTGGGTTCCACGATACGGAGAGTTGAGAACTCTAGTGATGGACGAAGCACACAAGCCCCGATATTCTATCCACCCTGGCTCAGATAAAATGTATCATGACATAAAGGCACTTTACTGGTGGCCGAACATGAAAGCCGACATTGCCACCTACGTGAGCAAATGCTTGACTTGTGCCAGAGTCAAGATAGAATACCAGAAACCATCTGGTCTACTTCAACAACCGGAGCTTCCAATGTGGAAATGGGAACACATTTCAATGGATTTTATCACGGGTTTACCTAAGACACCGACGGGATGCGATACCATCTGGGTGATCGTTGACCGGTTGACTAAGTCTGCACACTTCTTAGCGATTAAGGAATACGACAAAATGGAAAGACTGACTCGTGTTTACATGAAGGAAGTAGTGTTTAGACACGGAGTGCCTGTCTCAATCATTTCTGATCGAGATTCTCGTTTCACTTCGCACTTTTGGAAGTCGCTGCAAAGCGCGCTAGGCACCCGTCTTGATATGAGCACAGCATACCATCCTCAGACGGATGGGCAAAGTGAACGAACTATTCAGACCCTGGAGGATATGTTGCGTGCATGCGTATTGGATTTCGGAAAATGTTGGGAACCCCACTTACCTTTGGTGGAGTTTTCGTATAATAACAGCTACCACGCAAGTATTAAAGCAGCGCCGTTTGAAGCGCTGTACGGAGGGAAGTGTCGATCACCACTCTGCTGGGCAGAGGTGGGTGACAGCCAAATCACTGGTCCAGAACTGGTACTCGAATCTTCGGAAAATATTGTTCAAATCCGAAATCGCATGGCAGCAGCACGAGATCGCCAAAAGAGTTACGCCGACAAGCGCCGAAAACCTCTCGAATTTCAAGTGAATGACCAAGTGTTACTTAAAGTCTCACCTTGGAAAGGTGTGGTTCGCTTTGGTAAGCGAAACAAACTCAACCCACGGTATGTTGGTCCTTACCGGATAACTGAGCGCATTGGTCCGGTGGCGTACCGACTGGACCTACCAACGGAACTCAGTGGCGTACACAATGTATTCCACGTATCCAATTTGAAGAAATGCCTATCTGATGAAACCCAAGTAGTCCATTTGGACGAACTACAAGTTGATGAACAGTTGCGTTTCATTGAGGAACCAGTCGAGGTTTTGGATTGGGAAACCAAAACGCTCAAGCACAGCAAAATTCCAATCGTTAAGGTTCGTTGGAACTCGAGACGTTGACCGGAGTTCACGTGGGAACGCGAGGATCAAATGATGAAAAAGTATCCTCACCTTTTTGAAGGGCTGACCAAACACAGAAAACCGCGAAACCCGGCAAACCGTCAGAAATCACCGGAGGTATGAATTAAATTTCGGGACGAAATTTCTTTCTACTAGGGGATGATATGACAAACTGAAATTTTTCTTACTTTTTCAGACACTCATTACGACTTGACTCAAATTTTCGGGACGAAAATTCTTTAACATGGGAATGATGTGACAATCGTCAATTTCAGGTTAACTCCGTTAACTCAACTCCGTCAATTCAAACTTAAAGATCACTGAATCTATAACGCACACCTCATTACATTTAAACTAGGGTTTAAATGACGCTTAACACTTACTACATGTGTAGTCTTTCGGGTTTTGCACCGAAACGCAAACGAGTTGACGCAAATGATTGGTGAATAAACGAAAAACGTCAAAACAATAATTATGTGATAATTATGTGTTAGACTTATGTGTTATGTGATAACATTGTTATAAACGTTAACTCAACGTACTAGAACTAGTTAGTTAAGCTAGAAAAGCAACAATCGAAAGTTGAGGGACTTGAGTGTAACATATTATTATTATAAATAATAATAATAACTAAACCCTAACTTATTATTATTCTTCCCTACACATTCCGATCGGTCTCTCTCTCCCCTTGATCCTTGGCTGCCGTCACCTACACACACACATACAACCAAGAATTCAAGTGTTTGATTGAAGAACTAGGTGCTAGGAAGGTATAATCGATTATCCTACGCATCCTTTATACTTGATTTTGATGTTTGTTGGGTTAATTACAAACCCTAGCTGCCGATTTTTATATGGTGTTGTGTTAATATGATTGTTGTTGATTTGATAATGATATGATAACTAGAATTGGTTTGTTACATGCTAATTACTTGTGTCTTTGATTTGAGTTCAAACAAAAACCCTAATCATGTATGTAATGTGTAATTGATGTGCATGGATAGTGTTTATGGAGTCTAGAGTGTTATATGAATGCATGATGGTCCATAGATAGTTAATATGTTGAGTTTGGATGCAAACAGTTTCTGGACAGGTTGTGTTAGTGATGTTTAATTGACTGTAACGAAGTGTAAATGTAAAATTTGGTTGAGATTATTGATACTACAGTAAACTAGGTTGAGTCTAGTTTCTAAAGAATATAAATTTGAAATTTTTGGACAAGTAAAGGTTAACTTTTATGATTTTACAAAAACGTTGTGCAAAGCTGAGCTGTTAGACCTGCTGTTAGGTTGTTTTGTAAATGTTATATCTCATGAACTACGAGACCAATTGGGTTGGTTCCACTTCTGGAAGTTGACTTATTGAGTTAGGAACCTAACCCAAGTGGTCTTGCATTTATTGGATTTTTCGTTTAACGGGAATTTCAAATAACATTCTGTTGCGCATGAATTTGACTGTTATGAGTTTGCTGTAATGATTTGATGATTGTGAGAAACCTATGTGGAATAAAAATATAATAAAATATGTTCTGGAAACCTAAGACATATATGCTTTTGTGATGATTTTTGGTAAATTAATTGTGATGCTATGATCGGTGAGATAGTACAATCTTTCAAGTAGAATTTCTGTCTCGGTGAAACTAGCTGCTGAATTTTGTGAAAATGCATGAAACATGATACTTGCTATATAATTGTTATGTTTTGACCAAATTGCCCTTGCGGGGAATAATTGCTAATTGATTGTCATGATTTGACCAAATTGCCCTCGTGGGGAATAATGGCTAGTTAATTGTCATGTGTTGACCAAAATGCCCTTACGGGAGTAATTGCTAGTGATGAATTTTATGAATACATGACACGTAAATAATTGCTTACACATGTAACGTATCACAAATACATTTGTTAAAGTCACACACGACTCACAAACGAAACACGAGACATGTTATGTGCTATGTATTATGTGCCGGGTCTAGAGACTCGATAATATTCCGACACTTAGAAAAATCTCTTTATTGTTTTAGAACGCTAGAGAGAGTTTTTCTGTGACGCGCATCTTGGTGATTTAATTTGGGAATTTCTTCGCAAACAGTGAGTTTCACTTTTCCCTTTCAAACTGTTTTTAAACGCTTTTCACTTGGGGGAGATAACATACTCCGATACGCATTTAAGATTTTGTTAATATAGATTATATATCACTTGTAAAGACTAAGTGGCAAACGCGTAAACTAAAAGTCCTTCATAACATCGAACCGGTTAATATTTGGATAATAGCGAGTCACTGTTGAGTAGTACTACTGGGTTTGACAAACCCCACCCAACGCTAAACTCGACTGGATGTCGAGCGGGTGTAATCTTGGCTAAACACATACCATGGTCTGGATGACCCGGTGGCAAGGCAAATGATAAACAGTCAGCTTCGGTGTCGAACACTTAGTGATACTTGTTTTATAGGCTAGCTACCTATAGATATATAATTGACATAACACTATCTGGTAACGCAAAACGCTGTAACGCAAAACGCTTAACGCAACACGCTGAACGCAAACGCTAATCGCTTTATTTTTATTTAAACCTGTGAACTCACCAACCTTGTGTTGACACTTTTAGTATGTTATTCTCAGGTAGCCGAGGCGGGCGCGCGGTTTAGGAACATGCATTGCTTGAAACATTTTTAATTATGCAAACTTATTTTAAACTGTTATCATTGGGTTTTAAGTCGTCCTGCGTGACGCAACATTGGTTTCTATGGTTTTACGCTTCCGCATTTAATTACTCGTAAACGTTTTCATGGTTTTGAAACTTTGTTTTATGGTTTGATTATAACTAATGATTCCGATCCTGTTAGTTCACACCCTCTGACGGTAAAACTCCGTTAGTGGATTTTGAGGGTGTGACAAATAGAATGCCCATTCGAATAGAATACTCCATTAGAATAGAATACTCCATTCAAATGGAATACCCATTGGAATAGAATGCCCATTCGAATAGAATACTCCATTCAAATGGAATACCCCATTCTAATAGAATGATCTAGACTTAGAAGTATTAGGAGGAAACTTAAATGATGTGCAAAAGGTTAGTGGTTTCTATATATAATTATCATACAGTTAGTCGTTCTCAATTAAAGAAGGGGATGGCTATAAAATCGAAAACAAACAGGAGACAGGTGTGTTTCTAGCCCCACTTCCTTGTTATGTTTTCGGGGTTGTGTGCATACTCAATGTGAATGTTAATACACTTACCCTAAGTGGTAAGTGTATGTCATAGTGATTGATGTGATAGTTATATTATAATGACGTTATGAATAAATGCTTGTTGGTGCGTGAACGATCTTCGAATATTGTACGTATCGTCAGGGAAGGCAATGTGTAGTATGCCTAGTATGATATATGTATATATGGAAGTATGAAATGGAATGTGTATAGAAAGATGACACCATAGTAGGTGTACGAACGGTACAAAGTAATTTAGGATGGTAAATCCCTCTAGCTTCTATTGTACATGGATGTGGAAAGTGACAGTGTAGATAAGGACTGTGGACCTTGGTGTTCCTTAAATGTTTAATATATAATAAAGTATGCACTCCTTCTATGGATAATAGTTACTGATCCTTCTATGGATAGTATAAAGTGTTCCTTCTATGGATAATATAGGTTGTTCCTTCTATGAATAGTATATAATGTTCCTTATATGGATAATGTATAGGTTGTTCCTTCTATGGATAGTACAAAGTGTTCATTCTATGGATAATATATAGATTGTTCCTTCTCTGGATAGTATATAGTGCTCCTTGTATGGACAATAGTAAATGGATATGAAGTGACGTTCCTCTTATGGATACTTAATTAATTGGCAGTTGGTAATTAATGAGTTGAATAGATGTACATATGAATTATAAGCAGGCCGAGTATGAATTCGTATCTTCGGATACGCATGTGTGAATGTTTATGTATTGTATGTTGCCTGATTAACTAGAACTCACTCAGCGTAGCTGACTTTTAGTATGCATACATGTAAATATGTTTAATGAGCTAGCATGAGGATGGAACATGGCATGGATTGAACGGCTGGCATCTGAAGATGGAAGAATTGATGTTTTAAATACGATGTTTTATGTTATGGTTTTAAGGACAAGTTTGAAAGTTTTGTATCGAATAATTGAAGTTAACGTTTCCGCGAAAGGTTTTAATTAACTATGATTTGTAGAACTGTGTTTATGAGTAAATCCGACGTTAAAGTAGGTTTCCCGGGACCGGGGCCTTACAAGTTGGTATCAGATCATTAGTTCGAGAGAATTAACCATCCTACATGCTTAGACTCGAACAGAGAATGAGACTTAAGTAAGAAAAGAAAGAAGATGCCAGTTCAAGAAAGCCATGTTTCACTCAAGCAAGATAAGTAAATGTGAAGTATGTGATTAATTTCACGTGTAATGTAAGAATGTGTAAGGAAGTTAGCTTAATTGCTAGAGATAAGAGTATGATTATGTGTACTGTTTGATTGTCTAACCATTAAAAGTAGAATTAGCACAAGTGGACTCACAAAAGGGAATGTATAGGACACGGAGAGTAACGTGATCAACTAATCACAACTGGCCATTGTTTTTACCTGTTAGCCTTACTATCCCTATACTAAATAGTTCCTTAAATGATGACATTTGTGTATCCTTAAGGAATACGAATGTCTGGAGCAAGAAAGATCGTTTATCAAGGGGTCGTGCTGGACATCGTGGTAGGCCACGTATTATCCGAGAACTTTCTGTAGAGCCAGTTACTAACACCAGAGCGGAAGGAAGTGCAGATAGGCAGAATCCAAGCAACAATGAAGAATATCAACTTGATCCTGCGGTTCAGGAAGCCATTTCTCAAGCTATAGCTGCTGCAGTGAAGAACCTGCAACCTGAAAGGTCTGCAGAATTCTATGCAAGGACCGCTGAGAGGGTAGGGAATAATGGTAAGAAAGTTGATGATGAGGAAGGCAACTCGAGTAAAGTTCTATCTGTGAAGGTTGATGCAAGGAAAAGAGGAAGAGGTGGGTGTAACTACAAATCGTTCAAGGGATGTGACCCACCGAAGTTAACTGGCCTAGAAGATGCGACCGCTACTCTTCAGTGGATAACCGCAATGGACAAGGTTATTCGAACTAGCGGTGGGTTATCCCACCCAGTCGTTTGGGGATGAGGCTATGTTCTGGTGGGAGACAGTGGAACAGAGGAAGACCCGATGTAACACCCCGGCCTCTCGTACCACCAATATTGTTCGCTTTTCCCCCGATGGGTTGCCCATCCGAGAACTCACGGCTTTGTTTTTGGTTGCCCAGGTAGAGACTTCTCAGGTGGTCACCCATCCTAGTACTACTTCCACCTAAGCGCGCTTAACCGTGGAGTTTTCATGTGCCCCACAGCCAACTAAGCCCAAAACGCGTTGGTGATTGAAGAGGCAGGACATTTACTTATGAACCAAGGATCTCTATTGTCCACAGCCGATGTGGGATAGCCTAAGAGTGGGACGATGTTGTGTTTGCCAAGGGTGTTACAGACAACCCCCTTTTGGACTCTTCGTCCTCGATGAGGCGTGCGCCATCATCCCGAACGACACAAGAGTAGCTTTGATACCAATCTATAACACCCCGGCAAAAGCGGAAACGCCTGAGTGTGACATACAGATTGCTCAAAACACATGTGACACTATTAAGTGACAATCTTATCATTAATTAATTTAAACATCAAGTACACAAGTTTGTAGCAAGAAATACAAGGAATATACAATAACAATTTAACAACCTGTCCATTTATTTAAAATACCCGAAGTTCTAATGTCTTCGTCAATTCATCCTCTAATAAGTGTACCTGTAGCATACATATAAAATAATGTCAACTAAATGAATAGTTGGTGAGTTCACACAAGTTTGATATAAATACATAAAAATCTACAATTCCATGAACAAGCGTAAATGAGCAAGTAAGGTCCTTTCTAGTTGGGATTGTGAACCAACGTACTCGGATAATAACGCAAGTAAGTGTTCTTTCCGTTGGTAATAACCAACGTACTCGGATCGGGGGTCCCTATTCCACTCAAAACATCGAGGTCCTGAGTGCATAGGGGGGGGGGGGGGCGTATGATCATACTTAATGAGGAAACCATGAGCACGTAATCTTTGAACAAGTAAGAAAATAAACACACAAGTCCATGTAACGAATTGTAGTTTGTAAATAATGAATAAACGAAATGTACTGTTGATAAGATATATATTCTACCCCCAAAAGTAGTAAAAGAATAAAAAGGGGGTGTGAGAAACTCACCTTTGAGATTGAAGATAACTTGAAATAATAACCAAAAGCGCGTTTAAGGAAATTGAAACGATCGAACATCACGAACTATAGATAAAAAGGAAATACAAAATCTAAAGACTAACTATTGGGATTATAAAAGTTAAATAATATTAGTGTTAGAAATTAGGCATTATTTTAATATATATATATATATATATATATATATATATATATATTTCATTAACTTATGACAAATAGGGACTTGGAGATTTTAATGAGGTTAACAAAATAAACAAAGTTTATAAAAAACATTTGATGTTTATTAGTTGAAGAATGAACTAAGTAATATATATATATATATATATATATATATATATATATATATATAATTATTTGTAGATACATAATTATAACTAATTAATATAAGATTAAATAACAATATTAATAATAATTTATGATTAAACATTTTTTTTCAAGTTACATAATTAATTAATTTACTAATTAATTAACTTAAATGTTTTGTATGAAATTCTTTTAAAGAAATTATACATATTAGTTTATGTTTAAATACAATAAACAATAATTAATTTACTCAATTATTAATTTAAAGATATGAAGTATGTTATATCTATTGTAAAATATTTTAAATAAAAGAAATTTTTACAAATCATCATATTTAGAAGAAAGTATGTAAGTTTATGATGATCAACAAATCATAAGATTTAGATAAATATATATTCATGCTTTTTCTTGCAAAATAACTAGGTTTGATCCAGGATTTAGAAAAAAATCAAAGTGTTTATATTGGATATCCATGAAGATTCTTAAAACCAAAATATAAGATTTTTATGATAAAAGTAACATGACCATGAAGAACAAATTATGAACATTCAACATTAAATCAAAACAAAACTATAAAATACAGGGAATCATAAAACTTACTTGTTAATGCTTTCAATCATAAGAAAATAATGGATTGAGGTGTGAAAATAATGAAGGATTTGTCATCCTTTTATAGTGAAAATATGGAGTTGTTATTATGGAATTTATGAAAATTAATCATATTTAATATAATTAAAAAAAATTAAAATGGTTTAAAAGGTTTTCAAAGTGTTTAACTCTTTTAATAAATTTTATTTAATTAAAACATTCATTAGTTTTTTTATTAGTTAAGTAACATAATATGAAAATATTATGATAATGATAATGATGATGATGATGATGATGATGATAATAATAATAATAATAATAATAATAATAATAATAATAATAATAATAATGATGGTAATAATAATATTATTAAAAGTAGTAGTAAGAGTTAAATAATAATTCTAGTAAATTGCATGGGACATGTACATAATTATTTGATCTTGATTATGAATGTTTTAAATGAGTATGTAATACTACAAGGGTGGTGAAAAGTATAATTGCAATGAAATGATCACATAAAATACATTAACGAAAATTGAGATTAATTAATAATATTATAAAAATATATAAATTTAAATAGAAACAAAACCAAAAATTTAAAACGGGTCGGGTTTTCGGTTTTGAAAATTAACGAATGTTACAAGATTCACAACTTTTAGAAATTTCGTCCCGAAGTTAAAATAAAATAAAATTTTAAAAGAAAAAACCAACTAGTACATGTAGTTGTTAAAAGTTAAAACATTTTTATATATACATATTTAGATAAAAAAAAAATTAATAACGCCGATCTTTGAATGAACCTAAGGACGCCACAAATAGGAAATATGACAAGAACACTTATATATAGGATGCACCAGTGGCGTATCCACCATGCCGCATTTGTCCCATTTTTCTAAAATCATTCCAAGTTTCGAGTTATTGCACACAACAGTCATTACTATGATTTCAATGCGAGGATTTTGATAATTACATGTGCACCCGTAATTACTTTGTTCGTCGCATGGTCCACATGGTTTGCACTATTGTGTAGTTTTAAGACATAGACCTTAGATAAATAAGTAAAATTCTCATATATAACGTTTGAAAATAAATAACAATGAATTAAAAGGGTAAAAAAAATAAATATTTCAAAACACGTTGATAGACCATTCAGGCCAAGGACAACATGTAAACACTAAGTCAAGTTGTTGGTGCATAATGTCAGTAGTTCATAGTCTAGTGTCTGTAATCGAGTCTGTAATGTTTAATTATGTTTTGTATGTTTAAGCGAAGTTACTGACAAGTTCGCTTAACAGGCGAACTTGTTAGTCAAGCGAAGTTATGGACAACTTCGCCTGAACATGCCAGGCGAAGTTGTCGTGTATTTATATACCTAGCTTACGGCTTAGTGAAGTACTAGTTAGTTGTTCGTTTCAGTAGTTTATCAAGTTCATTGTAACGTGAGGACGAGAGTCTGTAATAGTGATATCGTATCACGTGTTTGAGTTATTATATAACGTGTGTTCGTTTCGTGTGTTCGTGTGATTCGTGTTCTATACTCGTAACGATCTACGCAGGGATTCCGCACCTGAGTTGATCGAGATATCTCGTGCGATCCGTCCAGGGAACCTACAATTGGTATCAGAGCATTTGCTCGATTGTGTGGTTCGGGATATTCACGCGGGTGTAGAAATCGTCCCGTTTCGACTATTCGCGGGAAGTGTTTTCTGTGTTTTTGAGTCAATCTTACCTCCTACCATCGTAATCAAGCCTTTGCACCGTCAAAAACCTCGTAAAATCCAGATTTCAGATCTGCAAAAACGTCCGTGTTCATCAGGCGAAGTTGCCGTCAGGATACGTAGGGTTTCGGCGAAGATATAAGGTTAAGCGAAGTTGTCCACAACTTCGCCTACCTTCTCAAGTTCGCCTAACTCAGCGAAGTTTTCTACAACTCCACCTACCTCCTAAGTTCGCTTACCTTAAGCGAAGTTAATCATCTGCGAAGTTCTTCAGCGAAGTTAATCAGCGGCGAAGTTAAGGATTAAGCGAAGTTATCCGTAACTTCGCCTACAGTACTTTTCAGAAAATTTTTTTGATTTTTTTTCGGGTTTCTTACTTTTCGGGAAAGATGTCGTCGATTAACATCTCTGAGTTAGTGAAGAAGGAAGTTGAAGCAGGGTCAGCTACTAAGGCCCCAAGATTGATGAAGGGAACCAATTTCGTTGCATGGAAGGATCGGTTCATACAATACGTCAAATACCAGGATGCGAAGATGTGGGTATGCATCCAGGATGGTTATATTCCACCAGTTATGGAGTATGAAGGTCGTGATCAAATCAAAAAGTATAGCAAAATGGAAGAAGAAGAGAAAAAGATGTATGAGGCCGAGAGCAAGGCTCATGCTGCTATTACTATGGCTCTTCCACAAGAGATCCTTCATACGTTTAGAAAGTACACGTCAGCAAGAGAGCTTTGGGAAGCTCTTGAGAACAGATTTGAAGGGAATGTAGGAATCCGTGCTTCAAAGATAAAATTGCTCAAAACCCAGTTCTCAGTCTTCAAGTATTTGAAGAATGAATCTTTAGATGATATTATCACTCGATATTACCATCTGATGACTGAATTGAGCAACTATTCAATTTCCTACCGAGAAGAAGAAATAGTTGAGAAGCTTCTAAATGCTCTCCCACCAAAATGGGAGAGTACACTGTGCTGATGAGGGAAGACAAAGACTTTCCCACATATGATCTAGAAACGGCAGTTAACAAGCTCCGAACCTTTGAGCTTAATATGGTCAGAAAGGAGACACCTATGGATCAGGTTCAAGATCCAGGTATGTATGGAGCTAAAGTCAACACTAGCTCAGGATCGAAGACTGAATCTGCTGCCTACTACTCGAAGGGAGAGTCGGGCGCAAACTCATCACATGAGGGTCATGTGTCAGTCAACACAAATGGTGATGTTTGCTATGTAGCAGGTGGATCGAGTGGTTCTCAACCCCAGGTAAGCAAGAGTAGTTACTCTCCAAGTATTCCCAGCAACAACTACTCCAAGATGCCTATGAGTGTCAAGTCTGCTGAAGAGCAGTTTGGTCTATATGCTTCTTTTATTGCTTCCTATGAGAACTACATTCAAGGGAAGATTGTTGATCCAGCTGTGTTGGATGAAGACTATGACCAGATTGATGCTGATGATCTGGAGGAAATGGATTTGCAATGGCAGATGGCTATGATCGTAAGAAGAGTGAAGCGGTTTATGAGAAAGACCGGAAGAAAGTTTGTCGGTGGAAAGCCAGGGTTTGACAAGACGAAGGTGAGATGCTACAACTGTCAGCAAAACGGCCACTTTGCAAAGGAATGCAGGAATGAGCGTGTGGAACGAAGTCAGGGCAGGTCTACACAGCAAAGTGGGGGTTCTAAAGATTATAGTGCAATGATTTCCAGAGGAGATGGTGAATACAACTGGAACTTGCATTCTGAAGAAACTTTCGAACAGGCCAATTTGGCGAAGGTTGAAACTGAAGGAAATGAGAAGGTTACCGGAGAAGAAAAAGCTTTCATGGCAGATGTTAAAGACCAGCTCTCCGAGGTATGTTCTAAACCTACATGTTCTAAATGTGAAAACTTGTCTGAGCAATTAGCAACTATAACCGATCAGTATGTTAGGTTGGATGCTGAATTTAAAACCCTAAAAGAAGATCATCATTTTACAAAAGCAAGAGAAAATAGCTATAAAGTCAAAATAAAAGCCTGTGAAAAAGATGTTAAAAGTCTAAAAACAAAACCTGCTGAAAAAATTGAAGTGATTGATTTAAGCTATGAAGTTTTGGAAGAAAAAACCAAACTAATTGCTGATAGAGAAAAACAGATTGCTGATCACCAGGTAAAAGTGGTGGAACTGAATAGAAAACTAGAGCAGTTCAGAAATTCCTCTGCTATTCTTGATCACCTTGTTAGTGATCAAGGTTCCTCTGCTAAGAGAGGAGGAATCGGTTATCATGAGGTTCCACCACCTTATAATCACAATTACACTTTTAACCCTAGTGTTCAGAAATCTGTTGACTTTGAGGTTGCTCATACAGTACCAGTTAAAGTAACTTGTAAAGAACCAAATGTTAGTGGAGGCGAAACAAGTTCGCATGTTTCAAGTGTTAAAATTTCCGATCCAAGTCCAGTCTCATCGGATTCGGATAAGTCATCTGAGCCTGGTAAGGCAAAAGAGGAGGTGGTATTACCCAATGGTGGAGAGAAAGATAAGACGAATAAAAAGAGTACTCCACTAAACCCGTACGTCCCACCATATGTGAGACGAACGGGCGGTAATAAAGCCTCGACATCTAAAACACCGGTTGATAAAAAGGTTGAGCATAGGTGTTGTTTTAGGTGTAATCAATTAGGGCACCTAGTTGCAGATTGCCCTCTGAAGCAGCGATTCAGAGGTGTAAGGCCTACTAAAACTGAGAATAAGCCTAATAGTAATTATCATGCTGCTAAAAATGAAAACCATTCAAAATTCAAAAATGTGACTAATTCAGGTTTTCATAGAAACAAATCTCAGTTTTACACTGCTAATAACCAAACCACAAGCTATAATTCTTTCAATACACAAAGGTTTGGAAGGCCTCACAATCAATCTTCAAGGAGATATCCTTATAGGACTTACAGGAATTATCCAGAGACTAACTTTGGAAAGCCAAAGTTTGGGATGTATAGATCCAAGACCAATTGGTCTTGGGTCCCTAAATTCTAATCTTTTGCTTTATTGTGCAGGAACAGTTGAACAGCGCTGCCAACAATCTTTGGGTTGTGGATAGCGGCTGTTCCCGGCACATGACGGGTAACAAATACTTGTTACACAATTTGAAACCTGTTCAAGGAGGGAGAGTGAGCTTTGCCGGTGAAAGTGGAGGCAAGATTACAGGAATGGGAATGGTGTCGAACGGAAAGATGACATTGGAGAAAGTTAACTTTGTGGAAGAATTGAAGCACAATCTGCTGAGTGTGTCGCAGATCTGTGATAAGGAATACACCGTTCATTTTACAAAGAATGAGCCGATTGTGTTGCAACCTGGTTTTCAGATACCAGAGGAGTGGATTGTGATGAAGGCTCCACGTGAAAGAAATACGTACATTATGGATATGAGGTCGACTGAAATGGCCACGGAAGAATCATGTCTTATGACAAAAGCGAGCGAATTGGAGTCCGAATTGTGGCATAGGAGAATGGGGCACATTCATCTTCGGAAGATGAACCACATTGTCAAGAATGGACTTGTGCTGGACGTTCCCTTGAAGAGTTTCAATTTTGAAGATAAATGTATAGCGTGCAAGAAGGGAAAGCAGCACAAGAAATCCCATCTCACCAAGAAAGTCAATTCAATTGCCAGTACCCTAGAATTGCTTCACATGGATCTCTTCGGTCCTGTGAATGCAAAAAGTCTAGGAGGTACTTCTTACTGCTTGGTGATCACTGATGATTACTCACGATATTTGTGGGTATATTTCCTGAAATCAAAAGATGAAACGGCTCAGATGGTGAAGAATTTGATTACCAAAGTTGAGAACGTTATGGATAAAAGGGTTAAGTTCATCAGGAGTAACAATGGAACGGAGTTCAAGAATTTTGAGATGGAGATCTTCTGCCTTCAGAAAGGGATCGAACACCAATACAGCGCTCCGTATACACCGCAACAGAATGGAGTGGCTGAAAGGAAGAACAGAACGTTAATTGAAGGAGCCAGAACAATGCTGGCTGATTCGAAGCTTCCTGTGGTGTTTTGGGCTGAAGCTGTTGCTACAGCCTGTTATGTTCTGAATAGAGTCTTAACTGTTAAAAGACTTGGTAAAACGTGTTATGAGCTTATGCATGGGAGAAAGCCCAACTTGAGTGGTCTTGAACCATTCGGGTCCCCCTGTTCGATTTTAAAGACAAATTCTAAATTTGGTGAAGTAGCCGATGAAGGAATCTTAGTCGGTTATGTTGTTGGGACTCCCACCAGACGTGTCTTTAATACATCGACCAGCAAGGTTGAGGTGGTGTGTAACACCGATATCACAAGTTACCAACCGCCAAAACCAAGCAACGGACCTGCTGAGTTTTTCGACTATGTTAAACTTTTTAAGTCTTTTAACATACCTTATTTGGATATTGCTGAAGAAGAAGAGAGAGTTGCTACGAAGATGATCCTTGATGAGGAAGAAAATCTATTGCAAAGACAGCTGATCGATAAATGTCAACCTTCCTCATCAAATGCTATCGATACCCCTGCTGCCTCGACTGAAGAAGAATTTTTCAATCCATTTCACTCTCAGCATGAAACAACCATTGACGAGCTCTCTTCTAACTTGGAAGACAATTTGCATGTCGGTTCTGTTCCGATCACGAGAATTCATAAAGATCACCCTTTGGAGAATGTGATTGGTGATGTGTCCTCCGGTGTACAAACAAGACGTAGCTTGAATGAGCACACCTGTGATTAAAAAGCATCAAGGAGACAGGCATAATCAACGAATGCTTGTACACCTGCTTTATCAGCCAGATTGAACCGAAGAATTATCAAATGGCTCTCAAGGACAGCTCGTGGGTCGAAGCTATGCAAGAAGAGTTGGCTCAGTTCAAGAAAATGGAAGTTTGGACTTTGGTAGAAAAACCGAAGCATGTGCATGCGATAGGCACAAAATGGGTGTTTAAGTGCAAGAGAGATGAGAAAGGGATTATCATAAGAAATAAGGCGAGGCTAGTCGTTAAAGGTTTTAATCAACAAGAGGGGATTGATTATAATGAAGTGTTCGCTCCTGTGGCAAGGTTGGAAGCCATTAGATTGTTTTTGGCGTTTGCTGCTTATAAGAAGATGAAGGTATTTCAGTTGGATGTGAAAAGTGCGTTTCTGAATGGGAAAGTTGATGAGGTAGTGTATGTTGAGCAACCTCCGGGTTTTCCTGACCCAGACTTTCCAGACCACGTGTACAAGTTAAGCAAGGCGTTGTATGGACTTCATCAGGCACCTCGTGCCTGGTACTCAACTTTATCAGATTACTTGCTTGAAAATGGGTTTGAAAGAGGGAAGATTGATAGCACGTTGTTCTTCAAGAGAGAAGGAAGCGACTTCCTGCTGGTGCAAGTCTACTTGGATGACATTATTTTTGCTGCATCAAAAGTCTCCATGTGTCAGGAGTTTGAGTCTGTCATGAAGAAAAGGTTTGAAATGAGTGCTATGGGTGAACTAACTTTCTTTTTAGGATTGCAGGTTGATCAGAAGAAGGAAGGGATGTTCATTCATCAGACCAAGTATGTCCATGATGTGCTCAAACGCTTCAAGATGGAGGACAGCACTCCATTCGACACTCCAATCTGCGTCAATCACAAATTGGGTGCTGAGTCAGACGGTGATGCAGATGTGGACCCAACTCAATATCGGGCTATTATAGGTTCTTTAATGTACTTAACTGCTTCTAGGCCTGATATAATGTTTGCTGTTTGTCTTTGTGCACGCTTTCAGGCAAACCCAAAAGAATCTCATCTGAAGGGTGTGAAGAGGATACTGAGGTATCTCAAGGGCAAGCCGAAGCTGGGGTTGTGGTACCCGAGAGGAGGAGACTTGGAGATAGTCGCTTACACAGATTCTGATTATGGAGGGTGCAATCAAAGTCGGAAGTCAACAACTGGAGGATGTCAGTTTCTAGGTGACAGATTGGTGTCGTGGCAATGCAAGAAGCAGACTTCAGTCGCAATTTCAACATGTGAGGCAGAATACATGGCAGCATCCAACTGCTGCTCCCAGGTTCTTTGGATTCAACAACAGTTGCGCGACTATGGTCTGAATTTCTTACTTACTCCTATTTGCATTGATAACACAGCTGCTATCTCAGTAACTAACAATCCCGTGAAGCACAGTAAAACTAAACATATTGACATAAGTCATCATTTTATACGGGATTGTGCTGAGAAGAAACTGATTGTGCTTGAAAAGGTGGATACGCTTGATAATTTCGCTGATCTTTATACTAAAGCGTTTGACAAAACAAGATTTCAAAACCTTATTGAGTTGAATGGGATGATCAATCCTGAGTAACCATGCTTTTTGTGTTCGTTTAAAAAAAAAAAAAAACCTCATTATCGCTTAAAATTATGTCGGTTACCTCAGTTTGAAGGACATGTCTTAGGATATGTTTGGTCCTCATTTTCTACTTGTAGAATTTGAGGATAGCCATTAACCAGATGACTGAAAGTGACCGGGGCGGTTTATGATGAGTTTTCATTCTTTCACTTAAAATTAGTCGATCATACTTAGTTAGAAGGACACATACTAGTATGTGGTCGGTCCAGCTGATCCATTGGATCTTCGGGATAGCCGTTTACCTGAAGACTTTGTTTTGGTCGGGGCAATTAATGTTAAAATTTTTTAAGGGAAATGAAATTATTTTTCAAGTCTACTACTTCGTAAGAAGTTCGTTTGCTATGTTTAACAGAAAATTGATCCAACCTTGGAAAATGATAGATATACTGATTCTGTGTGCTTAACTAGTTAAGTTATTAGGCTTAAAAGACTTTAGGACAGTCATTGTATGTCATGGTAGCTTTTTATGGTGCGTAAAAGTAGACGTGATACAAACTAAATCTACTCGATTTTACGTGGAAACTCCTTACGAGTTTTGCATGTCTTCATATATATCCTTCCGAATGATAGGCAGAAAAGCGATTACCCAGTCATACACGAGCCCGTAAGTGTTCTGATTCCCGCAAAGATAGTGTGTGAAGAAACTGCAGTGATCCAGATTCGGGACTTGCAGTTGTTTACTACTCTGAAGTCTATGTAAATGTTTATCATAAAAAAAAAAAAAAAAAAAAAAATTAGGAGTTATTGAAACATTCTATAGCTGAAAATGTCAAGACTTCTCAATCATGGAGTAAGAAAGAGAACGGGAATCAGATGAAGAGTACTTACAAACTTAATCAGACACTATGGGTCGAAGTCAATTCGGGGTGACTTGGGAAAAGCCAAATACGCTTTGAGAATAGATAGGAGGCATCATAATCTCTGAGTTGTTACCCACTTAAATTTTGAGGCATAATTGAACCTAACTCGTATCACAGAAATGATGAAAACCATTTTAAGTTATTTACCTGCCTACAACCTGTTTCTTTATGTCATAATACAGCTAAACACGGATCTATGTGACAGTCACGTAATTAGTATGATTCCTGTTCGGATCTTTTCTAAAACGTAGTAGTCCCTTGTAAAGACTGAAATTTGATCCCTTAAACTTTAAATTGTTAAAAGTTTTCTTTTTATGTAGTTGTATGCTTTTATATCTGGTTACTTGGACTTGATCGTGTCATTTAATTCTTAGAGGGAAGTTTTAAAAATTAATTGAAAAATGTTCAAATTATAAGGTTTGATTTTGTAAATATAGGCGAAGTTGTTAAACAGGCGAACTTGTGAATAACTTCGCCTAACCGTAACTTCGCCTGTGTAACTCCGCCCCTATATAAAGAATACTTAAGGTCATTCGTTCAGTATTTTCAATATCAGCGAACTTATCCTCCGTAATTATCGGCGAACTTATCCAGTTTTCCGGCGAACTTGTCGATTATTCCGATTCCTTGTTCTTTTTCTCAGTTTACGTTACGATTCAAGGTTCGTGGTGTCATTATATCGTATAATCATTGCTCTCCGATGTTAATCAGTGGTCGTTTTGACCCGGTTATGGACCTCCGACCGTCGGATGTTTGAACCCTATTTCAAAACTTGTTTTTACGTGGTCATGAACAAACTGATCGTCCAGATACTCTTAATATCATGTGTTTTAGACTCCTCAATCGTGAAAATTGACCGAAACATCAGATTTTTCGATTTTGAATCGATCTTACTGTTGCCGTTTCAGATTCAGGCGAACTTAAGGTTTGGGCGAAGTTATCCGTAACTTCGCCTGAGGCTTAAATTCGCCTGAGGCGATGTTGTGGTGAGGCGAAGTTAACATTAACTTCGCCTGGACCTTTTAACTTATTAGTTATCAGACGAACTTAAAGATGAAGCGAAGTTGTTCCCAACTTCGCCCCAACTTTAACTTCGCCTATACAGATTTTATCACAACTTCGCTCATGGTAACAAGCGAACTTGTGTTATGCCTTAACGTTTATCTAACTTGGTTCGTTTGTTGCAGATTTGGCTGCAGTAGCAGGTGCTGGAGGTGCTGGAGGAGATGACGGAGATAATCAGAGGCAATTCTTCCCGGGTCACAATATGTTTATCACCTTAGACCCGGAAGCGAACGGAGTTGAAGATTACCGCGAGATAATCACTTTCCTCCTTCGCTCGAGGATATTCCATGCAATCACTACGACTCTGCCGATTTCCTTACCCAATATTGAGGATTTTTGGCAGACAGTGGAATACGATTGCCGCGTTGAGCCCCCGGTTATGCGAGCAACCGTCAACAATCAAGAAGTTCAGTTCTCTTCTGAACAAATACGGGTGGCTTTACGTTTTGGAGAGGAGACTAGGGATGACCCTACAGAGTTTGTTGCTCCGTTCCGCGATGGAGCATTTCTACGAATGGGCTATTCTGGTCCATTGGGCGATACACAACGGAGGAAGGGTTTCCTACTTGATCAGTGGCGCTTCCTCATGCAGGTAATGATTGTCTGCATGTCTGGGAGGAAGGCGGGCACTGATGGTATGGGTGCGACCATGCAGTCAGCAATGACTGCTCTGACTTATAACAAACGTTATAGCTTTAGTCAGATGGTCTTTTACGAGATCGATAGACAGAGAAGAGCGATGGCCCGTGAGAGGTTCATCATGTATCCAAGATTCATTCAGATGATCTTGAATTATGTTGCTCCCACGTTGCCTCAACGACGTCCAATACGATACGTGGAGAGTGTGAGCAAACGTATCTTCGCTCAATGCCGAACATCCAGTGCGAGGAGCAAGCCTGAACTGCGTCCAAGGCATACTCCACTCTTTGGGTACTTAATAAACCCGGGGTATGTGCCAGCTCGTGGGGATGAGTTCAGAGACCCGGCACCACAACAGGCAGGAGCATCTCAAGCTATACCTGCTGCTCCTGTTGTGTCACCGGAGGAGGAAGTGGACCTTGATGCAGAATTCGGAGGTCAAGGATTCTTCGATATGGATCGGGTGGATCCAGAGGAGAACGTTCAGATCCCAGTTGAACGTGTCTCGACTGTGCGTATTACTAGAGCAGCTACGACGGTGGCTGACTCAGATCTTGATGATGTTATGGATGAGGCGAGAAGGATGTTGGTGACTCAAGAGAGGACGTTTGGAAAGAGAAAGAGGACAGCTGATGATAGTGAGTCAGAAGAAGAAGAGGATATTCACAAGTTGATTAGACGTTCAAGACGGGAAAGGACAGGTGCAGGTATGGGAGCTGGAGAGACTTCAAGAGTTGTACGTTTCGCTCCGCCCGCACTGTCAGGTATGTCGATTGTTCCTACATCACTACAGGTCACAAGTTTAAGCGCCGCGGATGTTCCCGTGGTGGCTACATCATCAGCTTTCGGCATTCCATCTACTACTTTCCAAAGGACGACTCCGGAGATTGTGTCTTTACCACCTCCAACGCTTACTCCTTCAGAGGTGGTTGCACAATTTGTAGAGTCCACAGTCGTTGCAACTGCAGGGTTGTCGGTCACGATACCACCTGCGGTTACGTCCACAGCTGCTTCTGATGTCCTGGTTTCATTCGAAATCCCTGCTGAGTATACTCAAGACACATCTCACATGAGGTTTGATTTCGATGCAACCCTCTCAGACTCGGAGAGAATAGCTGCACTTGAGCGGGTCGTGGCAGAACAATCAAGGGTGAATCTTGTCCAGACCCAGGCTATTCAACGCCTAGTAGCAGAAAATCAAATACAGTCGTCCCTCCTGGTTGAACATGGGAGAATTATAGATGCTATGAAGGAGTTCTTGGCATCTCAGGGGGAGACAGGCTGTAAAGGCGACGAGTTAAGAACAAAGAAGAGAAATGATAGAGACGATGATCCCAATGCATCGAAAGGTGCAGGTGGTGAGTTGCCAAGAACTACTCAAGCTCTTGGGACTTCCACAGCTCAGGGGGAGTCTGCAGGTGCGGCTGGCAGTTCTGGTGGTGATGAAGTGGTGATGGTTGATGATGAAGAAATGGGAGATGATGTGATTGATGCTTTGAAAGAATTAGATGATGATATGTTTAGTGATGATGTGTTGTTTGATGATGATGTATTGCCAGTCGAAGAGATTGAAAAGATTGGTGCTCAGATTGTGATTGAAGAAGATGTTGAAGAAGGTGAAATAGAAGAAGAGAATGTGGAGCATGACATTCCAGGTGTGGAGAAAGCAGATATGGGTAATGAGACAGTAATCAATGAGACTGAATGGGAAGAGCAGCCTAGGTGGAAGGAAGGCTATGCTCAGTGGTTCGTCAAAACGAAGAAACCGGCGGTCCCTACAATGTTAAAGAAGAGTTACAATATTAAAGGCTATGCTGAAGCGAAGAAAGGGATTATTTGCTGGATCTATGATGAGCAGTTAAAGCTCTTTGTGATTAAACGGTATGACGGCGTTCAGTATTTTAAAAGAATGTTAAGGTCGTTGAATACACTGCCGGAATGTGAAGTGAAAGACTTAGCCAGATTGGGGTTAATCAATCGGAGTGACGATAATATGGCTAGAGTTATTGGGAAAATTGTATGGAGAGAGAGTATAAAAGAGAAGAAGTTTGAGCTGTTGAAACCGCAGAAGGGAAAACTTGTTGAAGACAAGGATAGAGGTTTGAGAGCTGATGGAAAACCTTGGAAGGTCATGAAGTATAAACCGATCCGGTGTTTGAAAGAAGTACCGATGAAGCTTATGCCCAAGGATGTGCTTAAAGACCTAAAGTGGTGGTTTGTGGATTGTGAGACAGCAGAGGCAGTGATGGAAGACGAGGATGAACAAGAGCTCCTAAGAGTTTACGATCCGATGCATTTGGTAAACTTATCGCAAACTGATCTGCAGGTGCTCAATGAGAAGAAAATCTTTTATATTCCTGCTTGGAAGGACGAAGCGAGGAAGTATCAAAGAGTTTTGTCAGTTTGTGTTAGAGAAGGAGTGCATGCGTGAAGATACAAGGTTGAAGATTACAAGACAAGTGCTTAAAGATCAAGATATGAAGCTACTGCCAAGGGGGAGTCTGTTGGTGCATAATGTCAGTAGTTCATAGTCTAGTGTCTGTAATCGAGTCTGTAATGTTTAATTATGTTTTGTATGTTTAAGCGAAGTTACTGACAAGTTCGCTTAACAGGCGAACTTGTTAGTCAAGCGAAGTTATGGACAACTTCGCCTGAACATGCCAGGCGAAGTTGTCGTGTATTTATATACCTAGCTTACGGCTTAGTGAAGTACTAGTTAGTTGTTCGTTTCAGTAGTTTATCAAGTTCATTGTAACGTGAGGACGAGAGTCTGTAATAGTGATATCGTATCACGTGTTTGAGTTATTATATAACGTGTGTTCGTTTCGTGTGTTCGTGTGATTCGTGTTCTATACTTGTAACGATCTACGCAGGGATTCCGCACCTGAGTTGATCGAGATATCTCGTGCGATCCGTCCAGGGAACCTACACAAGTAAATCAGATCATCGTGTCTAAACCAAGTAAACAATGTTAAAAACGAAATAGACGAGGTAATGAAGTTAAAGAATGAAACATTTAGAATTATGAACATCGTAACATGTAATTGGAATAATGGGGTCGAAAATAACGTGATAAGTAAGCGTAGCATTTAACCAACGAAATATGAACATGTAAATTGATAACGCATTGAGTTCGAGAATAACTTAGATAAACGGAACTTTTAAGTATCAAAATATCATGATGTTTAACAAGTGAAAATCTCCAACAAAACATCGACGTGACCAATGGTAACGTTGGGATGAATAAACAATTATATCTTATAAACATGTAAATTGATAATAACTTGAAATGAAATGGATAAACGAAATTTTAATATTCAAATTTTGAAAACGATTAAGTTTATGAAAAGAAAATTTTCCAATAGTAACTTTGTGCTCATCAAGTATATAATTAGAATTTCGAAATCAAAATAAAGTATTTTTCATAGATTGATGAAATCAAGAACAATAAAATGGTTCAAATAAAATATAGAGTGGAAGAGAAGTACACGAATAAACAAAATAATTTGTGTAAAAACAACATAACATAAACTTAGCATGTACATGGGACACAATCCCGGTTCTAAGTAAACGATTTCATTTGGAGAGAATTGGTCGCCGATAGTCAAATGTAAAAATAAAATGAAAATATGGTCTACATTAGGTAACTATGTACACATACATGTTCATAGTTCCAATTTCCACTTAACGGTTACGTTGATGGGAAATTGGTCATAGACTCCGAGATAACAAACGTAAAATGATTCACAACATGCGACCAAGAATGATGTACGGATTTGCGTTTTGTAAATTACAAACGAATATGGATCAAAGATCAATGAACAATCGAAATAAACATCGTAAAAATATTCTAAAGATGTGGATAAAAATCACTTTGGTAAGTTCGAAAAAATACGTGAAGGAGAAAAATAAAGAAAAGTAGAGATAGCTTGCGAAGTTCGTCTTCTCAAGTGTCGGTTTGTTTGTGGTATGAAAGTTGACGTGGGAGATGGTGCCACGATTTCTTAGCCGAGTCTCATTGACGTTAACGAAATGGAAGGAAAGGAAGGGATACAACATATATTTTAATTTACGAAAATCGGTTGTAAATCGTGATGTTTTATATCTCATGGTGAAATAAGATTTACTCTATTTTTATTTAGGCAGAAGGTTTTTTATTTTAGCTATCGCTAAGACTTGCAAGTTTTATGAAATCTTAAGCGTAAAAAAAAATTTATTTATTTATTTATTATTATTATTATTTTTTGGCCAATGACATAGGAAAAAAAATTAATTGTCAAATAACTTAACTTGTTGAATGAAAAATAGTTTCAAAAGGGCTCAAAACTTGTTTGAAGCAATATTTTACTTTAAATATTATTATATTAATAATAGTGACGATAATACACTAATAATAATATTACTACTAATAATAAAAACATTAACAATAGTAATAATAAAAATTTTAATAATAACAATATTGATAATCACCGTAATAATAATAATAATGATAACGGTTATGGTACTAATAACAATAGTAGTAGTAATATTAGTAGTGATGATAATGTTAATAACTTTAATAATAATAATAATAATAAAATAATAATAATAATAATAATAATAGAGATAATAAATTCTTTTTAAAGAAATCCTTTTGACTGAAAGTTAAGTTAAAAATAACTGAGAATTTGGGATTAGGCGCGAGGTGTTAGTAAAACAAATAAAATGTAGGAAAGTTTGCAAAAGAAAATATAAACGAGTTTGATGAGTTTTGTAAAGATCTAAGTATTGAAAATGGGAAATCGTGTAGGGTTGACAAAGGATGCGGGGTTAGGAAATTGCATGGCGGAAACAAGTTAGGCCTTCCAAAGTATGGCAGGTGTGCTCGGGTTACCCTAATGATGGCAGGCTTGAAGCATGAGGTCAAGCATATGATTGACACAAATGGTTAGGTATAGGTCTTGCACATGGGTGAGTGGCATTGAGTTTGGGTAAGTTTTAGCAATAAGTGGTAATTAAATCTATCACAGATTGAAGTATATCAACGTTTCAGGGAAGTAAAGTGGTGGAATTTACACATACTGTACAAAGGGTGTGTTTCAGCGCGAGACCTTTCGGTTGGGTTTAGTTTGCATTTCCAAGAATGGTGTTGTGTTTGAGTTTGAATTAACTATAACGATGAAGGTAGGTGCGGTCAAACGTGGGGTGATCGGGATCGCAGAGGCCATTTACTTGATAACCTGGATTGTCATTTTGCGAGTTGAGTGTGACAACTAGGTAAACAAATAAGAATGATATGAAACGTGAAGAATTCGCTTGACTTGAGACATAAGTATGAAAACGACTAATATATACAAGTAAAGAAAAAAAATCACATGAAACAAATTTGAAATCGAAATTGGAATTCCCATGAAACGTCATGAGTTTTCACCTTTCAATAAACGAAAACCTCATAAATTATTGAATAATCACATAGAAAAAGTATTAAACGTAACAATAAATAGTGAAATCGAATTGAAAATTGAGTGTTCATGAACCACCATGACTTTTAAATTTCAATTCTAAAACATAAGAGTAAATCAATATAGCAATAACGTAATCGAATTGAAATTCGACCATTCATGTATCACCATGACCTTTCGAATTTTCAATTCTAAAACATAAGATTAAATTGATATAGAAATAAGGTAATCAAATTGAAATTCGACCATTCATGTATCACCATGACCTTTCTAATTTTCAGTTCTAAAACGTAGTAGTAAATGAATAATATAATATAGTGATCGAATCGAAATTCAACCATTTATATATCACTAAAACTTTTTGAACTTTAAATTATAAAGTGTAATAGTAAGATAATAAAGTAATCGTATTGAAATTCGGTTATTACCTTTCGAACTTTTAAAATTTTAAACCGTATATGAATGTATAAATAAAGAAAATGAGTTGAAACTTGACTATTCTCGTATCAAAATTCTTAATCAAATTAGTACCGAAAGCTGAGTATTTGTGTATCATCATGACTTGACAGAATTTCAGTTAAAACACATTGTAAAACATAGAGAGTCGGACGTCAAAGAACGCATAAACCATCGAAAACTGAAAATCAAAAATCTGATTATTAAAAATCCTCAGAATCTTTACGTTAGGCATAAGCCTTGGACTTGTGTGTGCTTGTGTAATTAATGTAATTGAATTATCAGTATAATAGTATTTGTGTACATGAGGCATAAAATAATTAATAATAACCAAATATTGTGCATTGAACAATAAAATAAGGCTCACATAATTTCTAATCATGCAATCTAAACAATTAAGCAAATAAACTATAACCAACTAGAACACTACATCTAATGTCCTATCTTATAGTCACGGCTCTAGTGGGATGACCTGAAGAGTTGGTGATGAAGCGATTATGTGTTGATGCTGAGGTTGAGAGAGCTGAGCTAAAGTTTTTGAATCTGAAGGCAGGAAAATGACACACCGTGAATACACCACTAGTTCAACCCCATGTCTAGGCTGGTTCCCGAAATGGTTAATACTGAAGCGAAAATAATCAAGTGATTCATCAGAGGACTACCACAAAGTGTCCGAACATTGGTTAGGGCTAATAAACCCGCAAAATTCGATTCAGCCATGGAATTGGCCGAAATTGTTTATGATGACCTTGCCATCAGTGAAGAGGAGAAGACTAGACTGAAGAAAAAGAACCCAACCCCAAAACCAAATGAAGCTAATGAAGAGGATCCACGTAAGAAGAAGGCAGGCAGAAGGAGTTCACTGATTGTGAAAAATGTGGAAGGAAGCACCTGGGAGAGTGAAGAATGGGATTAGGTGTTTGCTACAGGTGTGGGAAAGCAAGGCATTCCTCCTGGGAGTGCAAGGATCACCATAGGTGTCATAACTGTGAAGGGCATGGACACCTAGATAGGGACTGCAGGAAGCCAAGGAAAGGGCGCAGAGTAGAGAAGAATGCTTGAGGCTTAACAGTTTCTACCATATGCTTAGAGAAAACCATTCAAGAAGGCTAGCAACTAGCCATAAGTTTTCATCTATGTTTGATTTATTAATGACTTGATGCGTGTTGTTTTATATTAAAGTTTAGACTGGATATGGCTGAATTAATTATGATATGAAATTGTCATGAATGAATTTTGGTTATGGTGATTATTGTGTCATGATAAAGTGTCGTCTAGGGCTCTAGTGTTAAATAGTTTGAAGCAATGAAGGATGATGCAAGACTTGCTGAATTAGGAAAAGAAGCAGTACATCGAGGGCCTCATGGATAAGCTATCTTGAATAGCTAAAACCCATGAACATCACCCGGTGACTGCAAGGTCAGGAGTAAGGAGGATAACCCAGAAAGCTAAATGGTCCAAGAAGGTGTGTGAATATATGAAGAATTCCTTTTTCAATGGATTAGTAGGTTTCGGGGACGAAACCTTTTTTAAGGAAGGTGTTGAGATGAGAAAAGTGCTAAATGAAGATTGGGATCTTCTCAAACTTTCTAAAATTCGCTAAGTATGGATACCGAGCACACTTAGGCCTCCGGGAAAGCTTTTACTTTCCCTAGCAAGGTATTTTGCCTTTCGGGCATGGTTATCTTCTTGAATCCCTCTTAAGTGTCAATTCGAGCATGGTTCACTTTGTCTAGCAAGGTTGTTCTTCAAGCCAAGCAAGGTTTGTTTCATAGCAAACTCTTGGCTAAACCAAGCTAAAGAAACCAAGTACTCTGGAAGGTCTAGCAAGGTTTATTATTAATAAACAGTTGTCCGAGCATGCTTGAAGAAAGTTATAAGGAAATATCTTAAGGACTTAGTCGAGCAAGGTTCAACTTCGAGCAAGCTACAATGCTACCAAAAAAATCTACAGTGTTACCAGCACACTTTTGACTTGTTCAATAAGTTATTTACTAACAAAGAGTTGAAGGGATTTCTGAAAAACAAGTTTGCTCGTAGGACCATATCGAGCAAAGTTTTCTATGGTCAAGAGAATTGAAGTCTACTAGGTAGTAAAGTCTACCTGGAGAACTATTCCCCAGCACACTTTGGTTACCAGGTCCGCTCGAAGATGACAAAAGTTGCAAAGCTTACTCGAAGACCTGTTTTAAACTTAGAATCTTTTGTAATGTGATTTTTCGATTATGTATCATTGATTAGGGTTTCTAGAAGGAATGACAGTTGTCAGGGCATGCTTATAAATAGAATAATCTAGGGCACGCCTAAAAGAGATGCACGAGAATAGACACGACGGCTGATATTATTCCTGAAATTTTGAGTGTGACGGATGTTCTTTAATACGTACGGACAAAACATTCCTTCTAAAACCCTGATTGATTTTCGTTTGTATTGATCATTCTATAAATGGAAATATTTTGAGTTACAATTTGTGTTTGTTACCTTTGTATCTATTAAGCAACATATAGTTTGTTAGTGTTTCCGCCATTAATACATTATTGCTCTTACCTTAAATAGCAAGGCGTGACCCATCTTGTCAACACTTAACCATGTGGGTCGCGACAGTGGAATAGTGATCGATATACGGGACCGACAAGTGGTATCAGAGCTTGTTCCTGTTGTTTGGGTGAAGAACGGTTGCTTATTATTGCTTATTTGAAGATGAAGAATAACGTCCGCTGAGAATTGTTCCATCGATTAGTGACGTCGGCTATTTTGTTCATCATTTCTTTCCAAATATGCAATATTTTGGTGTCTTCTTTCTCCTATTTACATTAATGTTTTGATTTTTTTCTTAGATATTGCTTTTATCTGACTAAATATATCAAATTTGAGGATTTCATCCACAAATCTGATTATTTTTCAAGAAAGTTAAAAATTTGTTTAAGTTTGTTAACTGTTTTCCCTGTTTTTCAAATATTTTCAAAAATTCTCAAAACAATGTCTGGACATGATGAGTAAGAAGTCTCAACTAACTAAATTCCAAGACAGTATGGACATGAAAGCTTCATAAAATGGAAAGTTATTTTTGAAGCTGTTGTATGAAATAATGATATAGAAATGTGGCAGTCTATCAAGAATGGACCTTATGTGCCTGATGTTACAAACAACAATCTGGTTGTTGAAGCAAGAATGAAGAAGGTTGATGATAGGGCACTAGCTATGTTGAAATTGGGTCTATCTTGGGAGATTTTGACAAAGGTTGCTCATCATCAAACTGCTAAAGCCATGTATGATGCCTTGTTAGAAATGTTTGAAGGCAATTCATAATTGAAGAATATTAAGAAGGAGAGGCTGAAGCAACAATTGAATTGGTTCAAGAATAAAGATGTTGAGGGTGCAAGCACACCCGGTGAATTGGGTGTTTAATGGGTACCATCGCCACTTGGAATATAAGAGGGTTGAACCGCCCTCTTAAACAAAAAGAGGTTCGTAAGGTAATACAAGATAATAATATTCAGGTATGTGCTATTCTTGAGTCTCACGTCAAATTAAACGCGGTTTTTGATGTTTGTAAGAAGCTTTGTAAAAATTGGGATTGGACCAGCAATGGTAGTGTTTGTGATAAAGGTACTCGGATTATTGTGGGGTGGAATACGGATTTGGTTGATCTTATGGTTATTGATTATTCGAACCAGGTTCTTCACGTTCAGTTAAAGTTCAAGCTTGATAGCAAGGTGATGTATGGTTCTTTCGTGTATGCTGAGAATTGTTATTTGAAAAGAAGGGAGTTATGGCGAAATCTTCTTGTTCATAAACAATTCACTCATGGTAAACCTTGGGCTTTACTGGGAGATTTTAATTGTGCTCTTAATTTGGAAGACAGCTTGCATGGTTCTTCCAAAATCTCCACTGGAATGATTGATTTTCGTGATTGTGTTAAGAACATTGAAGTTGAGGATATTAATGGGGTCGGGCTCCAGTACACTTGGAGCAATAAACCGAAAACGGGTATGGGTCTTTTCAAAAAGCTTGATAGGGTGATGGGAAACTCTAAATTCATGGAGATTTTTAATGATTCTTCGGCGGTGTTCCTTCCGTACCGGATTTCAGACCATTCTCCATGTCTATTGAAATTCCCCTCGCTTAGTAAAGGTAAGCCTAAACCGTTTAAATTCCCTAATTTCTTGATTGGAAAACCGGGTTATAATGATATTATTGCTAACGGCTGGAATATTGAGGTTAACGGTTATCACATGTTTCGCGTGGTAAAGAAGCTCCAAAACTTAAAACATCCTATCCGTTCCTTGCTGCACCGGCAAGGCAATCTCCATAAGAAAGTTAGTGATCTTAGAACCCTTCTGGATTCTTGTCAAACCCGTCTTGACATTGACCCTACTAGTTTGGAGTTGATTCGGGAGCAGAGTAGTTATCTTAAGGCTTATCATGAGGCGGCTAAAGATGAGGAAGATTTCCTTAAACAGAAGGCTAAAGTCGATTGGTTAAAGCTTGGTGACTCTAACACTGCATACTTTCACAATTCTTTGAAAATGCGAAACCATAGGAGTCGCATTGATATTATAAGTGATGCTCAGGGCCGTTTATTTGAGGGGTTGGATGTTCCTTCGGTGTTTGTTAATCATTTTATGAACATCTTTGGTTCTGATTTGCAACCATTGAGAAAACCGGATAATCAGATTTTTACTACTAAGCTCTCGGCCTCTCAGGCGGAGTTTATGGTTAGACCTATCTCCGATTTGGAAATCAAGGATGCGTTTTTCTCTATTGGGAATTCCAAAGCGCCGGGTCCTGATGGTTTTTCATCGGCCTTCTTCAAGAGTTCTTGGGATATTGTTGGGAAAGATGTTTGTTTGGCGGTTCATGAATTTTTCAACAGAGGAAGTCTCCTTAAACAGGTAAACCACACTATTATTGCTCTGATTCCTAAAATGACCAATATTGTGACTCCTAATGATTTTCGTCCCATCTCGTGGTGCAACACTTTATATAAATGCATTACCAAGATTATCTCGGTTCGTATGATGAAGGGGTTGGAGTCGTTAATTGATATCAATCAGTCTGCGTTTGTGCCTGGGCGTAGGATTTCTGATAATATCCTTTTGACCCAAGAGTTAATGCATAATTACCACACTAATACTGGTCCTCCTAGATGTGCTTTTAAAGTTGATATCCAAAAAGCGTATGATACGGTCAGTTGGGACTTCATTCGTGATATTCTTTTTGGGTATGGTTTCCACGATAAGATGATTCATTGGATAATGGAGTGCATAACCACTTCTTCTTTTTCGATAGCCGTTAATGGGAATTTACACGGGTTCTTTAGTGGTAAAAGAGGTCTGAGACAGGGTGATCCGATGTCCCCTTATATTTTCACGCTGATTATGCAAGCTCTCACGTTAATTTTGCATCGAAAGGTTCGTATTGAAGGCTCGTTCCGTTTTCATCGTTGTTGTGAAAAATTAAATATTATCAATATTTGCTTTGCGGATGATTTGTTCCTGTTTGCTCGAGGTGAGGTGAATTCTGCCAAAACTATTATGGGGGCTCTGAATGATTTCAAAGATATGTCCGGGCTTACTCCGAGTGTTCCGAAAAGTACCGCGTTTTTTTGCAATGTCCCGGACCGTGTTAAAAGTGGTATTTTGAATATTATGCCCTTCGTTGAAGGAAGGCTCCCGGTTAAATACTTGGGGGTTCCTCTTATTTCCACAAGGTTAAATTACCGGGATTGTAAGAGGTTGCTGGATTGTATGGATAGTCGGATTGGAGATTGGAAGAATAAAACTTTATCTTTTGCGGGTAAAATGCAGCTGGTCAGGTCTGTTCTTTCGTCTTTATATATTTATTGGTCTGCTGTGTTTTCTCTCCCTTCTAGACTTATTGCTGATCTTGAGAAACGGATTAAAAATTTCCTTTGGGATTATGGTCAAAGTAAGGGAAAGCATAAAGTCTCTTGGGATATTGTGTGTCGGCCGAAATGTGAAGGTGGTTTGGGTATCCGGCGTATCCGGGATGTCAATAACTCTCTTCTGGTTTATCATATTTGGAGCTTAATCAATGTGCGTAACTCGTTGTGGGTTAATTGGATTTATGAGTATAAAATGAAGGGCCGAAATTTTTGGAGCTTGCAGATTCCTAACTCGTGTACGTGGGGGTGGAGGAAAATCCTTCAGTTTCGTCCGCATATTAGACAATTTATATGGCATGAAATTGGTAATGGGAGATCTACTTCAGTTTGGTATGATAAATGGGATGATCATTGTCCTTTAATTGATTATATTAACCCAAGAGCTATTCATCGGGCTGGCTTGTCTTTAGAGACCTGTGTCAGTGATGTTGTTCTTCATAATAACTGGGGTTGGCCGCCTGATTGGATTTTGAGGTATCCAATTCTTTCGAACTTAAAGGAAGTTAGCATTTGTCCGGATAAGAGGGATAAGATCGTGGTTTTGGATGAGAATGGGACTTCAATGAATTTCTCGACTTCTGGAATATGGCATCTTATTCGGAGACCGGCTGATAAGGTGTCTTGGGTGCATGTTGTTTGGTTCTCTCAATGTGTTCCAAAACACTCCTTTATGTTGTGGATTGTGCTTCATGATAGGTTGAGCACACAGAATCGTATTATGGGGTGGAAAATTGGTGGGTATCCAAATCATAACTTGTATTGCTGCCTTCTTTGTAATGGAGAGCCGGATTCTCGTAATCATCTCTTCTTTGAGTGTAAGTTCTCTTCTGAGGTTTGGAGTATTGTAAAAATGAAAGGGAAGTTTCAGGGGTGTAGGAATGGTTGGGCGAATATTCTTCAATATGTGTCTCATTTTGGAATGTCCAACTCTATTGAAAATGTTGTTAATCGGCTGCTATTTGGGGCTTCGGTTTACGTTATTTGGAAGGAGCGAAACAACCGGCTGTTCAAGAACTCTTTGAAGACTCCTAAGATTGTTGCGGACGAAATCATTAGGGGTACGCGCCTAAAGCTTATGACTCTAAAGTTCAAGAATTCTGAACGGGTTAATCGGGTTCTCGAGGATTGGCACTTTCCGCGGGGAGTTTCCCACCAAATTGATGATAATGGTTGATTTGTTTTTGTTTTGTTTATTTACTTGGTTCTTGTGTAAGCTTTAGCTGTGTTTACCAGTGTTTGGTGGTTTTGGTTTTGTTTACTCTTGTATGGCATGTCATACATGAGAACTAATATGGCACTCTGTCATATTACTTGTAATTTTTGGTTGTGTGGAATGCATTTTACCGGGTGAATCCCTTTACCCAAAAAAAAAGATGTTGAGAAACTTAACTCTGTTCTGGAAAGGTTCCTATCAATTGTAAATGAAATTAGGACAACTGATTATGTGGTGACTGATTTTGATTTGAACACAAAGCTGCTATCATCTTAATCAAAGGAATGGTACACTGCCAGCAAGTTTATCAGGCAGAATCCTAACTATGACGCCCTCAAGCTTGATGATGTGATTTGCTTTTTGCAAGCTGCTGAGATAGAGATGATTGAGAATGAGATGATTAAAGAGGACAAACCTTGTTTTCAACTGTCAAATGCACTCATTGAACCAATGGGTAACTTTTCTACAAAAAGCCAACAACAAATTCCAATTATTGAAGAACCAAGTGAACATTGTGGTGAAACACCAAGAGGTTTTGTTGCTGGAAGTTCAAGTAACCTAGGTGGACTTGGTATAATATCCAACTAATTGATGATGACTCTGCCTCAATGGCCAGTGGGCATACACCTTATGGTGGTGGACATGTCAGTCAAGGAAATGAATACCAAGCTTTGTTTTCTATGTTCACAGATTCCTATAATGCCTTTGTTGCCAAGAACATGATTCATATCAGTGTTGTTCAAGATGATCTTGAGCAAATAGATGCTGAAGATCTGGAGGACATGGACTTGAAGTGGCAAGCAACTACGTTGGCCCTAAGGAGCAAAAGGTTGTTCAACAGGATTGGTGGATCTCTTGTATCAGGTCCAAATGAAAGAATAGGTTTTGACAAGTCAAAAGCCATATGCTACAATTGTCAACAACCTGGACATTTTTCAAGAGAATGCAACCAACCAAGAAACTTCCAAAATAACCTGTTTGCACAACCAAGAAACAGTTATCAATACTAGCAAGGCCAGCAAGGAAATTACAAAAACAATTTCAACAATAACCCTAACTTCAACAACAATTACCAACAGCCACAACAGAATAACCAGCAAGTTGTCCCTCAAAATCAAAATTACCAGAGAAACAACAACCAAAATCCTTCACAAACTCCCACAAACAAAAACAGAAACAACAACAATCAACTAAGAAATCAAGGCAATGTTGCATTGGCTTCTAATAAACAAGATAGAGATTTTGATTGGAGAAATCATGCTGAAGATATAAGCAAAGCCATGTTGCACTGATGGCTCAAACTCAGAATGAAGCTGGATCTTCTTCAACACAGGTACATTCAAACTCAACACTTGCATTACTTGAAACCATTGAATCATTAAAATTGAAGGTTTAAAAACTTGAGAATGAGTGTTTCAAAAAACAAAGCATGATTAATGTGTATCAATCAAGTGATTTATAATATGAGACAGAATCAAAAGCCTTGAGCAAGACTGTATGGATAGTTACTGAATACAGTCAAGATATGTGATTGATATTGAAGGTTTGAAAAAGATGGTTGTTGAGGAGATGGTGAAGAATACCACACTTCAAGTTGAGAATGAGTTCTTGAAAAACCTTGTCTCAACAGGAAATATTTGTGGAATTCCAAACAAGATCAAAGAAGAAGACAATTATCAGATTGTTCCTCCACCATTCAATGACAATTACTCTTTGAAAGTTGATAAAGAGAGGAGAGAGGCGTACCTTAATTAGTTTAGAGGTGTTTTTCAAGATAAAGAGGAATTCATTGACAACTAAAAGATGGTTGAAATGAGTGAAGATCGAGATTTTGTGTTAAAGGAAGATGTAAAAGAAGAAATATCTATTGGAATTCAGGTCTTAGAGGATGACTTTGATGAAAAGTGTTTAAATGTGGATGATTTAAGTGATACAAGTGATCAGTGTTCAAGTAATGATGGTTTCAAGAACCAAATAAATGGAAAACCAAGCTCAATTGACAAACTTCCATTGTTACCACCTCTCACACCAAAGATGAGAAAACATAATAAACAAATAAGAAGGGAACATGTGTCATTTGACATATGTGGTGGATCTAAGATTAATTATAATGCTGTGAAGCCACCAAGCAAAGAAATCTTAAGGAAGATCAAAGTCAATAACAAAAAGAAGCTTAGAGAAACCATTACAAGTGACCAATTCATTCCTGTGTACTCTGTGTTCTCCAATCAAGAATTATTTGACATAGGAGAGGTTGAGATAGCAGAAGAATATGAAAGGAGGCAGACAAGGTATAAAGGAAATTTGGATGAGGTACCAATCAAGATGAATAAGATAACCTTTGTGAAATGAACGGTTGAGTGCAATATATTAAAATTGAAGAATTTGTGCCATTCTAGACTTTGATGGTCTCAAAACTCAGAAATAATTGACATTGAACCACCTAGACCAAGTGAAAGATTCAAGAAAGGAATGTCACATGAAAGCTTCAAAGACAAAGTCTTGTGTAAAAAAGTGTGATGAATATGGTCACCACACTGATTCTTGCCATGAAAGGTTTACATTCAAACCAATCAATGTCCCAAATGAAACAAAGTTTGGTCAAGACTTTGGTTTCTACAAAATGAATATGATGAATATTTGGGAAAAGGAAAAAGGTGTGATGAAGTGATAGTTAAAAGTGATGACTCAAAGGTTGAAGAGAGAAATGTAGAAATTGTGAAGAGTGAGTCTATGGCAGTTGGTGTAAAGGCAAATAAGAATGTAGTGTATCAAGTGAGAAGGAACAATACTCACAACAAACCTGATGTTGTGATGAAAAAGAACACACAACCAATCAAGATTGTTCCAAGAAATGATTCCAAGTCAGTGAAATCTGATGATTCCAAAAGATCACCAAGAGATGGAAAGAAAAGTAATAAGGGTGTGTTCTCAAGAAATAAGTCAAGAAAGCTCAATGGTGATGAAAAGTTTCTGCTAAAAAATGGATTTGAACCTCATGGTTTTCTTTGGAAACCAAGGAGTGAAGTTCAAGTGTCAAAAAAGCAAATGTAAAAATTGAAACAATTGAAAGAGATTATGTGGTTCAAGAGTGCAAAAGCATCATTCCATATGTGAAAAGCCCAATTGACAGTGGTTATGAATCAGATGAGTCTGATACATGTGAAGTTGTATATGAAGATCCTAAGCCTATTCTAGTCCTAATGCAACACTAATGATTTGCAAGTTGACTCAGCTTGCACTTCATTATCTAACTGATCAATTTCTTTTATATGTGCAGGGATAGTCCACACCAATCAATGAAGTATGGTATATGGACAGTGGATGTTCCAGGCACATGACATGTGACAAGAGGTCACTAGTAAACTATGAAGAAAAGTTTGAAGGCCTGGTTGCATTTGGGAGTAATGAAAATGGAGGGAAGAGTGTAGGCAAATGAATACTGGCTAATGGAAAAGTCACTTTTGATAATCTGTTTTATGTGGAAGGATTGCAATGTAACCTTTTGAGCATCTCACAAATGTTTGATAAAGGTGATAAGGTTGGGTTTGATGACACTCACTGCTTTATTCTCAAACCTGACTTTGTGATTCCTCCAGATATGATGATGATGATGACGACTCCAAGAAATGGGAACTTATATTAATTGAATATGAAAGATGCCATTTCAAGGGGTGGTACTTGTTTTGTATTAAAGGCTATTGAAAATGAAACCATATTGTGGCATAGAAAGCTTTGTCATGTCAATCTAAAGAGCATGAACAGACTTGTGAAGGATGAGCATGTAACTGGGTTTACCCACAAGAGAGTACAAACTTTATGACAAATGAATTTCTTGTCAAAAGGGTAAGCAGCACAAGTCATCTCACAAAACAAAGCTCATAAACTCAACTGATCAAGTGCTTGAAATGCTTCATATGAATCTTTTTGGTCCTGTAAGTGTACCAAGTATTGGAAAAAAGAGATATTTTTTAGTGATCATTGATGATTTTTCAAGATTTACTTGTGTTTATTTCCTAAGTAGCAAGGATGAAGCTACTGAAAGAATTAAAAGTTATGTAACAAGGATTGAGATAAATTGGATGCAAGGGTGAAATTCATGAGAAGTAACAATGGGACCGAGCTTAAAAATGGGGTAATGGAAGAGTTTTGCAATGCAAAAGGAATTATTCAACAATTCTCTGCCTCTAGAACTCCTAAACAGAATGGGGTTGTAGAGAGAAGAAATAGAACACTCATTGAAGCTGCAAGGACCATGTTAGCATATTCCTTCTTGCCTACTACCTTTTGGGCAGAAGCAATTAATACTGCATGCTATGTTCAGAACATGGTACTTCTCAACATAAGTCTAGACAAGACTCGTTATGAGATTTTGTTTAAAAGAAATCCCTACATCAAGTTTCTCAAGCCATTTGGTTGCAAATGTTCATTTTTGAACACCAAGGATTATCTCAACACAATCAAAATCCTTGGATTGCTTCTTTCTACGATATTCAACACACTCAAAAGCCTATAAAGTCTATGTGAAAGACCACTTGAGTGTGATTGAATCATCTGATGTTGTATTCAATGAGAATCGGTTCAATACAGTTGATGTTGCATTATGGCTCTTTGATCTTGAGAAATTAATCAAGCCCTTCAAGATTTATCTTGAGGACTTTGATGAAACCTTTTACAAAACAAGTGAGTATGAAAAGAATAATCAAAAGAAGATTGATTTGGACACGTTGTGATCCAAGGTTGCTAGTAAAAGACCTGAATTTTAATTTATTAAGGATCCCTTAACTGCTGAAAATGAACAAGTTCAAGATCAAGACCAAGTTCAGAATCCAGGACAAGATCAAGAACAGGGTACTCAAGACAATCAAGAAGTTCAATATGATCATATCTTGAATGAGGAAGATCCTAGCAACCAAAATGATACTCAAAAACAAGCTGAAAGAGAAGCAAGATTTGAACATTTGTTTCAAAGCTTGAATATTGGAAACAATGATGCATCTACTTCTCAACAAAATAATGAAGAAGCACCTGAATTTCATGATGCAACACCTGATTTGGGCATTAATGAACCTTACCTCAATGACACAAATCTTGATTCAAATATGTCTACTAATGTGATTGTACAATCCTCATATGTTGAAAGGAATCATCCACCTGAGAACATCATTAGGGATATCAATGAAAGAGTAACAAGAAGTGCATCTGTATCTGCAAACATTTGTTTGTACTCCTGCTTTCTATCCCAAATTGAACCCAAGAACATTGTTCAAGCATTGCAAGACAATTGTTGGGTAGAAGCAATGCAAGAGGAGCTGCCTCAATTCATAGATCTGCAAGTGTGGGAACTTGTAGACAAACCAGGAAACATATATTCCATTGGAACCAAGTGTGTTTTCAGGAACAAGAGGGATGAAAGAGGGATTGTGATTAAGAACAAAGCAAGACTTGTTGCATTGGGATGCCTACAAGAAGAAAGGATTGACTTTGAGGAAGTCTTTGCTCCAGTAGCAAGACTTGAGGCAATAAGAATCTTCTTAGCTTATGCTACCTCAAATGACATAAGGGTATTCCAATTGGATGTGAAATCTGCATTTTTGAATGGAAAAATAGAAGAGCAGGTGTATGTGAGTGAACCACCAGGATTTGAGGGCCCTGATTATCCCAACAGAGTGTATAAGTTAAACAAGGCTTTGTATGGATTGCATCAATTGCATCAAGCTCCAAGAGCTTGGTATTATGAGTTATCCAAATACCTGCTTGATAATGGTTTCCAAAGGGGAGCCATTGACAAGACCCTCTTTTACAAGAGGAGAGGCAGAGATTTACTCCTACTTCATGTCTATGTTGATGATATTATTTTTGGTTCAACAAATGAACAGATGTGTCTGGAGTTTGAAGAAGTGATGAAGTCCAAGTACAGCATGAGCTAAATGAGAAAATGAACTTCTTTCTTGGACTACAAGTTCAACAAAAGGCTGATGGTATCTTCATAGGCCAGTCAAAGTATGTACATGACATTCTGAACAAGTTCAAGTGTCAAGACCTCAAACTGCTTCAACTCCAATGGACAAAAGTGAAAAGATGATTGCAGATGAAAAGGGGGAGCCTGTAGATGAACATGAATATAGAGCAAAGATTGGATCTCTGATGTATCTGACTGCTTCAAGGCCAGACATCATGTTTGCTGTTTGGGTTTGTGCAAGATTCCAATCAAGTCCAAAGGTCTCTTACATGACTGCTTTCAAGAGGATCTTTAGATACTTGAAAGGAAAACCTGATTTGGGGATATGGTACCCAAAGAACCATGCCTTTGATATACTTGCATATACTGACAGTGACTATGATGGATGTAACATGAGTACAAAGTCCACTTCTAGAGGTTGTCAATTTTTGGGTGACATGCTAGTGTCTTGGCAACGCTTAAGGCAAACTGTAGTGTCCATCTCAACTGCTGAAGCTGAGTATATAGTTGCATCTGCCTGCTGTGCACAAGTTCTTTGGATTCAAAATGAGATGCTGGATTATGGTCTGAATTTCTTGAAAGCCCCTATTTTCATTGATAATACTACTGTAAAATTTATTGTTAAGAATCCAGTTCAACATTCCAAGACCAATCACATTGAAATCAGACATCATTTCACTAGGGATTGTAGTGAAAAAGGTCAAAAGAGTTGAAAAAAATGATAATTTGACTGACCTATTCACCAAGCCACTTGATAAACCCAGATTCCATTTTCTTCTGAAAGCCCTGGGAATGATAAACTCTAATGAGGTTTGATTGATGATGTGTGCTTCTTGTGCAAATTTACTATCTTTCTGGTCTTGATGAATGTGTGTTTGCTTGATGTGCGAAACTGTGATTACTGTTTATTGATATGTGATTTGAATGATTATTTGTTTATCTTAGGTGTCCTTGATACTTAGGTGAATGATCAGTGAATGTGTGATGTCAGGATAAGTATTTGATTTAATTTTATGATCTATATGTGTGTACTTATCTGATGTCTTGATTATGGGAATTACTGACATGATTATGCTATTAAGATATGTTAGACTGTGCATTGTATGAAGTTTGCTTTTTTTGATGATGCCATTGATGTTGTGATTTGAATATGTTTAAAATGCTTGTGTCAAAATATGTTTTTTTTTTGTCAAAATTGATTGCTCAAATGAATATTTTCAAGAAGATTTTACTTAAAACATTTTTGACAAAACAGAGCAAGTTGATTATGGTGTTGAGACATGATATGATTATTCAGTTCAAGCTTTATAGAAGCTTAAGAAAGGGTTTTTAAATGAAAATTGATTCAACCTTTTGGGAAATGATAGTACATTGGTTATTTATTGTTGGGTCTACTTTTGGTGGTTTGTACTTAGTTCTATGTCAATTAGTCTTGGTTTTGGATTATGTATGTAAACCGAGATCCTTTAGGGCTTCATGTTGGGCTTGGTTGTTAGATATCCTATATATATAGAATATGTGTATAGGGTTTTGGTGGCCGTTCATATTGTTATTAGGTTGAACGAATTTTATTTAATCAAGTGCTTAAGCACCCGACGGTAATACAACGTGTGTTTTGAAGCATCTTTTTGTGTTTTATACGTATTTACGTGTTTATCTTGAATCACCTTATGATATATTCCGCAATATCATTGAGGTGTGTTGATATCATGTTGAAAGATCCATCTACGGGACTTACAATTGGTATCAGAGCCTTTTGAACCATTAAAGGCTCGGTTTAATATCAACGGATTCAAGATCTAAGTGTTCTTGGTGTTTTGGGTTGAGTTTTCGGTGATCAGTTTACCAGAGAAGAGGAAGAAGTTGTTTTGGTGAGAGATTGAGTTTTGATTTTGGAAACAAATAAAATCCCTTTAATTTTGGAAGTTTGTTATCAAAATTCAATTGATTTGATAGTTTTCGACCAATTTAAACCATTATCGGGATCTTTTAAGAGGTTCTCGGTCAATCACTTTGGGTTATTGGTTTGATCTCATCGTTCTCGGCCAGAATCAAGTGTTCTCGGCCATAATCAAGTGATCTCTGCCAAAATCAAGAGTTCTCAGTCACAGTTGTTCTCTACTTTTCGTTCTCGATCAACAAAGGTTCTTGGTCAACGCTGACTGTGAATACATCTTGGGCCTGATTCATCATAGTTGGGATTGGTTTATTGGACTTTTGGTTTTAATTTTTTTTGGGATTGATTAAACTCAAATGGATTAATTAACTAATAGTAATGGATCATCCAATTCTTCACTTCATCAAGAACTGGAATCCATAATGGGGACCACTACTCGTGTACCTCATCTGCTGTCTCATGAGGGGTTTAGCGAGTGGAAATTTAGATTCGAGAAATACGTTAAGATGAAAGATGCCAAAATCTGGAGAAGCATAGTTAGGGGTCCCCAAGTCATCACTTACCAACGTGAGAATTCTACGGAAATTGCTGTGAAACTTGTTGCAATGTATGATGATGATGATCTTGCTAAAAGAGAAGAGGTTGAAAAGGCACTTTCAACTTTGACTATGGCACTCTCACCTGAGATTGCCCTAGGCTTTAGAGAACTACAATCTACTAAGGAACTGTGGGAAGCATTGATTGAGATGTATGAAGGAAATGAAGACATGAAGAGAAGTCGTCAAGAACTACTACGACAAAAAATTAATATGTTTAATCATATTTTGGGAGAGTCGTTAGAAACTCAACTTCATAGGTTCATAGCTCTTGTGACTGAGATGAGATCTGCAAGCATCAACTTAACAGCTGCTGAAACAAACAATAAGTTGGTGAACTCACTTACTCAAAGTTGGGATATGAATGTGGCTGTTATTAAGAAGACGAAAGACCTCAACAAGCTAACCCTGTCTGAGGTCATGGCTATCATCAAGGCATGCGACATGGACGATAAGCAACGTGCTATAAACCATGAAAATTCCTACATCGCAGCTGGCTACAATGTTGCCTCCAATAATGAACTCATTTCACAAGACAACTTCTCAATGTTCAAGACTACTCAGGGACAACAGAAATTTCAGCCTCAAGCCAATTTTTCAATGTTTAAATCACTCAAGGCAGGGTCTATTCCCTCCTGTTTCACCATAACCAGCACCAATGTTTACCCTGGACAATCTCTTGCTGTTAATGCGCAGCCTCAATCGTCTAGTGTCTCTCCTAGTCAGAATTTCAGTCAGATTCCATCTATTTCAAAAGAAACTCAAGAGAACATTGCTTTAATGGCGGGATTCATGAACTATTACAGTGCCTTTCTTGCGGAAGATTTGGTTCAACCTATAGTGGCTGCTGAGCTTGATCAAGTTCTTGATGTGGAAGAATTGGACATCTCTTGGCAAATCGCCATAGCAGTGTTTCGGGCCAAGAAATTGATTAATACCATTTCATCAGTTTTTCAATTGCTACATATTGTCACACCCTCAATTTTTGACTAACGGGGTTTTACCATGAGGCACGTGACATACCAGGATCTAGCCATGTGTCATAACGAACAACCAATTTATAATGGAAACTATTTAAATATTATTGCTCATCATAAATGAGGTAAGTACATTTACAATAAAGTTGTTACATTTGCGGAAGCGTATAATTTATGAAAAACACTTAAAAACCCAGAGTGCGGGTCAAGACGCCCAGACATAACATTTCATTAAAGACTCCCAGCATAATTCGATGCTTAGTGTGATCCATGTATCTTAGACTCATTTCAACTTCGCACGTGCACCTTAAACACCTGTGAAAGACATGTTAAAACGGGTCAACACAACGGTTGGTGAGTTCACGGGTTTGAGTTTGAAAACAAGTTTGTTAAATAAACCATTTAGTAAGTAAGCGTTGTAAGCAATAAAGCATGGATAATGTATGCATTAGTAATACCGCTAGTTAATTACGCTAGCAATCATGTTACATTAGTGTGAGTTCCATTGTGACCGAGGCTGACTTGTTCGTTTGTTTGCAACCCACTGAGTCTAATATAAGACTAGTGCATATTGCGTTCCTAGTAAATGAAACGCCCGGTAACTCCCTCAACCAAGAGCCCCGAGGGGGTTCATCAAACCCAGTAGTACTATCTTTCATTACCGAGCCAATGTACAATTGTTAACGGGCCAATGTGCATGGGGGACTTAAGTTTAAGTGCACTATGTACACATGAGGTATTAAAAAGTCTACAATTATCCAAAAAAGTTTGTATGTTGCATGCTTTCCCCCCAAATGGAGTAAGTAAAAAGTAGGGTAGTGAAACTCACCTCGAATGCGGTTCAAATTGAAAGTTAACTACTTAAGTCAAAGTTGTTCTAGTGCCTAAATCATACAAGCACTATAAGTATTCGCTAAGTGATTCATAGAACCCTTAGTATCCAAACAATTACCTTGTTTGTTTGAAGTTTGACTTTTTTGTTGACTTTGGCCAAATTTTGACTTTTGTTGACTTTGACCAAAGTTTGACTTTTGATGAAAAGGTCCAAGTTGTTGACCGTTGACTAAAGTCCAAGTCTCGATAACCGAAGACTAAAAGTTTAGTTTTATTGACCGTTGAACAAAATGTTGACATTTGACCAAGACGGTCCAAAAGGTTGACCGTCGACCCGTTGGTGACTTTTTACCAATATTCTAGACTTAGAATAATTACATGATGTTCCTAGTCACAATTTAACAACAATCAAGTAATGTGCACTTAGCCACCTTTCATACAATCATATGACTAAGTCTAACTTCTACCACTTTCAACACTTCACAAGTAAGACTAACCACTTAATCGAATAGTTCTAAGTTGACCCATAAAGTCAAAATTCAATTTACCACAATCAATCTATTAAAATTACAATTATTTTTACTAAGCATTACGGTGATCATCCTTAACAAGTTTTAATCATCAAAACTGATTTTTCCAATCAACCAAAACTTGTGATTAAATTACCAAATAATTCACACATATTCTATCAGGTATTAGGTATAACATATATTTTTAATATAATTTTCCAACTCACAAAAATATACAGAATATTCACACTCTACAACACAACCTAATTTCAGTCTCTATTTTAACACATCAGTACAAAATTATTTGACAAAAATTCTATATTTTTCCAATTGATACAAGAACAATTGGATTAGATTCCTACTTCAATTTATAACATTCCAGAAGTGGAATCACCCACATATCTATTTTAAATCTTAAGTTATACAATTTACAACACAGCTCAGAAAATTTCTCTTTTAATCAGGATTGCAACCCGATTTGGTAAATTAATAAACACTATTCAAACAAAGACCAAAAATTATGATTCTTGAATTTTTGAAAACTATATTCAATGTACTTAATCATAGTATCAAAAATCAATCAGAAATACCAACTTATCTTCAAGTTATTCAATCTACAATCTAAAACACAGAATCTGTCAACAAGCAGATTCAAACCAAAAGTCAGAAAAATCATGATTCTTATATCCTTATGATCTTTAATCATCAAGGAGCTATTTTCTATAACAAAATCTCATGTATTTCATTATTTTACTGATTTATAAAATAATATTTATTTACAAAAGGTTTCCATATTTTCTTTTATGACAAGACACACAATTTCTTTTAAAACCATCAAACTTGATCATATTTTAATTTCTTATGATTTCATGTGTTTGGATACTCAATCCCACAATCCCAAATCAAAGAAACATAAACAAAATAGATATTAACATACTTACCTACTTGCTTGATCAATGCTATGTAACACCCCGCAACCGCAGCGGAAACGTAAACGGGATGCGACAGACACCTCTGATATCAACCACGTTGTTTATAAAGAAAACTGAATGCATTAATATACTTCAAAATTTCATTATCTCGTATTTCATTACCGTCTAGGTGATACACACATCATACAATACGATACATAATTCTATCTGTTATAATGTTTCCTAACATCCCGCACGCAAATCTTACACACATCAAGCACTTAGCACGTAAGCAATCACTTCATCTTAATTGTACCTGAAAAGCATGTGAGAAAACGGGTCAACTACGAATAGTTGGTGAGTTTCACAATTTTAGTAAACCATGATAAATCCATATCATAATATAATATTATCTGGGGACACTGTTAACCCAGTACTGTACTCACTCCGGGGACAATGTTACCCCGGAAACACTTCTAGGGACCCCTGGGGACGCTGTTAACCCAGTACTGTACTCACTCCGGGGGCAATGTTAACCCGGGAACACTTCCAAAGACATCTGGGGACACTGTTAACCCAGTCCTGTACCCATTCCGTACGATTCCCGTACAATCAAATATTTATAAATACACGCAAATCCATGCGTTCAGTATGTACTTAAACATTTAAATAATAACATGCTTTCCGCCCCGGGAAAATATTTAAAAACAATTCAGAAAAAGGGGCTCGTGAAACTCACCTTAGCACATGCAAGCAGGTAACAACAATCATTATCAATTAACGCGTCCAATCTGTAATATGATCCCTAAGATCGTTATTATACACTTATTGTTTATATAATCTTTTAACCGTATCAACTGGTACATCTGGGGACACTGTTAACCCAGCACTGTACCCGTTCTGGGGGCAAGGTTAACCCAGAAACACTTCTCCGGACTCAGATTGTGATGTCGTTTAGAGTTCCATTGTCACAACTACTATTAGTCGTTTTTCTCGTTTTGCGTGCCTAGCACGGTTATCTGTTTTTATGTTTCAAAAATGAGTTTGGTCACACACGACCCGAAAATAGTGGATGACTGATAATTTAATTAAAGATGTGAAATTATAGCTCGGTTTAGACGTCCCGATTGGCCGCGGGACCCGTTTCCGTCTTTGGCGTACCGGAAACTGTTAAAATAGGTTAAAATTACTCAAATCATCCGAATTATTTTCGGATGATTTATTTTTACTTGTCTAACTCATTTATATAAAAATAGTTCATTTTTAGGGTATTTATACACCAGTCAGCTCGCTTAAGCGAACTTCACCGGTTTACGCGTTTTAACTTTAAAAGTTTGATAATTAGCACAAATAATTATCCGTTTACTCTCGGATCTTGAAATTTTGCACAAATCACTTTTTAACAGTGGGGAATTTTATAAAAATATTTCCAGAATTAATTCTTATATTTAAAATTTATTTATCTATTTTTAAACACCATTTAAACACTAAATATGTCGTAAATACCAAACGATCTTAGAAAAATCCCAAATTTTTTCTGGATGTCCCCTGCCATCCACATAGTCCCCTGTAATTTTTCCAGAACCAAAATCTTCTTTTACATGCCATTTTTACTAAAACCGAGCTAGAACACCCTAGAACTCGTTTAACCGAAAAGCCTACTTAGACTTCTCCAACTGAACTCAAATTTTGTGTGTGACTTATACATGATATAAAAAGCTTATCTGAAATTTTCCAGAAATTTTCATGATATTTAACTATTTTTCACCATTTTTGGCCAAAACCGAGCATTAAATTCACCAAATATTCATCCTTTATCCAAAAATTACCAAAAATTCACAGAACTCATATTTTCATGTGTTTAACACCTCTGTAAAATTTCATGACCTAACTCTAAAGCATAAACAATCTGTCCAAATTTCCCAAAACCGAACATAACCGAATATACCTTTCGTTTTCCGCCACTACAAGCTACAAACTCGTCTTTCCGCCTTATCTACCACTAAATACAGAGCCTACAAACAACATACCACAATACCAAGCAAGTTACACTCACGATCAAGCCATTTCTCTCATGGTTACGGTTATGATACGAAAACAAAGATTTAACCCGTAACAATTCGTTTTTGATTCGTTTAACTCCTTTCTTGGACCAAGATCCCTTGTATAACCCGTATACATCACTTGAGCACGCAAGAATCGGTTTTCATCTTAGAAACCTCATTTTCTTGCCAACAAACTCAAGAAACAAAGGTGGAAACGTAAATAACTCGACTTTTTACCTCGGTTTTCTTGAAACAAGTCTCGGTTTTTGATCAAAGTATGGAGAGGATTGATGGATGATGCCATGGCTTGTTGTAAAAAAAGAAATGAGGGGGTTATACCCTCACTTATTCCGATCGGGATTTAGGAGGGGTGGGTGGGACCCACTTCTCCAATCTTAGCCACATGTTTGGATTTCGGAAATCCGGATAATGTTTTGGATAATCTGGTTCAGTTCGTTTTTCGGTTAAATGTTTAACTCGGCTTAAAACGAGGCTAAAACGGTCGTTTTCGGCTTAAAAATGAAATTTATATAAAACCGATTTAAAAACTTCAAAAACTTAAACCATGACTTTCATTACCTTAAAACGTCATATTATTAGTTATTACGCATCTTTTTCGGCTTGATCGATCGTCTCTTGCTCGGTTTGGTATTAAAGGTTTCGTTTAACGTACCGACGTACTATTAAATCGAAATCCTTTTTCTGTGCTTTAATCCACTTATCCCGAAGCTTTAATACTTCGTAACATCACTAAATATCATATATCTCGTCTATAATTGAACCCTCGATTCATTCGGGTTTCAATAACTATCGATCGTTTGATCGCATATTCAATACGGTGAATTATATATTCACGTACAATCAATACAATGAACCATGTATTCTCGTATAATTACCATGGTAACTCATGTACCCGACATTACATATGACGTAACTAACGTCTACCGGTTAGGGTATACCTGGTTTCGTCGGAATCGTTACATTCTCCCCCCGTTAAGAAATTTCGTCCATGAAATTTTACACGCCCACTATCTCCTTTCGAGAGAAAGGTGGGGGGTTTTTCCTTCAGAATTCACCCTCGCGTTACCAAGTATAATCTGGTCCTCGCTGTGAATTCCACTTAATCTTAATTAATAAAGCTTGGTATGTCCAAACTGTTTAGTTTTCCCGTCTACTATCTCTACGGAATTAGTTATGATATCAAGCATGTCTTCTATGAGTACCTCTATTACTAGTACTTTCGTTGCCTCATCGCTTAGGCACTTTTCAATCCGTATACATGGCAAAATATCATGTATAGTACTTAGCCCCTGGAGTACTTTAATCGATAAACTAAATGACCAACCATGGAGATAGTTCTCATGGGGTCCAATATATTAAGAAGCTATTTTCGGTTTTGCCAAACCTCATATCACCTCTTTCTAAGGTGATGCCTTAAAATGCCTTGTCACCTCTATTCAGTGACAATGGTTTCCTTTGAACGTTGGCATAAATCCTTTGCCAACCTCGCGTTACTTTCAATTTCTCTTAACCATTATAAATCCGATTGGTTGTTTCTCGAATCAATTCAAATCTTATGGCTTGATCGACGCCCATTTTCAATTTAACAAATTGGTGATAACTACTTCACCCATAGAAAGCTTCAAGCTCTCGATGCTTCCTTCCCCTCCTTCCAATAATGGAAGTAGGATGACTATTTCGATCTGAGATCATTGAAAATGGTACTCCACGACGAGTTACCATTTCATCATCATGAATTTGGGCGAGAATTCATTGTGGTAATCGTCATAGATTGGGATGAAATGCGAGGACTGGTTAATCGATCCGCGATTACCTAATTTACCTCATGCCTTTGATATATCATGGGAATTTGCGTCCTGAAATCCATTGTAATTTATTCCCACTATCATTGGCGAATTTTTCTGTCGTTGTGGCGTTCCCCAGGGTTTTCGGTGTGCAGCCTTATCTCTCGCATAACTCAAATATCCTCCAACATACGTATCCATATCTTTCTCCAACTCAGCCATTAATAAGATCCTTTCAGATATTCGCATCATCAATAGTCTAATCCGATCCCAGATGTATGGAATATTTCGATCTATGCGCTTCGTCCATGATTAAATCACGAAGGTCATGGAGGGTCGGGATCCAAACCCGATTTTTGAAGTAGAGAATTTCGTCCACGCGCTGTTCGAAATTCTGCTCATTGTCGTAAGGTCCCTCCTTTTCCAATTGTTCCTCTTTCAACGCCTCACGTTGAGCTACTCGAATCAGGTCCGAAAGATTAGACTGGACTATCATCCCCAGTGCTCGCACTCGCAATGGCTTAACCCGATGTTTCCTACTCAAGGCATCGGCTACAACGTTAGCCTTGCCGGGGTGATAACGGATGTCACAGTCATAGTCGCTTAACAACTCGACCCATCTTCGTTGCCTCATATTCAGTTCTCTGATCGAATATGTGCTGCAAACTTTTATGATCGGTGAAGATGGTGCACTTCGTACCGTAGAGATAATGTCTCCAGATTTTAAGTGCGAAGATAACCGCTCCCAGTTTTAAGTCGTGAGTAGTGTAATTTTTCTCGTGTACTTTTAACTGTCGGAAAGTATAGGCTATAACCTTATTATACTGCGTCAACACGCATCCTAACCCTCTACGCGATGCGTCACAATACGCGACAAAACCATCGTCTCCATCGGGGAGACTTAAAATCGGCGCTTGGCACAATTTTAATGGTTTCTATCTTATTTGGGTCTATGTGAAATCCTTGTTGCTTTACAACATGACCAAGGGATTATGCATTCTTTATTCAAAATCACATTTCAAAAACTTCGCGTACAACTCCTCTTGCTTTAACACTTCCACAATTTTCCTTAACCGTCGATCGTGCTCTTCTTTACGTTGCGAATATATCAAAATATCATCAATGAATGTTATGACAAATTTGTCAAAATAAAGTTACAGACTCGGTTCATGAGTTCCATGAATGCTGCCGGCGCATTTGTTAGCCCGAAAGGCATAACTAAGAATTCATAGTGGCCGTAGCGAGTCCGAAACGCTGTTGTTGCAACGTCCTCCTCTTGGATTTTTCATTTGGTGATAACTATATTTAAGACCAATTTTCTAAAAAAAATAAATCGCCCCTTGCAGTTGGTTAAACAGATCATTCACTTCGAAGAAGTGAATACCTATTCTTGATCGTCACTTTATGCAATTCTCTCTAATCAATACATATCCTAACACTTCCGTCCTTCATTTCCCAATTAACACTGGTGCACCCCATGGTGACTAACTAGATCGTATAAAACCTTTATCCAATAATTCTTGCATTTCAGTTGGTGCAAGTCGGTAAGATGCTTTAGCAACAGGGCCAGCTTGAGGTATCAAATCGATTCTGAATCCGACCTGTCGGGTTGGCGGTAATCCAGGAAGTTCTTCTGGGAAAACTTCTGGAAATTCGCGTACCATCGGGATATCTTCTATATGTTTTCTTTTAAATTCTTTGGCAATCGCGTTCGTTAAATACACCACGTCTTCTTGTCGTAAATATTATAACATCTCAAGATAAGATTAGAGTGGTAACATAATACCGTACACTATTCTCTGTATCTAATCGCTTCATAGTCCGAAGGAGAGCTTCTAATCATCTTCTTTTCATATTTGATTTCAGCTTCATGTTGAGTTAGCCAATCCATGTTAACTATTACGTCAAAACTTCTTAACTTTACTGGTCGTAAGTCAATAAGGAAAGGTTAATCGTTCAGAATAATAGGACAATTCCGAGCAATTTAGTTAACCATTAGGGGTTTACCGTTAGCGATTCTACAGTATAGGGTTCTATAGTTTCACTAATCGGTATCTTTCCAAATGATAGGAGGTTAACAGGAACTAACTTCTATCGATGTCCGTAAAAACATCACTGAAGCCTATTGATTTAAAACTACAACATACTTAATACCACCTTTGGATCATAACGTGCTTTATTTGAATTACTCACAAAAGCACGGCTCCTTGCTTGATCAGAGGTTGATGCTTGTCATGAGGTTCATCTTCCACGACACCTTGGTTCAACTTTGGGCAATTTCTCTTGAAACGTTCTGTACTGCCACATTCATAGCAAGTACAACTGTTTGGCATAATTTGATTTCTTCGGATGGATTGTTATTGAAGTTGTTGGGTTCGGAGTGGTTGTACATGAATGGGTTGGGGTTGCCGGTTCACATGGCTTCAATTGGTTCTACAAATGGGGCATTACGTCCATCTTTACCACACCTGTGGCCTACTATCACCCGACATTCTTCTTCCTGCCGATAACCATATTTTCCACAGTTAGGGAAGGACCCTTCATGTGGTTCATGTTTTCACACCAGAACTAGTCTTAGTATAATTCTGGGTTGTAGGACATACCTACTTATTCAAAGCCTATCTTGCACTATACCTTTATCATTTCTCTTCTTTATTACTCGACGTCTCACCTAACGTCCTTCCAGTCCACTTCCCATAGAGTAAAATATATCAATGCTGGCTTGCGACACAACCCTTTCAAAGGTTGTATATTTTACAGGATTGACTATACTCTTTATCGATGGAGTTAGTCCCCAATATTGCGCTCACTTCGCTTAGTTTCAGGAGTAATTAGCCATGTTACCAGACATGACAATTCCTTCAAACGATTAACGTGTTCCAAGTGATCAGCACACAACATTTCTACCTTTCATAGCTCAGTTTCCAATCTCTGAACTTAATTACTCGAATAAAAGTGTTCTAGCCCAAGAATTTTAAATTCCGACCATAACATCTGAGTAACAATTTTCTAACTATAATTTTGTACCATCGTGTTCCATCACGATACAACATAATCTACCAACATATCTGTAGCATATTTCACTACACAATGTTCTAGACTCATACCAATATCCTTAACCATTTCGATCTTTTCTATCCACTCGCTAATCTATTCCACCCTTTACCATCAGTAAACTATTAATAATTCCCTTAACACAATCAACAGACATATCCTTCATACCGGATCTAATTCATTACGACTACTATTCATGTTTAGTTTATAACTAATACTTGTAGTCATAATAGTATTCGGTGGAACATTATCACTTTTAGTAATACCACCAAGATTTGAAATATTCATATTCATGTGATTGCTCGATCTACAATCTTGCGATCACATTTGCATCAACACTAGCAGTGATCTGTGATACGACATTCGGTATCATCATCTGCTATCTTTGAGCAATCAACTGAATCATATCAATCTCCATCATTGGAGTTACTCTTTTTATGTCATTCTGCCGTACTCATCCCGTACGCAGTAATCAATACTAATCTCACCGTATAACTCGTTACAAGCTCAATCATGACAGCAGGTACACATACACACCAAATATTATCATACATATTACACATATCAGTATCTAATATATATGTCCCACAAATATAATAACATATGGACTTAACCTGACGTCGGTTAACGTTCAAATATGTTTCATAACCCTTGTCACCAACTGACGTATAGATCTTTCTCAACAAAGATTAATGTTTAACAGGCTTGATTTCAATATCCTTCTGCATGTCATCATAACCGATACATGCTCACCGTGAGCACCAAACGATTACGTACCACGGAGTTATAATATCCGTGTCTATTTGTATATCCGGCATACACGGTATACCATCTACGAACGAACAACCAACTATGCTATAATGACTCCAACACCTCTTTGTGTATGGGTAATCATTCTATTCGAGCATACATGGGCGTAGGCATCTAACGGATATAAGGATAACATAGGGAGTTGCAAGGTTCAAGGTAATCGCGCAACATGGGTTGCCTTCAAATATTATTAATTACTATTATGGGAAACTCTATCACTTGCTCAGTCAATGTCCTCAGGCGTTCTAGGTTCGTTGAAATCGGTAATTCTCGATCTGGAGGTGGTATGACTCATATGTTTGAGAGTGAGAAATACATATATATTTCTATATATTATTTTTATCTGCTGATTTATTATCAAATTTATTATTATTATTATTTTATTTATTTATTTACCTTAATGGAATAAGAATGGGTTCAGGTACGGATCCGTCCGTACGTGAGGGTCGACGGTTCGGGTGAACATCTGGGGTTATTAGGATATATGGTACCGGTGTTGGTAGGGTAAGGGATTCATCAATTTTGGTTGGGAGTGACGGTTACTAGATATTTCTGGTTAATGTCAAACGGGAGATCTAACTTGGTACTATCATAATTATGACCCGATAGGTCAGACTCATCATCAACCGATGCTCTTAGAAATTTCAGCATCCTCGGTACTTTTATTATTTCATCCCCCGGTTCCTTATCCGGGTCCCATTTCTCAATACATGTTCCCACAAGATATGCACGTATATATATATACACATTAGCACACATAAATAATATTATATACTTTACACATATGTTGCCATTTTTACCTATTAATGTACCCCGTGACTTCCCCTGAATTCCCTCGTGCGGACAAGTCTGTTATTATGTTTTTTTGGGTAAAGGGATTCACCCGGTTAAATGCATTCCACACAATCAAAAAGTACAAGTAATATGACAGAGTGCCATATTAGTTCTCATGTATGACATGCCATACAAGAGTAAACAAACCAAAACCACCAAACATTGGTAAACACAGCCAAAGCTTACACAAGAACAATGTAAATAAACAAAACTAAAACAAATCAACCATTATCATCAATCTGGTGGGAAACTCCCCGCGGAAAGTGCCAATCCTCGAGAACCCGATTAACCCGTTCAGAATTCTTGAACTTTAGAGTCATAAGCTTTAGGCGCGTCCCCCTAATGATTTCGTCCGCAACCATCTTCGGAGTCTTCAAAGAGTTCTTGAAAAGCCGGTTGTTTCGCTCCTTCCAGATAACGTAAACCGAAGCCCCAAATAGCAGCCGATTAACAACATTTTCAATAGAGTTGGACATTCCAAATTGAGACACATATTGAAGAATATTCGCCCAACCATTCCTACATCCCTGAAACTTCCCTTTCATTCTTACAATACTCCAAACCTCAGCAGAGAACTTACACTCAAAGAAGAGGTGGTTACGAGAATCCGGCTCTCCATTACAAAGAGGGCAGCTATACAAGTTATAATTTGGATACCCACCAATTTTCCATCCCATAATACGATTCTGCGTGCTCAACCTATCATGAAGCACAATCCACAACATAAAGGAGTGTTTTGGAACACATTGAGAGAACCAAACAACATGCACCCAAGACACCTTATCAGCCGGTCTCCGAATAAGATTCCAAATTCCAGACGCCGAGAAATTCATTGAAGTCCCATTCTCATCCATTACCACGATCTTGTCCCTCTCATCCGGACAAATGCTGACTTCTTTTAGGTTCAAAAGAATTGGATACCTCAAAATCCAATCAGGCGGCCAACCCCAGTTATTATGATGAACAACATCACTGACACAGGTCTCTAAAGACAAGCCAGCACGATGAATAGCTCTAGGGTTAATATATTCAATTAAAGGACAAATCTCATCCCACTTATCATACCAAACTGAAGTAGATCTCCCATTCCCAATTTCATGCCATATAAATTTTCTAATCTGAGGACGGAACTGAAGAATTTTCCTCCATCCCCACGTACACGAGTTAGGAATCTGCAAGCTCCAAAAATTTCGCCCCTTCATTTTATACTCATAAATCCATTTAACCCACAACGAGTTACGCACATTGATTAAGCTCCAAATATGATAAACCAGCAGAGAGTTATTGACATCCCGTATACGCCGGATACCCAAACCACCTTCACACTTCGGCCGACACACAATATCCCAAGAGACTTTATGCTTTCCCTTATTTTGACCATAATCCCAAAGAAAGTTTTTAATCCGTTTCTCAAGATCAGCAATAAGTCTAGAAGGGAGAGAAAACACAGCAGCCCAATAAATATATAAAGACGAAAGAACAGACCTGACCAGCTGCAATTTACCCGCAAAAGATAAAGTTTTATTCTTCCAATCTCCAATCCGACTATCCATACAGTCCAGCAACCTCTTACAATCCCGGTAATTTAACCTCGTGGATATAAGAGGAACCCCCAAGTATTTAACCGGGAGCCTTCCTTCAACAAAGGGCATAATATTCAAAATACCACCTTTAACACGGTCCGGGACATTACAGAAAAACGCGGTACTTTTCGGAACACTCGGAGTAAGCCCGGACATATCTTTGAAATCATTCAGAGCCCCCATAATAATTTTAGCAGAATTCACATCACCACGAGCAAACAGGAACAAATCATCCGCAAAGCAAATGTTGATAATATTTAACTTTTCACAACATCGATGAAAGCGGAACGATCCATCAATACGAACCTTTCGATGCAGAATCAACGTGAGAGCTTGCATAACCAGCGTGAAAATATAAGGGGACATCGGATCACCCTGTCTCAGACCTCTTTTACCACTAAAGAACCCGTGTAAATTCCCATTAACTGCTATCGAAAAAGAAGAAGTGGTTATGCACTCCATTATCCACTGAATCATCTTATCGTGGAAACCATACCCAAAAAGAATATCACGTATGAAGTCCCAACTGACCGTATCATAGGCTTTCTGGATATCAACTTTAAAAGCACATCTAGGCGGACCTGTATTAGTGTGGTAATTATGCATTAATTCTTGGGTCAAAAGGATATTATCAGAAATCCTACGCCCAGGCACAAACGCTGACTGATTAATATCAATTAACGACTCCAACCCCTTCATCATACGAACCGAGATAATCTTGGTAATGCATTTATATAAAGTGTTGCAGCACGAGATGGGACGAAAATCATTCGGAGTCACAATATTAGTCACTTTAGGAATAAGGGCAATAATGGTGTGGTTTACCTGTTTAAGGAGACTTCCTCTGCTGAAAAATTCACGAACCGCCAAACACACATCTTTCCCAACAATATCCCAAGAACTCTTGAAAAAGGCCGAGGAAAAACCATCAGGTCCCGGCGCTTTGGAATTCTCAATAGAGAAAACCGCATCCTTGATTTCCAAATCGGAGATAGGTCTAATCATAAACTCCGCCTGGGAGGCCGAGAGTTTAGTAGTAAACATCTGATTATCCAGTTTCCTCAATGGTTTCAAATCAGAGCCAAAGATGTTCGTAAAATGATTAACAAACACCGAAGGAACATCCAATCCCTCAAATAAACGGCCCTGAGCATCACTTATAATATCAATGCGACCCCTATGGTTTCGCATTTTCAAAGAATTGTGAAAGTATGCAGTGTTAGAGTCACCAAGCTTTAACCAATCAAATTTAGCCTTTTGTTTAAGGAATTCTTCCTCATCCTTAGCCGCCTCATGATAAGCCTTAAGATAATTACTCTGTTCCCGAATCAACTCCAAATTAGTAGGGTCAGTGTCAAGGCGGGTTTGACAAGCATCCAGACGGGTTCTTAGGTCAGTAACTATCTTATGGAGATTGCCTTGCCGGTACAGCAAAGAACGAATAGGGTGTTTTAAGTTCTGGAGTTTCTTTACCACGCGAAACATGTGATACCCGTTCACCTCAATATTCCAGCCTTTAGCAATAATATCATGATAACCCGGTTTTTCAATCAAGAAATTAGGGAATTTAAACGGTTTAGGCTTACCTTTAATAAGAGAGGGGAATTTCAATAGACATGGAGAGTGGTCTGAAATCCGGTACGGAAGGAACACCGCCGAAGAATCATTAAAAATCTCCAAGAATTTAGAGTTTCCCATCACCCTATCAAGCTTTTTAAAATGGCCCATACCCGTTTTCGGTTTATTGCTCCAAGTGTATTTGAGTCCGACCCCCTTTATATCCTCAACTTCAATGTTGTTAACACAATCACGAAAATCAATCATTCCAGTAGAAATTTTGGAAGAACCATGCAAGCTGTCTTCCAAACTAAGAGCACAATTAAAATCACCAAGTAAAGCCCAAGGTTTATCACGAGTGAGTTGTTTATGAACAAGAAGATTACGCCATAACTCCCTTCTTTTCAAATAACAATTCTCAGCATACACGAAAGAACCATACATCACCTTGCAATCAAGCTTAAACTTTAACTGAACGTGAAGAACCTGATTCGAATAATCAATAACCATAAGATCAACCAAATCCGTATTCCACCCCACAATAATCCGAGTACCTTTATCACAAACACTACCATTGCTGGTCCAATCCCAATTATTACAGATCTTCTTACAAACATCAAAAACCGCGTTTAATTTGACGTGAGACTCAAGAATAGCGCATACCTGAATATTATTATCTTGTATTACCTTACGAACCTCTTTTTGTTTAAGAGGGCGGTTCAACCCTCTTATATTCCAAGTGGCGATGGTACCCATTAAACACCCAATTCACCGGGTATGCTTGCACCCTCAGAAAAAATATCCGCTTTCATAGCTTTAGCCACATCCGTAAACAACTCCTCCACATCATCATCATCTTCATCACTTTCCGACTCGTCCGCCAACTTACCAAACCTGTTACTGGTTTGGACAGTATGATTTTCCTTTAACTGGACCCCCTTAGCCATGGAAGTTGTAGGTTTACCCACAGGATAATTATTGTCTTGTTCTTGAGCGGATGGTTTATTTATAGTTTGTGGCACAGCAGGTTTAACCACCGGTCGGTAGACAAGATTATGTTTCTTGATTTGCGTATTAACTTTTTTCTTTCCCTTCACCCTCTGGAAACCATCATCTTTAGTGACTTTCGTTTGTTCGTCATTTAACTTTCTATCGTGAACTTGTTTCGGGCACTGGGCGTTCGAATGGCCAAACACCTCACATAAAGAACATCTGGGGGGCTCCCAATCATATTCAACTTTAATCTCCGAGATCTTATTTGTCTCCCCCCACGTATCCGGAACAGCAACAACAAGCTTCCTTTTAATCTCCTGATTTGCATGGAGCTCAACCTGTACTCTAGCAAAACTACTTCTTCCCCACGATTCCTTACACATATTAGCAGTATAAGAGTCCATACTTATCGGATCCCCAATTCTTGACGCGAGCATACTTAGACCCTCCTCAGTAAAGGCACCCAGGGGAATGTTTTGTAATTTGACCCAAACCGGAACAGACCGTACATCCTCCTTCTCCAAATCTGACTCCATAGTCCAAATTTGGAGAATAATGGGAACATTCCTAATCATCCAAGGACCATCCTCAATCAACTTCATCATCCCAGCTTCCGTATGGAACTTGAAAAAGAAAAACCCTTTTGCATTCATCATTAGTCTCGTAAGCCCATATTTGTTCCAATTTTTCTTAGCAAAATCCTCAACAACCGGAAAAGGGAGTCTATTACCCAAAAAATAGCCAAACAAAGTATTATTAAACCTCTCTTTAACTTTCTTGACAGAATCAACCGGTATAACCACATCAACTCCATCCATCGTTGATTCAACATTTACTTTTCTTAAAGTTGCCTTCGATGTTTTGTTTTCAAGTTGAACAACACTCATGTAGGAAGGCTTTGAATTTTCCATATGTTTTTCCTTCCCTACATCCCTCTGAATATTAGACGATTCAGCTCCAACCACCTTATTTTCATTCGGAACAAAAGCTGAACAACCCTTATCTTGTTGACTCTTTAGCGAACCTGATCCAATACCCTTGTTATCGCTCAAGCAACCACTAGCTTTGTTCCCCACTGCTGAACAACCACCAACATTATGGATAACGTCATTTAACGGAGCAGTGAATGTAGTGTTTGCAGCAAACGAACCAAAAGAACCCGTAACAATAGGGTTTCCCGAAGAACCAGTTTTCAGAACCCCCCTACGAGGGGGAGCCCCATCAATGTTCGTTACCCGATTCGCTGGAAACCCATGTATAACCTGATCAACAGAACCAATGCCACCCTTTTTCTCCATGCAACCCCAATAAAAATCCAGCCAAGATACCCCAAAATCAATATCAAGATCAAGATCAATAAATAAGGAAACACGAATTAGCCAAGATCAAACCAAATCAAGAACAATATCTCACTCACAATAAACCAAATCAGCCAAGAACAAGATCAAAAACAAGATTCGGCCAAACCAAGATCAAGATCAAGATCAAGAACAAGGTCCGCCAATAACAAGATCAAGATCAAGATCAAGAGCAAGATTCAGCCAAGAACAAGTTCTCACGTAACAGCCAAGAACGAAGAAACCAAGAACAAGATCAAGAACCAATAACAAGAACCTTAATCCAGCCGAATCCAAGAAACCCAAGCCAGCCGAATCCAAGGAACCAAGAGGAGAATGGAACCTTAATCCAAATCTGCCCAAAGATCCAAGATCTAACAACCCCAAGAACGAACAAGATCAAGAAATAAGAAACAACCCTAACCTTGAAAACCACAAGATCCTTAATCAATTAATAGGGTGTTATCGATCTAACTAAACTATAACAATAGCCGTGATCAATAACAAACCTACTAAGCAATCAGAACCAAGGATTGGAACAAGATTAGAGCAACAAAAAACCCAAGGAAAGCCAAAAACCCTATGCGGCCGATCGCATAGGGTTAGACACCAAAATCGCCTTTCCTAGAGAGAGAAACTATTTAATATATCTAGTTAAAGTTTAAGAAACTTGAACATAGTCTGTTATTATGTTCCGGACCATAACAACTCACTTGTCCATCCAAGTTCATCCAGACCTCGTCACTATAAATTATTAGTTGATATTCAGATCCTATAATACTTGAGCTACTGGTTATATTTTAGGTATCTTTTAAAGACATCCTAATTCTTTTATAACCAATGGCTCTGATACCAAGTTCTGTAACACCCCACAACCGCAGCGGAAACGTAAACGGGATGCGACAGACACCTCTGATATCAACCACATTGTTTATAAAGAAAACTGAATGCATTAATATACTTCAAAATTTCATTATCTCGTATTTCATTACCGTCTAGGTGATACACACATCATACAACACGATACATAATTCTATCTGTTATAATGTTTCCTAACATCCCGCACGCAAATCTTACACACATCAAGCACTTAGCACGTAAGCAATCACTTCATCTTAATTGTACCTGAAAAGCATGTGAGAAAACGGGTCAACTACGAATAGTTGGTGAGTTTCACAATTTTAGTAAACCATGATAAATCCATATCATAATATAATATTATCTGGGGACACTGTTAACCCAGTACTGTACTCACTCCCGGGACAATGTTACCCCGGAAACACTTCTAGGGACCCCTGGGGACACTGTTAACCCAGTACTGTACTCACTCCGGGGGCAATGTTAACCCGGGAACACTTCCAAAGACATCTGGGGACACTGTTAACCCAGTCCTGTACCCATTCCGTACGATTCCCGTACAATCAAATATTTATAAATACACGCAAATCCATGCGTTCAGTATGTACTTAAACATTTAAATAATAACATGCTTTCCGCCCCGGGAAAATATTTAAAAACAATTCAGAAAAAGGGGCTCGTGAAACTCACCTTAGCACATGCAAGCAGGTAACAACAATCATTATCAATTAACGCGTCCAATCTGTAATATGATCCCTAAGATCGTTATTATACACTTATTGTTTATATAATCTTTTAACCGTATCAACTGGTACATCTGGGGACACTGTTAACCCAGCACTGTACCCGTTCTGGGGGCAAGGTTAACCCAGAAACACTTCTCCGGACTCTGATTGTGATGTCGTTTAGAGTTCAATGGTCACAACTACTATTAGTCGTTTTTCTCGTTTTGCGTGCCTAGCACGGTTATCTGTTTTTATGTTTCAAAAATGAGTTTGGTCACACACGACCCGAAAATAGTGGATGACTGATAATTTAATTAAAGATGTGAAATTATAGCTCGGTTTAGACGTCCCGATTGGCCGCGGGACCCGTTTCCGTCTTTGGCGTACCTGAAACTGTTAAAATAGGTTAAAATTACTCAAATCATCCGAATTATTTTCGGATGATTTATTTTTACTTGTCTAACTCATTTATATGAAAATAGTTCATTTTTAGGGTTTTTATACACCAGTCAGCTCGCTTAAGCGAACTTCACCGGTTTACGCGTTTTAACTTTAAAAGTTTGATAATTAGCACAAATAATTATCCGTTTACTCTCGGATCTTGAAATTTTGCACAAATCACTTTTTAACAGTGGGGAATTTTATAAAAATATTTCCAGAATTAATTCTTATATTTAAAATTTATTTATCTATTTTTAAACACCATTTAAACACTAAATATGTCGTAAATACCAAACGATCTTAGAAAAATCCCAAATTTTTCCTGGATGTCCCCTGCCATCCACATAGTCCCCTGTAATTTTTCCAGAACCAAAATCTTCTTTTACATGCCATTTTTACTAAAACCGAGCTAGAACACCCTAGAACTCGTTTAACCGAAAAGCCTACTTAGACTTCTCCAACTGAACTCAAATTTTGTGTGTGACTTATACATGATATAAAAAGCTTATCTGCAATTTTCCAGAATTTTTCATGATATTTAACTATTTTTCACCATTTTTGGCCAAAACCGAGCATTAAATTCACCAAATATTCATCCTTTATCCAAAAATTACCAAATATTCACAGAACTCATATTTTCATGTGTTTAACACCTCTGTAAAATTTCATGACCTAACTCTAAAGCATCAACAATCTGTCCAAATTTCCCAAAACCGAACATAACCGAATATACCTTTCGTTTTCCGCCACTACAAGCTACAAACTCGTCTTTCCGCCTTATCTACCACTAAATACAGAGCCTACAAACAACATACCACAATACCAAGCAAGTTACACTCACGATCAAGCCATTTCTCTCATGGTTACGGTTATGATACGAAAACAAAGATTTAACCCGTAACAATTCGTTTTTGATTCGTTTAACTCCTTTCTTGGACCAAGATCCCTTGTATAACCCGTATACATCACTTGAGCACGCAAGAATCGGTTTTCATCTTAGAAACCTCATTTTCTTGCAAACAAACTCAAGAAACAAAGGTGGAAACGTAAATAACTCGACTTTTTACCTCGGTTTTCTTGACACAAGTCTCGGTTTTTGATCAAAGTGTGGAGAGGATTGATGGATGATGCCATGGCTTGTTGTAAAAAAAGAAATGAGGGGGTTATACCCTCACTTATTCCGATCGGGATTTAGGAGGGGTGGGGTGGGACCCACTTCTCCAATCTTAGCCACATGTTTGGATTTCGGAAATCCGGATAATGTTTTGGATAATCTGGTTCAGTTCGTTTTTCGGTTAAATGTTTAACTCGGCTTAAAACGAGGCTAAAACGGTCGTTTTTCGGCTTAAAAATGAAATTTATATAAAACTGATTTAAAAACTTCAAAAACTTAAACCATGACTTCCATTACCTTAAAACGTCATATTATTAGTTATTACGCATCTTTTTCGGCTTGATCGATCGTCTCTTGCTCGGTTTGGTATTAAAGGTTTCGTTTAACGTACCGACGTACTATTAAATCGAAATCCTTTTTCTGTGCTTTAATCCACTTATCCCGAAGCTTTAATACTTCGTAACATCACTAAATATCATATATCTCGTCTATAATTGAACCATCGATTCATTCGAGTTTCAATAACTATCGATCGTTTGATCGCATATTCAATACGGTGAATTTTATATTCACGTACAATCAATACAATGAACCATGTATTCTCGTATAATTACCATGGTAACTCATGTACCCGACATTACATATGACGTAACTAACGTCTACCGATTAGGGTATACCTGGTTTCGTCGGAATCGTTACATGCTATATCACTAGTTGATCCAAGAATCACCAATTTGATTATGATGTTTTGAGAGCGTTTTAGAAAAATAAAATGTATATGTGTGTGATGTGATATGGACGGCCAAAATGAAGAAAAGAAAGTTTTAACCTTCATTGTTATTTACTCATCATTACACCTTCATTTACACCCTCATTAAGTCATCATCAATTTGACTAAACTTTAGATAACTTTATTTTATTTAATTTGTGACTTGTTACATTTTATTATAAACATTTCCTAGTAATCATATGTTATGCACTTCTCTTTTGTTACTTATCATGTAATATATTATATGCTATGTTATTTAATTGTTCAATCTCTTACAACATATGGGTATGCAACAACTAATCATGTAACTTCTTAAGCATGTAACACAATTACGTCTATCACATATAATACATGTAACATATCATGTGTGACAAATTATTATAACATATAGAATGTGTGACAAGTTTGTTATTCTATTTATCAATAACTAGTCACCCTCACTTAGGTCACCAACGACACGACTACCTCAATGTATGCATTCATGACACTACATGTATAAGAGTTCCTTAACTTAGTTAACATAACTAACGGAGTTTACTGACACAGTCAACAAGATTTAACTGGGTTTAGTTAATGGAGTTAACTTGAAAATGCCGGGTGTCACATCATCCCCTTGTTGAAAGAATTTTCGTCCCGAAAATTGATATGCTACTAAGTACACCAGTCGACTTTCGTCTATATGTTTGATCTTAGTAAATTCAGTAGACTTCATGTCTATATGTTTGTTCACTGTACTTTCAGTACGTCAGTAGACTTTCAGTCTATATGTTTGTTCACTGTACATTTAGTTCGTTAGTAGACTTTCAGTCTATATGCTTGTGCACTAATATCTAGGCAGTGTTACTCGTATTTAAGCAAAATTTTCCATTTGCCACATCATCCCCTTGTTGAAAGAAATTTCGTACTCCAAATTTAATTATGATATACGGAAACTATAACCATAGTTTCTTGATAGTATAAGCGTCTGAACGCTTGACAGAATAAACAAATAGGAAGTGCTGAGACTAACGATTTTAATGTTGTTGGGACCAAACAAGATTCTATTATTCATTTGATTAGAGATATAAAAATAAACCGAAGGGTTTGTCATACGAATATCTGATCAATTTTTGTAAAAGTTGATGCATTCAACTACGAATTTTTAAGAGTTTAGGGAAACCATTTTGATATAAACATCCATTTGTAAAGAAATGGCAAAATTTCAAAAGTAGTAAGGGGTTGTGCCTCAATAGTTCAATCTCATTTCCAGATAAGCTTAGTAATAGCTACGCCTACCACTGCGGAAGAGATACAAATGTTAAGGATTTCCCGAATAAGGCTTATATAGCTCAAGGAGATGGTGGTTCATAAAGATGAATTTGTATATAAGAGCTTCATTTACCGATCAAGTCAGGCTATCAAACGAAGAATACTAATACATCTCGTTTCCTATTTTGGTCCATATGGTAATTTGAGTTCATGGAACTCAATAATGAGGAAGTTTGTATTAGGTTACAACATCCAAAAGATGTTGTTCATAAGATTCGGATCACTATTATGCTGATTAGCCAAGGTTGAGTTTCCTCTATTCCACATGAGGAATCATTAAGAAAATATACTACGTGCCCAATTTAACTATGATTTAGAAGTCCTTTGACTTTAGCTTAAACTATGGCAGCTAGCGCTCTTTTAATCAGGGAGGTATGGTTTATCGAATTAGATCGTTACTCAACATAGTTAAGGTAGTGAAGTTTCGTGAAACGATTGTGTTCAACATAAATTTTGAGGTTGATGGCGTGGACACAAAGGATTGGTGTCCCAAAACAAAGAAAGTGTTGATGAAATTGCTCGTACCAGAATTTCCATCAAAGTAATTTGGTTAAACTCAAAATTTCTCCACTTCTAAGATCACGGGATTTGGAGATACCAAAGGAGTTACTTTAAGTGATCGAAGTGAAAAAAAAAAAACAAGGTGAGTGTCAAATGCATTCGTTGAAAATTGATGCTTTATCAAGGTTTAAAAATAGGACGAGTTCCACTCCTAAACAGTGGAGTTAACCTTCCGGAAGGGTAAAATGCCATTTGAACCAAACAAGTCGGTGTTATAATCATTTTAACTGAACGCAGTCTAAAATTAGGTATAATTTTGAATATTCAGGAAATATCAAACACTTGCCATATTTGAAATTGAAAGAAATGGTCAAAGGTTAGTTTCTTTCCTCTTTATTTTTAATACCCATGATTATAGAGGATTGTGCATTTCCAGTCAAACGAATTATGATTACCCCAAATGGTGTTGCATCTGATAGGAGTTCGGTATAAATTAATAATGGAGATCATAGAAAATAGCTCCCATCTTCAATGAGGTTTTCTGATTGTTTGAAACAAGTCAGACGCCTTCTTATTTTTGTATTTGTCTGGCCTCAAAGGACATGATAAGGTTTTAGCCTAAAAGTATGTCGCTATCACTGAGAATGAGAGACGTTGTTCAACGTTAATGACGTTTAACCAAATGCATAATGCATATCCAATGGGTTATTTAATTGAGACTGGCCTTAACTAGTTCCAGGTATCGAAAGAAAAGACGGCATCAACTAGCTCGGTCAGCAGGTTTAGTCATTAGATCAGATGGGCAGCTAATGTATCTCATGTAGGAATACTAATCATCAGTCACAATGACACAACTTCCCCTGCCCTCCGCTCTAGCGGGCATTGTGGTTCAAGTCCAACATAGAACAAGGCATATTTAGAAAATATCTCTCCTAACGTGAGCGGATCGTTTATAGGTTTTAAGGTAGCTCTTATCTCCACCACTTTGGTGCGAATACCGATTCTGGTTAAAGAGAATATAACTATGCTCATGGTAGGAAAGTCGGTTAGTGATATCCACAACATCAACATACCGTTAGCGTTTATATATAGGGTGCACCGTAGCTAACTCACCACACTAATAGCACATCTTCGGTGGTTCTCATTACCAATCCTAACAAAACTGTATCTTCCTAGTGTCAAGTGTAACTGGTAATTTCTCTTCTCCACTTTAGGAAAGAAAAGATGAGTATATGTTTTCCATCTAAGATAGACCAATATGAATCCATATAAATACTTGGATGGATGGTTACTTGTCGTTCCTTGCGAGTTACAGATTTGAGGAGGGTTTTGATGATGAATGGTCGTTCACCAACTGACATGACTTATTCACGTTAACTATTTGGTCCTTATTCGTGCGGTATAGGGTACCATGGAAATAGAAATACGTTGTTTCTTAAACTTTGTTCCTATGTACAAATAGAAGTCATAATGAGGACACGGTTGTTCGGGTTTCATTCAAATTAAGGCTTGTCACGGTCGAAGTTATTATCGGAGGTTGATCGTCTATTGGATAGTATGTCCATCACTTTGTTGTTTATTTACTAGAAGAAAGTTCAACCATATGTCTTGTCAAGGCCATACTCGCTGTTCTATTGAAGTTTAGGTTTAGTATTTATCACATCGTTATGTGCATGCAAATTGATGGCATTAGCAGGTTCGAGCTTGTAATGAAGTCAAATGGGAAGAAATCAATTTAGTTTTCTTCACGAGGGAATTCAATAATACTTAGGCTATTCGGGGTTTCACTCAAACTAGGAAGAGTCAGTGCTGGAGGATTGTATCAAAAACCTATTTATTGTTACTATAGGCACATAAGATGAGTTACACCATCAGCCTTCACATACGATCAAGGCGTCACTTCAGACGATTAAGAATCATTGCTCTGGGGCCAATAACTTTCAAGGAAAAGTTGCATAGGGAATTCCCCAATCGTTAGGGAGTTGTCTTTAGAGCTATGGGTCGAGAGGAAGATTCAACGCTTTTTGAAGGGTTACATAACTAAATTACTGATTTCCATGAGAGTTGAGGTAGGACCATACTAGTAGCTAGTTCACGGGGTCAAGATGAGGCGAGTGATTAAAATTGTTTTTGAGAATGTTAGCCAAAGAGGGGTGTTAAAGAAGATATATCTCAAAGAGTTTTGTTATAGGGTTACGGTTCCATCCGTGCATAAGGTATTCCAATTTACAAGAGGTTCTTAAAACTTCGCATATACACTTGGGTTAGAGGTCTTGCCATGAAACGCTATAGAGGTTTGAATTCAGATTATTTTCATAAAAGGTTTGGAAAAGATATCTTAAGCTTGCCAAAATAACTTGCATATTGGTAACTAAAACATCAAATTTTATGAGGATCCATCTTCAATCGGCTAGTCGCTTCTACCGGTTATAGAACATATTATACAATTTCTACTAGTGTTGGACGAGTTAAGAGAGCTTCCAAGAATGGTGGAAACTTAGGTTTGAGATTCACGGACTATGACCGCACTATAGGATTCATCAGGATTCATATGCACCATAAATTATTATTAAGTGTGCACCCAAAATAATAATTCGGTTAACACGATTAGTCCAATTCCTCCCACCATGTGTCAAGTTGTCCCATAGTTTGGATTGCCAAGTACAAAATGATACTAATCATGAAAATGTGAGAAAAAAGACTTTTTATTGATCGTACATATATTAGTTCAGAGTTTCACCCAAAACTTTGGTTGGGAATAGATTATCCGAGTATTCACTCGAGTCGAACACACTAAGAGTTCAGCTTTACAGATGGCAGAAGAATACATGTTTGTGAAGCAAACATGCAATCTAAGTATGACTTAGACATAAGCTAGTAATAAAGTGAAGTAAGCATTTTTTTCCCTCTAAGTCAGAATAGACTTTAAGTGTACCATAAGCAAGATGTTTTCAGTTGAACAGTCAATCTACTCTTCCAGCAGCATCCACTAATGAAATGAGGGCGTGGCTCAGGAATGAAAATTATGGCATCTCAATGCCAATGAATTTCTATAAAAAAATGCCTTCAGGAGTCTTCCTCAAAGAGGTGTGTCTCACCCGAGACTCAAGTTTGGAGTGGAGTATGGCTAGCAAGTTTAGGATACTCAAGATGGTAGATAGATAAGAGACTCACTTCCGACATACCCAACTCTTGAAGAGGTTATACTCGTTTGGTGTTGCCCGTGCAAGGGCCTGAGATGACTCATCATTTTGGAGTATGGCATCTCACGTCGGAACCTTCACCCATTCTCACATCATTGGAGCCGAGGAAATACCGGCTTGAATATAGCAACGAAGTAAGCATATTCAAGTGTACCATAAGCAAGATGTTTATGGCATCCACTAATGAAATGAGGGCGTGGCTCAGGAATGAAAATTATGGCATCTCAATGCCAATGAATTTCTATAAAAAAATGCCTTCAGGAGTCTTCCTCAAAGAGGTGTGTCTCACCCGAGACTCAAGTTTGGAGTGGAGTATGGCTAGCAAGTTTAGGATACTCAAGATGGTAGATAGATAAGAGACTCACTTCCGACATACCCACTTGAGCACATCTTCAATGAGGTTTTCTGAAAGTTATTGGTCAAACGTGACAACAAGAGCGGTGTGCTCCTTATCCGAGGATAATGTTGTGGATGATGTCGACAACTCGTATGGCATTATAAAGTTAAGTGGTTATGTACTAACATACTACGTACCCCAAGTATAGAATAAATGTGTATGCAAATGCATGATTAATATGCTTGTCACAAATGAGTGCAGAAGCTAAGTGCGAAATCAATGCGGTGGGAATACGACGCGTACATATGCAGTGCATGCATGAATGAAATGTATGTCTGGGTTTGTAAGTGTTAAAACTGACACAAATCTTTGAAAACAGTTATAGACTGGTTTTTGAAAACAAACCTAGTTCACTATAACCAATGGCTTTGATACCAATCTGTCACACCCTCAATTTTCGACTAACGGGGTTTTACCGTGGGGCGCGTGACATAACAGGATCTTGCCATGTGTCATAAAGAACAACCAATTTATAATTGAAAATATTTAAATATTATTACTCATCATAAATGAGGTAAGTACATTTACAATAAAGTTGTTACATTTGCGGAAGCGTATAATTTATGAAAAAACACTTAAAAACCCAGAGTGCGTGTCAAGACGCCCAGACACAACATTTCATTAAAGACTCCCAGCATAATTCGATGCTTAGTGGGATCCATGTATCTTAGACTCATTTCAACTTCGCACGTGCACCTTAAACATCTGAGAAAGACATGCTAAAACGGGTCAACACAACGGTTGGTGAGTTCAAGGGTTTGAGTTTGAAAACAAGTTTGTTAAAAAAAACCATTTAGTAAGTAAGCGTTGTAAGTAATAAAGCATGGATAATGTATGCATTAGTAATACAGCTATTTAATTACGGTAGCAATCATGTTACATTAGTGTGAGTTCCATTGTGACCGAGGCTGACTTGTTCGTTTGTTTGCCACCCATGGAGTCTAATATAAGACTAGTGCATATTGCGTTCCTAGTAAATGAAACGCCCGGCGACTCCCTCAACCGAGAGCCCCGAGGGGGTTCGTCAAACCCAGTAGTACTACCTTTCTTTACCGAGCCAATGTACAATTGTTAAGGGGCCAATGTGCATGGGGGACTTCAGTTTAAGTTCACTATGTACACATGAGGTATTAAAAAGTCTACAATTATCCAAAAAGTTTGTATGTTGCATGCTTTCCCCCCAAAAGGAGTAAGTAAAAAGTTGGGTAGTGAAACTCACCTCGAATGCGGTTCAAACTGAAAGTCAACCGATTAAGTCAAAGTTGTTCTAGTGCCTAAATCGTACAAGCGCTATAAGTATTCGCTAAGTGATTCATAGAACCCTTAGTATGCAAACAATTCCCTTGTTTATTTGAAGTTTGAATTTTTTGAAGACTTTTGCCAAAGTTTGACTTTTTTTGACTTTGACCAAAGTTTGACTTTCGTTTGACTTTTAATGAAAAGGTCCAAGTTGTTGACCGTTGACTAAAAAGTCCATGTCTCGATAACCGAAGACTAAAATTTGAGTTTTATTGACCGTTGACCAAAATGTTGACATTTGACCGAAATGTTGACCGACGGTTCAAAAGGTTGACCGTCGACCCGTTGGTGACTTTTTACCAATATTCTAGACTTCGAATAATTACATGATGTTCCTTGTCACAAATTAACAACAATCTAGTAATGTGCACTTAGCCACCTTTCATACAATCATATGACTAAGTCTAACTTCTACCACTTTCAACACTTCACATGTAAGACTAACCACTTAGTCGAATAGTTCTAAGTTGACCCATGAAGTCAAAATTCAATTTACCACAATCAATCTATTACAAATTACAATTATTTTTACTAACCAATATGTTGATCATCCTTAACAAGTTTTCAATCATCAAAACTGATTTTTCCAACCAACCAAAATTTGTGATTAAACTACCAAATAATTCACACATATTCTATCAGGCATTAGGTATAACATATATTTTTCTTAAAATTTTCCAACTCACAAAAATATACAGAATATTCACACTCTACAACATAACCTAATTTCAGTCTCTATTTTGACACAGCAATACAAAATTATTTGAAAAAAATTATATATTTTTCCAATTGATACAAGACCAATTGGATTAGATTCATACATAAATTTATAACATTCCAGAAGTGGAATCACCCACATATCTATTTTAAATCTCATGTTATATAATTTACAACACAGCTCAGAAAATTTCTCTTTCAATCAGGATTGCAACCCGATTTGGTTAATTAATAAACACTAGTCAAACAAAGTCCAAAAATTATGATTCTTGAATTTTTGAAAACTAGATTCAATGTACTTAATCATAGTATAAAAAATCAATCATAAATACCAACTTATCATCAAGTTATTCAATCTACAATCTAAAACACAGAATCTGTCAACAAGCAGATTCAAACCAAAAGTCAGAAAAATCATGATTCTTATATCCTTATGATCTTTAATCATCAAGGAGCTATTTTCTATAACAAAATCTCGTGTATTTCATCATTTTACTGATTTATAAAATAATATTTATGTACAAAAGGTTTCCATATTTTCTTTTATGACAAGACACACAATTTCTTTTAAAACCATCAAACTTGATCATATTTTAATTTCTTATGATTTCATGTGCTTGGATACTCAATCCCACAATCCCAAATCAAAGAAACATAAACAAAATAGATATTAACATACTTACCTACTTGCTTGATCAATGCTATATCACTAGTTGATCCAAGAATCACCAATTTGATTATGATGTTTTGAGAGTGTTTTAGAAAAATAAAATGTATATGTGTGTGATGTGATATGGACGGCCAAAATGAAGAAAAGAAAGTTTTAACCTTCATTGTTATTTACTCATCGATCCAAGAATCACCAATTTGATTATGATGTTTTGAGAGTGTTTTAGAAAAATAAAATGTGTATGTGTGTGATGTGATATGGACGGCCAAAATGAAGAAAAGAAAGTTTTAACCTTCATTGTTATTTACTCATCATTACACCTTCATTTACACCCTCATTAAGTCATCATCAATTTGACTAAACTTTTGATAACTTTATTTTATTTAATTTGTGACTTGTTACATTTTATTATAAACACTTCCTAGCAATCATATGTTATGCACTTCTCTTTTGTTACTTATCATGTAATATATTATATGCTATGTTATTTAATTGTTCAATCTCTTACAACATATGGGTATGCAACAACTAATCATGTATCATCTTAAGCATGTAACACAATTACATTTATCACATATAATATATGTAATATATCATGTGTGACAAATTTATTATAACATATAGCATGTGTGACAAGTTTATTATTCTAGTTATTAATAACTAGTCACCCTCACTTAGGTCACCAACGACAAGACTAACTCAATGTATGCATACATGACACTACATGTATAAGAGTTCGTTAACTTAGTTAACAGAACTAACGGAGTTTACTGACACAGTCAACAGGATTTAACTGGGTTTAGTTAACGGAGTTAACTTGAAAATGCCGGGTGTCACACATATGGACCTCTTTGGTCTAGTTCATGTTCTGAGTCTCTCTTGCAGCTCTGATTGTCTCGTTATTACTGATGACTACTCACTTTTTACTTAAGTGTTTTTCTTGTCAAATAAGAGTGAAACTATAGAACTGATCAAGAGGTTCGTGGTGCTTATGGAGAATCAGCTTAACCTGAAGTTGAAGGGCATTCGTTGCGACAATTGTAAACAATTCAAGAATGCTTCGTTGAATTATTTTTGTTCAAAAAAGGGAGGGGTGCTTCGTAAGTACAGTTCAGCTCGGACACCGCACCAGAATGGTGTGGCTGAAGGAGAAAAATGACTCTTATCGAGGAGGCAAGGACCATGTTGTGTGATCTTAAATTGCCATTATTCTTCTGGGCAGAAGCTATAAATACGGCATGCTATGTTCAGAATCGGGTGATAGTCTACAAGTCCATTTTAGAGCTTTTGGTTGCCCATGTACTCTACATGGGAGAAATCGGTAATGGGAGATCTACTTATATGGCATGAAATCGGTAATGGGAGATCTACTTCAGTTTGGTATGATAAATGGGATGATTTATGTCCTTTAAGTGATTATATTAACCCGAGAGCAATACATGGGGCTGGTTTGACTTTAAAGACCTGTGTCAATGATGTTGTTCATCATAATAACTGGGGATGGCCGCCTGATTGGATTTCGAGATTCCCAATTCTTTCGAACTTAAAGGAGGTGAGTATTTATCCGGAAAAAAAGGGACAAGATCGTGGTAATGGATGAGAATGAGACTTCAACGAATATCTCGGCTTCAGGAATATGGCAACTTCTTCGAATACCGGCTGATAAAGTTTCTTGGATGCATGTTGTTTGGTTCTCTCAATGTGTTCCAAAACACTCCTTTATGTTGTGGATTGTGCTTCATGATAGATTAAGCACGCAGAATCGTGTAATGGGGTGGAAAATTGGTGGGTATCCAAATCATAACCTGTATTGCTGCCTTTTATGTAATGGAGAGCCGGATTCTCGAAATCATCTCTTCTTTGAGTGTAAGTTCTCTTCTGAGGTTTGGAGTATTGTCAAAATGAAAGGTAAGTTTCAGGGGTGCATGAATGGTTGGGCGAATATTCTTCAATATGTGTCTCAATTTGGAATGTCCAACTCTATTGATAATGTTATTAATCGGCTGTTACTTGGGGCTTCGGTTTACGTAATTTGGAAGGAACGAAATAACCGGCTTTTCAGGAACTCTTTGAAGACTCCAAAGATTGTTGCTGACGAAATCATTAAGGGTACTCGCCTAAAGCTAATGACACTAAAGTTCAAGATTTCTGAACGGGTCAATCAGGTTCTCGAAGATTGGCATTTTCCGAGAGGAGTTTCCCACCAAATTGATGATAATGGTTGATTTGTTTTTGTTATGTCTGTTTCTTTGGTTCTTGTGTAGGCTTTAGCAGTGTTTACCATTGTTTGGTGGTTTTGGTTTTGCTTACTCTTGTATGGCATGTCATACATGAGAACTAATATGGCACTTTGTCATATTACTTGTACTTTGTTGGTTGTGTGGAATGAATTTAACCGGGTAAAACCCTTTACCAAAAAAAAAAATGTACTCTACTGAATCTTGAGTATACTCCAAAATTTGGTGCCAAAGCTGATGACTGTTATTTTGTTGGTTATGCTCGTCATACTGCCTACAGAGTCTACAATAAGTCAATCAAGCAGATTTTATAAAAATATGATGTTCGTTGATTGGAAGAGAACGAGACTGATGCCCGTGTTGGTCCTGACTGGCTATTCGATTTCAATGAACTCTTCGAACCGTTCAATGTGCTTCCGGTTACTAACACAGAAACTTCAAATGGTGCTACCGTAGATGCTGAGAAGGAAGATCTACATGTCGTGTCTCATATATCTCCAGTGTTGGATGATGATCTCTCAGAATCTCTTGATATCACTCCACCTGTGTCTGAACGTCAATCAGAAGATGTTACTGAAACTGTGTCCTCACCAATCTCTTCAGAAAAGACTCCAATTGTTGAGGGGGAGAGTCATATTCGTCAAATTTTCGGGAGCACTTTGATTCCCGATGTTATTCTGAATGAATATGTCGCCAGCACCTCGTACTCACATAGTACGGTGACCTCTGGATGGAAGAATTCTCTCACTGGAGTTGATGAAAATATGTCAAACCTACCCTCTACCGGCGTTTTCCCGAACAATCAATTCTATCAAAAAATCAGCGAAATCACCCAATTGAGAACGTCATTGGTTCTCTAGAAACAGGCGTGTCCACCAGAAGTCAGACAGGACACATAAACAGCTGCTTGTTTTTCTTGTTTTATTTCTCAAATTGAGTCAGAAACCGGTGGAAATGGCTCTTCAAGAACCAAGCTGGGTGGATCCTATGCATGAAGAGTTAAATCAGTTTCATAAATTGAAGGTATGGAGATTGGTTGAGCTGCCAGTGGGAAAGAAAGTTCTAGACACGAGATGGGTTTTCCGAAACAAGCAAGATGACACAGGAGTTATTGTTAGAAACAAGGCACGGTTCGTCATTCGTGGTTTTCGACAGGTTGAAGGTTTAGATTACACTGACGTTTATGCTCCAATAGCTAGACTTGAGGCCATTCGATTTTTCTGGCTTATGCGTCATTCATGGGTTTCACAGTGTATCAGATGGATGTTAAGACCGCGTTTCTGTATGGCGAAGTTAAAGAAGAGATTTATGTGGATCAGCCACCGGGGTTTGTAGAGTCTAAGAATCCCACTCATGTCTACAAGTTATATAAAGCGTTGTATGGGCTTCATCAGGCTCCTCGGGCATGGTATGCTATGTTGACGGCTCATATTCTAGGTCATGGTTATAAAAGAGGAACCATTGATCAAACTTTGTTCCTTAGTGACAACGTTTTTGGGGTTGCAGGTTCGTCAGAGTTTTACGAGAATTTTGCTGCATCAAGGAAAGTATGTTGAAGACATGCTAGCTAAATTTGAATTTCAAGATTCCAAGAATGCTACCACTCCTATGGCGGAAAGGCCTCACATGTCCTCTGATCCTGAAGGAAGTCCCGTCGATCAAACGTACTATAGATCGATGATTGGGTCCCTGATGTATCTCACCACCAGTCAGTCATCCTGATATCATGCTCGCTGTCTGCCAATGTGTCCGCTTCCAGGCTAACCCTAAACTTTCTCATTTAATTGCTGCTATACTTTCTCAAAGACCGAAGTTAGGTCTTTGGTATCCCAAAAACTGAGATTTTGATCTTTATGCTTTTGCTGATAGCAATTATGGTGGAGATGACATAGACAGGAAATCCACATCTGCCGGCTGCCAGTTTTTAGGCGATCGTCTCATCTCCTGGCAATGCAAGAAGCAACAAACAGTATCTACATCAACTGCCGAGGCTGAATATGTTGTTGCGTCAGCTTGCTGTTCACAGGTTATCTGGATACAAAATCAACTGCTGGATTACGGTTTGGAATTTCTTGACACTCCTATCTTTTGTGATAATGATGCTGCTATCGCAATCATTAAGAATCCGGTTCAACACTCAAAAACCAATCAAATCGATATTAAAATACATTTTATTCGCGACTATTACGGCCGGAAATTGATTCATCTTGAGCAAGTTCACACTGATAATAACGTGGCGGACTTATTCACTAAACCGGTCGGAACAACCAAATTTAATGTGCTTGTGAGTTTTCTTAAAATGTTTCGTTTCGAGGATTGAGTCTTTCTGAGAATAAATCTGTACATATTTTATAAATTTGCACATATTAAGGGGGAGAAAAAAATTAAAATTCAAAAAGAGTGTGTGTGTTTATTAAAAAAAATTTGTGTTTTTCTTCTCAAAGGTTGCCTATTTACTCTTGCTTAAAATTATGTCGGTTGCTTCAGTTGGAAGGACATATACTTGTATATGTTTGGTCCTATGATCTATTCATAGATTCACGGGATAGCCATTCACCTAAAGATTGAAAGCATCTGGGGCGATTGCGATGTGGTTTTGTTTTCTTTTAAATTCTTTCACTTAAAATTATGTCGGAATTTATAAGTTGGAGGGACATGTATTATCAAATGTGTTTGGTCCTGTTAACCACTTGTGGACATACGGGATAGCCATTTACCTGAAAACTAAGAGTGAATGGGGTGACTGAGTTTTAAAATGGTGTCTTCTGTAATGTTGAGTCAAGAATTTGACATGATATGACTTAAGGGAGATTGAAATCTTCTCAACACTCCTCAGAAATAGCTAAGTAAGGATACCGAGAACTTCCGACATACCCAACTCTTGAAGAGGTTATACTCGTTTGGTGTTGCCCGTGCAAGGGCCTGAGATGACTCATCATTCTCGATGATGTCGTTGCTATATTCAAGCCGGTATTTCCTCGGCTCCAATGATGTGAGAATGGGTGAAGGTTCCGACGTGACAACAAGAGCGGCGTGCTCCTTATCCGAGGATAATGTTGTGGATGATGTCGACAACTCGTATGGCATTATAAAGTTAAGTGGTTATGTACTAACATACTACGTACCCCAAGTATAGAATAAATGTGTATGCAAATGCATGATTAATATGCTTGTCACAAATGAGTGCAGAAGCTAAGTGCGAAATCAATGCGGTGCGAATACGACGCGTACACATATGCAGTGCATGCATGAATGAAATGTTTGTCTGGGTTTGTAAGTGTTAGTACTGACACAAAGCTTTGAAAATGGTTATAGACTGGTTTTTGAAAACAAACCTAGTTCACTATAACCAATGGCTTTGATACCAATCTGTCACACCCTCAATTTTCGACTAACGGGGTTTTACCGTGGGGTGCGTTACATACCAGGATCTAGCCATGTGTTATAACGAACAACCAATTTATAATTGAAAATATTTAAATATTATTACTCATCATAAATGAGGTAAGTACATTTACAATAATGTTGTTACATTTGCGGAAGTGTATAATTTATGAAAAAACACTTAAAAACCCAGAGTGCGTGTCAAGACGCCCAGACATAACATTTCATTAAAGACTCCCAGCATAATTCGATGCTTAGTGGGATCCATGCATCTTAGACTCATTTCAACTTCGCACGTGCACCTTAAACACCTGAGAAAGACATGCTAAAACGGGTCAACACAACGGTTGGTGAGTTCAAGGGTTTGAGTTTGAAAACAAGTTTGTTAAAAAAAAACCATTTAGTAAGTAAGCGTTGTAAGTAATAAAGCATGGATAATGTATGCATTAGTAATACCGCTATTTAATTACGCTAGCAATCATGTTACATTAGTGTGAGTTCCATTGTGACCGAGGCTGACTTGTTCGTTTGTTTGCCACCCACGGAGTCTAATATAAGACTAGTGCATATTGCGTTCCTAGTAAATGAAACGCCCGGCGACTCCCTCAACCGAGAGCCCCGAGGGGGTTCGTCAAACCCAGTAGTACTACCTTTCTTTACCGAGCCAATGTACAATTGTTAACGGGCCAATGTGCATGGAGGACTTCAGTTTAAGTGCGCTATGTACACATGAGGTATTAAAAAGTCTACAATTATCCAAAAAGTTTGTATGTTGCATGCTTTCCCCCCAAAAGGAGTAAGTAAAAAGTTAGGTAGTGAAACTCACCTCGAATGCGGTTCAAACTGAAAGTCAACCGATTAAGTCAAAGTTGTTCTAGTGCCTAAATCGTACAAGCGCTATAAGTATTCGCTAAGTGATTCATAGAACCCTTAGTATCCAAACAATTCCCTTGTTTATTTGAAGTTTGACTTTTTTGAAGACTTTGGCCAAAGTTTGACTTTTTTGACTTTGACCAAAGTTTGACTTTCGTTTGACTTTTAATGAAAAGGTCCAAGTTGTTGACCGTTGACTAAAAAGTCCATGTCTCGATAACCGAAGACTAAAATTTGAGTTTATTGACCGTTGACCAAAATGTTGACATTTGACCGAAATGTTGACCGACGGTTCAAAAGGTTGACCGTCGACCCGTTGGTGACTTTTTACCAATATTCTAGACTTCGAATAATTACATGATGTTCCTTGTCACAAATTAACAACAATCTAGTAATGTGCACTTAGCCACCTTTCATACAATCATATGACTAAGTCTAACTTCTACCACTTTCAACACTTCACATGTAAGATTAACCACTTAGTCGAATAGTTCTAAGTTGACCCATGAAGTCAAAATTCAATTTACCACAATCAATCTATTACAAATTACAATTATTTTTACTAACCAATATGTTGATCATCCTTAACAAGTTTTCAATCATCAAAACTGATTTTTCCAACCAACCAAAACTTGTGATTAAATTACCAAATAATTCACACATATTCTATCAGGTATTAGGTATAACATATATTTTTCTTATAATTTTCCAACTCACAAAAATATACAGAATATTCACACCCTACAACATAACCTAATTTCAGTCTCTATTTTGACACAGCAGTACAAAATTATTTGAAAAAAATTATATATTTTTCCAATTGATACAAGACCAATTGGATTAGATTCCTACATAAATTTATAACATTCCAGAAGTGTAATCACCCACATATCTATTTTAAATCTCATGTTATATAATTTACAACACAGCTCAGAAAATTTCTCTTTCAATCAGGATTGCAACCTGATTTGGTAAATTAATAAACACTAGTCAAACAAAGTCCAAAAATTATGATTCTTGAATTTTTGAAAACTAGATTCAATGTACTTAATCATAGTATAAAAAATCAATCATAAATACCAACTTATCATCAAGTTATTCAATCTACAATCTAAAACACAGAATCTGTCAACAAGCAGATTCAAACCAAAAGTCAGAAAAATCATGATTCTTATATCCTTATGATCTTTAATCATCAAGGAGCTATTTTCTATAACAAAATCTCGTGTGTTTCATCATTTTACTGATTTATAAAATAATATTTATGTACAAAAGGTTTCCATATTTTCTTTTATGACAAGACACACAATTTCTTTTAAAACCATCAAACTTGATCATATTTTAATTTCTTATGATTTCATGTGCTTGGATACTCAATCCCACAATCCCAAATCAAAGAAACATAAACAATATAGATATTAACATACTTACTTACTTGCTTGATCAATGCTATATCACTAGTTGATCCAAGAATCACCAATTTGATTATGATGTTTTGAGAGTGTTTTAGAAAAATAAAATGTATATGTGTGTGATGTGATATGGACGGCCAAAATGAAGAAAAGAAAGTTTTAACCTTCATTGTTATTTACTCATCATTACACCTTCATTTACACCCTCATTAAGTCATCATCAATTTGACTAAACTTTAGATAACTTTATTTTATTTAATTTGTGACTTGTTACATTTTATTATAAACACTTCCTAGCAATCATATGTTATGCACTTCTCTTTTGTTACTTATCATGTAATATATTATATGCTATGTTATTTAATTGTTCAATCTCTTACAACATATGGGTATGCAACAACTAATCATGTATCATCTTAAGCATTTAACACAATTACATCTATCACATATAATACATGTAATATATCATGTGTGACAAATTTATTATAACATATAGCATGTGTGACAAGTTTATTATTCTAGTTATTAATAACTAGTCACCCTCACTTAGGTCACCAACGACAAGACTAACTCAATGTATGCATACATGACACTACATGTATAAGAGTTCGTTAACTTAGTTAACAGAACTAACGGAGTTTACTGACACAGTCAACAGGATTTAACTGGGTTTAGTTAACGGAGTTAACTTGAAAATGCCGGGTGTCACACATATGGACCTCTTTGGTCTAGTTCATGTTCTGAGTCTCTCTTGCAGCTCTGATTGTCTCGTTATTACTGATGACTACTCACTTTTTACTTAGGTGTTTTTCTTGTCAAATAAGAGTGAAACTATAGAACTGATCAAGAGGTTCGTGGTGCTTATGGAGAATCAGCTTAACCTGAAGTTGAAGGGCATTAGTTGCGACAATTGTAAACAATTCAAGAATGCTTCGTTGAATTATTTTTGTTCAAAAAAGGGCCTGCTTCGTAAGTACAGTTCAGCTTGGACACCGCAGCAGAATGGTGTGGCTGAAGGAGAAAAATGACTCTTATCGAGGAGGCAAGGACCATGTTGTGTGATCTTAAATTGCCATTATTCTTCTGGGCAGAAGCTATAAATACGGCATGCTATGTTCAGAATCGGGTGATAGTCTACAAGTCCATTTTAGAGCTTTTGGTTGCCCATGTACTCTACTGAATCTTGAGTAAACTCCAAAATTTGGTGCCAAAGCTGATGACTGTTATTTTGTTGGTTATGCTCGTCATACTGCCTACAGAGTCTACAATAAGTCAATCAAGCAGATTTTATAAAAATATGATGTTCGTTGGTTGGAAGAGAACGAGACTGATGCCCGTGTTGGTCCTGACTGGCTATTCGATTTCAATGAACTTTTCAAACCGTTCAATGTGCTTCCGGTTACTAACACAGAAACTTCAAATGGTGCTACCGTAGATGCTGAGAAGGAAGATCTACATGTCGTGTCTCATATATCTCCAGTGTTGGATGATGATCTCTCAGAATCTCTTGATATCACTCCACCTGTGTCTGAACGTCAATCAGAAGATGTTACTGAAACTGTGTCCTCACCAATCTCTTCAGAAAAGACTCTAATTGTTGAGGGGGAGAGTCATATTCGTCAAATTTTCGGGAGCACTTTGATTCCCGATGTTATTCTGAATGAATATGTCGCCAGCACCTCGTACTCACATAGTACGGTGACCTCTGGATGGAAGAATTCTCTCACTGGAGTTGATGAAAATATGTCAAACCTACCCTCTACCGGCGTTTTCCCGAACAATCAATTCTATCAAAAAATCAGCGAAATCACCCAATTGAGAACGTCATTGGTTCTCTAGAAACAGGCGTGTCCACCAGAAGTCAGACAGGACACATAAACAGCTGCTTGTTTTTCTTGTTTTATTTCTCAAATTGAGTCAGAAACCGGTGGAAATGGCTCTTCAAGAACCAAGCTGGGTGGATCCTATGCATGAAGAGTTAAATCAGTTTCATAAATTGAAGGTATGGAGATTGGTTGAGCTGCCAGTGGGAAAGAAAGTTCTAGACACGAAATGGGTTTTCCGAAACAAGCAAGATGACATAGGAGTTATTGTTAGAAACAAGGCACGGTTCGTCATTCGTGGTTTTCGACAGGTTGAAGGTTTAGATTACACTGACGTTTATGCTCCAATTGCTAGACTTGAGGCCATTCGATTTTTCTGCCTTATGCGTCATTCATGGGTTTCACAGTGTATCAGATGGATGTTAAGACCGCGTTTCTGTATGGCGAAGTTAAAGAAGAGATTTATGTGGATCAGCCACCGGGGTTTGTAGAGTCTAAGAATCCCACTCATGTCTACAAGTTATATAAAGCGTTGTATGGGCTTCATCAGGCTCCTCGGGCATGGAATGCTATGTTGACGGCTCATATTCTAGGTCATGGTTATAAAAGAGGAACCATTGATCAAACTTTGTTCCTTAGTGACAACGTTTTTGGGGTTGCAGGTTCGTCAGAGTTCGACGAGAATTTTGCTGCATCAAGGAAAGTATGTTGAAGACATGCTAGCTCAATTTGAATTTCAAGATTCCAAGAATGCTACCACTCCTATGGCGGAAAGGCCTCACATGTCCTCTGATCCTGAAGGAAGTCCCGTCGATCAAACGTACTATAGATCGATGATTGGGTCCCTGATGTATCTCACCACCAGTCAGTCATCCTGATATCATGCTCGCTGTCTGCCAATGTGTCCGCTTCCAGGCTAACCCTAAACTTTCTCATTTAATTGCTGCTATACTTTCTCAAAGACCGAAGTTAGGTCTTTGGTATCCCAAAAACTGAGATTTTGATCTTTATGCTTTTGCTGATAGCAATTATGGTGGAGATGACATAGACAGGAAATCCACATCTGCCGGCTGCCAGTTTTTAGGCGATCGTCTCATCTCCTGGCAATGCAAGAAGCAACAAACAGTATCTACATCAACTGCCGAGGCTGAATATGTTGTTGCGTCAGCTTGCTGTTCACAGGTTATCTGGATACAAAATCAACTGCTGGATTACGGTTTGGAATTTCTTGACACTCCTATCTTTTGTGATAATGATGCTGCTATCGCAATCGTTAAGAATCCGGTTCAACACTCAAAAACCAATCAAATCGATATTAAAATACATTTTATTCGCGACTATTACGGCCCGAAATTGATTCATCTTGAGCAAGTTCACACTGATAATAACGTGGCGGACTTATTCACTAAACCGGTCGGAACAACCAAATTTAATGTGCTTGTGAGTTTTCTTAAAATGTTTCGTTTCGAGGATTGAGTCTTTCTGAGAATAAATCTGTACATATTTTATAAATTTGCACAAATTAAGGGGGAGAAAAAATTAAAATTCAAAAAGAGTGTGTGTGTTTATTAAAAAAAATTTGTGTTTTTCTTCTCAAAGGTTGCCTATTTACTCTTGCATAAAATTATGTCGGTTGCTTCAGTTGGAAGGACATATACTTGTATATGTTTGGTCCTGTGATCTATTCATAGATTCACGGGATAGCCATTCACCTAAAGATTGAAAGCATCTGGGGCGATTGCGATGTGGTTTTGTTTTCTTTTAAATTCTTTCACTTAAAATTATGTCGGAATTTATAAGTTGGAGGGACATGTATTCTCAAATGTGTTTGGTCCTGTTAACCACTTGTGGACATACGGGATAGCCATTTACCTGAAAACTAAGAGTGAACGGGGTGACTGAGTTTTAAAATGGTGTCTTCTGTAATGTTGAGTTAAGAATTTGACATGATATGACTTAAGGGAGATTGAAATCTTCTCTACACTCCTCAGAAATAGCTAAGTAAGGATACCGAGCACACTTGGACATCCGAGCAAGGTTTTACTTGTCCTAGCAAGGTATTTTGCCTATCGGGTAAGGTTATATTCTTGAAGTCTTCTTAAGTGATGATCCGAGCAAGGTTCACTTTGTCTAGCAAAGATGTTCTTCAAGTCGAGCATAATTTTCTTACTAGCAAACCCTTGACTAAACCAATCTTTTGAAGCCAAGTATTTGGAAGTTCTAGCATGGTTTGATTAATAAACAGTAGTCCGAGCATGCTTGTTGAAAGTGATCAAGAAATATTCTAAGTACTTTCTCCAGCAAGGTTCAACTCCGAGGAAGCTACAGTGCTTCCAGCACAAGTCAAACAGTGTTCCTAGCACACTTTGGTTTGCTTAATAAGTTATTCTTTAACAAAGAGTTGAAGGGATTCATGAAGAATAGTTTGCTCGTAGGACCATATCGAGCAAAGTTTGCTATGGTCAAGAAGATTGAAGTCTGCTAGGTGAGTATTTTCTTAGGAATACTGTTCACCAGCACACTTCAAGGTTACCAGGTCTACTCGAAGAAGACAAATGGCACAAAGTGTGCCCGAAGACCTGTTTTAGACTTAGAATGTTTTGTAATATGTTATATGATTATGTACCAATCATTAGGGTTTCTTAAAAGGAATGACAACTTTCAGGTAGTGGGAGGCCTATAAATAGAATATTTTAGGGCACGCCTACCACGGCTTTCGCCACTTTAAACTTTCAGACCTAACGAATACTCCTGATTGAGTGTTACGGCTGTCCTCAGATTAGTACGGATAAACATTCCTTAGAAGAAACCCTATTCGATTTACATTTGTATGAAACCTTTCTATAAATGGAAATCTTTTGAGTTATTGTTTGTGTTTGTTACATTTATTTGCTTTAAGCAACAAAATAGAGTTTGTTAGTGATTTCGCCGTTAACAAACATCAATTCTTACCCTAAATAGCAAAGTCATCAACCTTCTTGTCGACATAGTTATTGTGTGGGTTGTGACACTTTATTGTGAGTTTGAGTGATCAATTCGGGACCGACAAGTGGTATCAGAGCTTGTTCGTTTCTGTTTGGGTGAAGAATCGTTGCTTATTGTTGATTGATTAAAGATGGAGAAAGACGTGAGCTGAGTACTCTTCCGTTGGATCCTGACGTCAACAACTCTGTTTTTCCTTCATTCTTCCAGATCTGCAATATTTGGTGTTTTTCTTTCACTGATTTTTACTTAAAGTTTGTATTTTTATTACTAGACCTTGTTCCAATCGAATCAGAAACATCAGATCTGAAGAGTTACTTCTTAGATCTGTTTTATTTTCAAATTTGATTTTTAAATATGTTAAACCTTTTCTCTGTTTTTCTTAGAAATTACTTTACAAAATACCTTAAATATGTCTGGTTTTGAAGAGCAAGAGGTTTCCACTAACAAAATTCATAGGTTGTACGGATAGAAAAATTTCATCAAGTGGAAGGTGTTTTTTGAGGCTGTAGTGTGTTATAATGACCGTTGACATGTGGAACTCAATCAAAAATGGTCCATATGTGGCTGAAGATGCAAATCCTACCAAGCCGTGGGTGATAGAATGAGAAAGGTGGATGACAGGGCTCTAGCTATGATCAAGTTCGGTCTGTCTTGGGTAATTTTAACCAAGGTTGCACATCATACAACAACCAAAGCTATGTATGATGCAATACTTGAGATGTTTGAAGGGAATTCTGAGCTGAAAAACATCAAGAAGAAAAGACTCAAGCAACAACTTGAGAGATTTAACTATAAAGATGGGGAAGATTGAAATCAATTCTTGATAGGTTTCAAGCTATTGTGAATTACCTCAGAACCACTGATTATGTCATGACTGATTCTAATCTGAATACTAAACTGTTATCATCAATGTCAAAAAGTGGTATATGGCTAGCAAGTTCATTCTTCATAAACCAAACTACGAACAACTCAAGCTGGATGACGTAATTTGCTTTCTTCAAGCCGCTGCGACAGAGATGATTGAGAATGAAATGATAAGGAAGAGAAACCATGTTTCCAGGTGTCCAATGTACTAATTGCACCTATGGGAAACTTGTCCACCAAAAACCAACAACAGATCCCTATCATAGAAGAACCTACTGAACATGGTGTTGATACACCTAAAGCATTTGTTGGTGCTAGTTCAAGTAACCAAGAAAACCAGTCAAGGTTTAATGTCCAACTCATAGATGACAACGATTCTGCCTCCATGGCAAGTAGACATTTACGTTATGTTGGTGGAAACAATGTTCAAGGAAGTGAAACTCAAGCATTGTTCTCTATGTTTACAGAGTCTTACAATGCATTTGTAGCCAAAAACATGATCCACACAAGTGTCATTCAAGATAATTAGGAACAGATTGATGCTGATGATCTTGAAGATATGGACTTGAAGTGGCAGGCTGCAATGCTAGCACTCAAAAGCAAGAGGCTGTTTAATATGACTGGAAGATCTTTTGTGTCTGGTCCAAATGAGAGGATTGGGTTTGATAAGTCTAAGGCAATCTATTATAATTGCTAGCAACCAGAACACTTTGCTAGAGAATGAAACCAGCCTAGAAACTTCCAAGTTAATCAATACCAGAACCAACAGCCAAGGAACCAGTACCAATATCAGCAGAACCATCCAAGAAACAACAATTACAACATCAACCCCAATTTCAACATCTACCAGCAACCACAAATGAACAATCAGAAAGTTGTGCCCCAGAACCAGAATTACCAAAGAAACCACCAAAACCCTCCAAAGGCTCCCAATAACCCCAACAGAAACAATTAGAATCAGCCTAGAAATCAGGGAACTGTAGCACTTGATGCACAACTACAAGGGAATTTTGATTGGAGTGATAATGCAGATGACGTAACAAAAGCCAATGTTGCATTGATGGCAAAAGTTGAAAATGAGGCTGAATCTTCTTCTTCGCAGCTACATTCAAACTCTACAATTGATTTACTTGAAACAATTGATGCATTGAATGTGAAAGTAGGTAAGTTGGAGAGTGAATGCTTTAGAAAACAAAGCGTGATTAATGGGTATCAAGCAAGTGATATAATCTATGAAGAAAAGATAATAAGCCTTGAAGATGACTGTGTGAGCAGCTATAGAACTCAGTCAAGATATGTGACTGAGATTGATGGCCTAAAAAATGATTGTTGAAGAAAATGTGAAGAATACCAAGTTACAAGTTGAGAATGAATTTCTAAAGAACTTGGTATCTACAGGAAACATTTTTGGTATTTTGAACAAGGTAAAAGAGGAAGATAAATACAAATTTGTTCCATCACCATTCAACAACAATTATCTATCCAAGGTTGACAAAGAAAAGGGAGAGGGATATCTTCAACAGTTTAGAGATGTTTTTTAAGACAAAGAAGAGTTCATTGAAATTAACAAGATGGTTGAAGTGAGTAAAGATGGAGAGTTTGTTGTAAAGGAAGAGGTAAGGGATGATAAGTCAATTGGTGTGCAAGTCCTTGAAGATAACTTCAATGATGATGATCTGAATGTGGATGATTTGAGTGACTCTAGTGATCAAATCTCAGATGAAGAAATCAAAGATGCAGAAAGAAATAGAAGACCTAAGAAACCTGACTCAATTGACAAACTTCCTTTGTTGCCACCTCTAACACCAATAATGAAGAGACAAAATGAAAGAATGAAGAGAGAACATGTGTCTTTTGACATATGTGAAAGGTTAAAGGTGAGCTATAATGTTGTTAGGCCACCAAGCAAGGCAGTTTTGAAAAGGATAAGTGACAATAACAAGAAAAGGTCAATGAAACAATTATTAGTGACAATTTTATTCTTGTTTACCCTGTTTTCTCTAGCCATGAAGTGCTTGACATTGGAGAAGTTGAAAGTATGGAAGAATATGAGAAAAGGCAGTCAAGACACAAGGAAAAGTTGGATGAAGAGCCTCTGAATTTGCAGAAAATCATCTTTGTGAAAAGCAAGACTGAAAGACAAGACATCAAAATTGAAGAGTTTGTACATTTTTCAATTGATTTTGATGGTTTGGAAACTCAGAAAACACTTGGGATCAAACCACCAAGACCAAGTGAGAGATTCAAAATGGGAAATTCTCATTAAAATTTCAAGGGAAAAGTGTGGTGCAAAAAGTGTGATGAATATGGTCACCATACTGATTCTTGTAATGAAACGTTCACCTTCAAACCTTTTCATGTTCCCAATGAAACAAAGTTTGGTCAAAACTTTGAACTTTACAAACAGAAGTATGATGAATACTTGGGAAAAGGAAAAGTGTGTGAGAAGGAGACTGTGAGCAAAACTGAGCAGAAAGTTGATAACAGTGTTAAAGAAAGGAAGGGAAAGGTGATGAAAAACCAAAGAAAAATGTGACTGAACAAGTCAAAAGAAATATCCTTCCTAGGAAATCTGAAACAATTGTGAAGAAGAACTTTCAACCATTGAGAATTATCCCCAATAACGACTAAATCGGTTAAGTCTGATGATTCTCAAAAATCACCAAACAATGAAAAGAAAGGGAATAAGGGTGTATTTTCTAGAAAGAAACCAAAAGAATTGACTGGTGATAAAAAGTTCCTATTGAAGCATGGATTTGAACCTCATGGATTTCTTTGGAAATCAAGGGGTGAAGTTCAGGAGAAAAAGAATTTTGATGTGAGAGATTACTCAAGCACAAAGGATTATGTAGTTCAAGATTGCCAAAGCATAATTCCTTGTGTGCAAAGCCAAGTGGAGAGTGGTTATGAAACTGACAGATCTGAAGACTGTGAAGTTGTAAATGAAGATCCTAAAACCTACTGTTAACACATCCAATGCAACAATTGTCAATGAAAAGAATGATTTGCAAGTTGATTCAGCTTGCACTTCATCAGTCAACTAACAACTTTCTTTATTTATGTAGGAACAGTCCACTCCGCTGAATGAAGTATTATACATGGATAGTGGATGTTCCAGGCTCATGACTTGTGACAAGAGGTCATTTGTTAACTATGAAGAGAAGTTTGAGGGTCTAGTAGCATTTGGAAGGGATGAAAATGGTGGAAAAATAGTTGGAAAAGGGTTCTTGACCAATGGAAAGATCACATTTGACAATGTCTTCTATGTGGAGGGGCTACAATATAACCTTTTGAGCATATCACAAATGTGTGATAAAGGTTATAAGGTTGGTTTTGATGACAAACACTGTTTCATCTTAAGACCTGAATTTGTAATCCCACCAGATATTATTATGATGATGGCCCCAAGGAGTGGCAATTTGTATGAACTAAACATGAAAGATGTTGTTTCAAAGGGTGGTAAATGTTTTGTATCAAAAGCCACTAGAAATGAATCTAAATTGTGGCATAGAAAGCTTTGGCATGTCAATTTGAAGAATATGAACAAACTAGTCAAGGGTGAGCATGTTATTGGTTTACCTACTAGGGAGTTCAAGTTGGATGAAAATTGTATCTCATGTCAAAAGGGAAAGCAGCACAAGTCTTCACATAAGACTAAACTCATAAATACAATTGATCAAGTGCTTGAAATGCTTCACATGGATCTCTTTGGTCCTGTAAGTGTTCCAAGTATTGGAAATAAGAGATATTTTCTTGTAATCATTGATGATTTCTCAAGATACACTTGGGTTTATTTCCTAAGTACAAAAGACGAGACTGCTGAGTTGATAAAGAATTGTGTATCCAGGATTGAGTATCAATTGGATGCAAGGGTGAATGTAATGAGAAGTGATAATGGAACAGAGTTCAAGAATGGAGTTATAGAAGAATTCTGCAATGAGAAAGGAATACTTTAACAATTCTCAGCTCCTAGAACTCCTGAACAAAATGGTGTTGCAGAAAGAAGGAACAGAACACTTATAGAAGCTGCAAGAACCATGCTAGCAGATGCTTACCTACCTGTCACTTTTTAGGCAGAAGCAATCAATACAGACTACTATGTTCAGAATAGAGTACATCTCAACAAAAGTCAAGACAAGACTCCTTATGAAATATTGTTTAAAAGAAAACCTTACATCAAGTTTCTCAAGCCATTTGGATACAAATGTTCACTTTTGAACACCAAGGATTATCTCAACATGTTTCAAGCAAAATCCTTGGATTGCTACTTTGTTGGCTACTCAACACACTCAAAAGCTTAAAGAGTGTATGTCAAAGATCATTTGAGTGTGATTGAATCTTTTGATGTATTCTTTAATGAAAATCAGTTCAACACAGTTGATGGTGCAGCATGGCTGTTTGATCTTGAGAAATTGATCAAGTCTTTCAAGATTTATCCTGAAGACTTTGATGAATCATTTTAGAAGACTAGTGAAATTGAAGAGACAAATCAGAAAACAATAGATTTGGAAAAGTTATGGTCCAAGGTTGCAGGAAAAGAAAATGAATATACATTCATAAAGGATCCCTCAAGTGCTAATGTTGAACAAGTTCAATATAATGATAAAGAACACAATCAGAGTCCAGAACAAGATCAAGTAGATGGTAATCAAGACAATCAAGTAGTGCAAGATGATCAAGTTCTAAATGGGGAAGATCCAAGCAACCAAACCAATGAAGAGGATACTGCCACAAGAGCAAGGTTTGAAGATTTGTTTGAAAGATTAGATTTGGGAAACAATGGTGCTTCTACCTCACAACAGAACAATGAAAATGCACCAGAGTTTCATGATACAACAACAAATTTGATCATTGATGAACCAGATCTCAATGAATCAAATCAGAGATCTACATGTATGGGAACTTGTAGATAGGCCAAGAAACAGATATGCAATTGGAACTAAATGGGTTTTCAGAAACAAAAGGGATGAAAGAGGTATTGTGATTAAGAACAAAGCTAGACTTGTTGCTTTAGGATTCCTACAAGAAGAAGGAATAGATTTTGAGGAAGTATTTGCTCAAGTAGCAATACTTGAGGAAATAAGAATTTTCTTAGCCTATGTTGACTCAATGAATATAAGGGTATTCTAGTTAGATGTCAAATCTGCTTTCTAAAATGGAAAAAATAGAAGAGGAAGTGTATGTGACTCAGCCACCAGGATTTGAGGATCCTGATTATCCTAACAGATTTTACAAACTGAACAAAGCTTTGTATGGACTACATCAAGCTCCAAGAGCTTGGTATGATGAGTTATCTAACCACTTGCTTGAAAATGGCTTCTCAAGAGGAACTATTGACAAGACCCTCTTTTACAAGAAAAGAGAAAGAGATTTGCTTCTATTACAAGTCTATGTGGATGACATCATATTTGGATTAACTAATGAACAGATGTGCCATGAATTTGAAGATGTGATGAAGTCTAAGTACAACAAGAGCTCTATGGGAGAAATGAACTTCTTTCTTGGCCTGCAAGTTAAATAGAAGGCTGATGGGATTTTCATATGTCAATCCAAATATGTACAAGACATCTTGACCAAGTTCAAGTGTCAGGACTTCAAAACAGCTTCAACACCTATGGACACTCATGAGAAGATGATAGCTGATGAAAAAGGGAAGCCTGTGAATGAACATGAATACATAGCCAAAATGGGATCCCTGATGTACTTAACTGATTCAAGACTTGATATCATGTTTGTTGTTTTCTTTTATGCAAGATTTCAATCAATTCCTAAGGTCTCTCACATGAAAGAAGCCAAAAGGATCTTTAGATACTTTAAGGGAAAGCGTGATTTGGGGATTTGATACCCAAAGAACCAATCCTTTGATCTGATTGCTTATACAAACAGTGACTATGATGGGTGCAACATGAGCAGGAAGTCAACCTCTGGTGGATGTCAATTCTTGGGAGACAGGCTAGTGTCTTGGCATTGCAAGAAAAAACCACAGTGTCCATCTCAACTGCTGAAGCTGAGTACGTTGCTGCATCTGCCTGCTGTGCACAAGTTCTTTGGATTCAGAATCAAATGATAGATTATGGTATGAATTTCTTGAACACTCCTATTTTCATTGATAATACTGCTGCATTTTTTATTGTTAAGAATCCAGTACAACATTTTAAAACCAAGCACATTGAAATCATACATCATTTCATTAGGGATTGCAATGAAAAAGGTCTAATTGAGATGAAAAGAGTTGATACAAGTGATAATTTGGCTCACCTATTCACAAAACCACTTGACAGAACCAGTTTCAACTTTCTTTTGAATGCCTGGGAATGATCAACTCTGATGAAGTCTGATTAATGATTTGTGCCTCTATGTGCTAACTGACTATTTTTGTTAGAGGGTCTAAGTGATTGTTGTGTGTGTTTTAATACGCTACTTTTGATGTTGACTGATATGTGCTTAATTGATTATCTGTGCAAATTAGGTATCTTTGATGCTTATGCTTGTTTATCAGTTGACTTGTATGATGTCATGATAAGTGTTTTGAATTGATATACTTGAATATGTGCTTATCTGATGTTTTAATTGAATATTTGATTATATGTGTAATCTGATCAGATGATGTTATTAAGATATATTAGACTATGCATTGTGTTAAGTCTGTTTGTTTTGATAATATCATTTATGATTAAGATTTGAATATATTACTTGTCTTTGTGTTAAAATGTGCTTTTGTGTCAAAATGATATGCTCAAATGAATATTGTTCAGAAATTTTTTTGATCAAAACAATTTTTAACAAAACAGAGGAAATTGTTTATGGTGCTAAGATATCATCATCATCATCATCATCATCATCATCATCATCATCATCATCATCATCATCATCATAATCATCATCATCATCATCGTACTCAGTATATCCCACCAATAGCAATGCTATGGTAGGGTCTGAGGAGGGTAAGATGTAGACAGCCTTACCTCTATCCCATAGGGATAGAGAGGCTACTTCCGGTGAGACCCCCGGCTCGATAGTAGTTTTGCATCAAGCCTTGGACATAAGGCACATAGCACTCAATCATCGGGACACCGGCTGATTGGTGCATGTGCCCTTGTCTTTCGGCTATCAACGCCACCACATAATGCCTGATTAACCTTCCGCCACTTTTAACGTTATTTTCTTGAGATTAGTAAAATAACGTTATTTTTTTTTGGGTAAAGGGATTCACCCGGTTAAATGCATTCCACACAATCAAAAAGTACAAGTAATATGACAGAGTGCCATATTAGTTCTCATGTATGACATGCCATACAAGAGTAAACAAACCAAAACCACCAAACATTGGTAAACACAGCCAAAGCTTACACAAGAACAATGTAAATAAACAAAACTAAAACAAATCAACCATTATCATCAATCTGGTGGGAAACTCCCCGCGGAAAGTGCCAATCCTCGAGAACCCGATTAACCCGTTCAGAATTCTTGAACTTTAGAGTCATAAGCTTTAGGCGCGTCCCCCTAATGATTTCGTCCGCAACCATCTTCGGAGTCTTCAAAGAGTTCTTGAAAAGCCGGTTGTTTCGCTCCTTCCAGATAACGTAAACCGAAGCCCCAAATAGCAGCCGATTAACAACATTTTCAATAGAGTTGGACATTCCAAATTGAGACACATATTGAAGAATATTCGCCCAACCATTCGTACATCCCTGAAACTTCCCTTTCATTCTTACAATACTCCAAACCTCAGCAGAGAACTTACACTCAAAGAAGAGGTGGTTACGAGAATCCGGCTCTCCAATACAAAGAGGGCAGCAATACAAGTTATAATTTGGATACCCACCAATTTTCCATCCCATAATACGATTCTGCGTGCTCAACCTATCATGAAGCACAATCCACAACATAAAGGAGTGTTTTGGAACACATTGAGAGAACCAAACAACATGCACCCAAGACACCTTATCAGCCGGTCTCCGAATAAGATTCCAAATTCCAGACGCCGAGAAATTCATTGAAGTCCCATTCTCATCCATTACCACGATCTTGTCCCTCTCATCCGGACAAATGCTGACTTCTTTTAGGTTCAAAAGAATTGGATACCTCAAAATCCAATCAGGCGGCCAACCCCAGTTATTATGATGAACAACATCACTGACACAGGTCTCTAAAGACAAGCCAGCACGATGAATAGCTCTAGGGTTAATATATTCAATTAAAGGACAAATCTCATCCCACTTATCATACCAAACTGAAGTAGATCTCCCATTCCCAATTTCATGCCATATAAATTTTCTAATCTGAGGACGGAACTGAAGAATTTTCCTCCATCCCCACGTACACGAGTTAGGAATCTGCAAGCTCCAAAAATTTCGCCCCTTCATTTTATACTCATAAATCCATTTAACCCACAACGAGTTACGCACATTGATTAAGCTCCAAATATGATAAACCAGCAGAGAGTTATTGACATCCCGTATACGCCGGATACCCAAACCACCTTCACACTTCGGCCGACACACAATATCCCAAGAGACTTTATGCTTTCCCTTATTTTGACCATAATCCCAAAGAAAGTTTTTAATCCGTTTCTCAAGATCAGCAATAAGTCTAGAAGGGAGAGAAAACACAGCAGCCCAATAAATATATAAAGACGAAAGAACAGACCTGACCAGCTGCAATTTACCCGCAAAAGATAAAGTTTTATTCTTCCAATCTCCAATCCGACTATCCATACAGTCCAGCAACCTCTTACAATCCCGGTAATTTAACCTCGTGGATATAAGAGGAACCCCCAAGTATTTAACCGGGAGCCTTCCTTCAACAAAGGGCATAATATTCAAAATACCACCTTTAACACGGTCCGGGACATTACAGAAAAACGCGGTACTTTTCGGAACACTCGGAGTAAGCCCGGACATATCTTTGAAATCATTCAGAGCCCCCATAATAATTTTAGCAGAATTCACATCACCACGAGCAAACAGGAACAAATCATCCGCAAAGCAAATGTTGATAATATTTAACTTTTCACAACATCGATGAAAGCGGAACGATCCATCAATACGAACCTTTCGATGCAGAATCAACGTGAGAGCTTGCATAACCAGCGTGAAAATATAAGGGGACATCGGATCACCCTGTCTCAGACCTCTTTTACCACTAAAGAACCCGTGTAAATTCCCATTAACTGCTATCGAAAAAGAAGAAGTGGTTATGCACTCCATTATCCAATGAATCATCTTATCGTGGAAACCATACCCAAAAAGAATATCACGAATGAAGTCCCAACTGACCGTATCATACGCTTTTTGGATATCAACTTTAAAAGCACATCTAGGAGGACCAGTATTAGTGTGGTAATTATGCATTAATTCTTGGGTCAAAAGGATATTATCAGAAATCCTACGCCTAATGTGGAGTTACATTATTGTCTATGCATGTTCGAAGATAAATCTTTCCGAATGATAGGCAGAAAAGTGATTATCCAGTCATACACGAGCCCGTTGGTATTTGGTCCCAAAAAATGAAGTACTTATTCTAAAATGACAAAGAACAAAAGTGAACAAAATGCTGATCAAACAACACATAATAAATGTTCACAAACTTATGTTACAAAAAAAAAAGAAAAAAAAGTTCTGTCATTAAAAGTTTTTAACCAAATCCAGGGGGTCAAAATCAAATCGGGTGATCTGGAGAAAGCCAAATAAGCCTTGAGAATAGATATGAAGCATCAAAAAACAATATGTGTTATCCATTGAGTATTATGCATCTTAATTGACACTTAAATCATATCACCTAAGAAATGAAATTCATGTTAAGTCTAGACCTGCTGTTAATCTGTCTATACTGTGATAATAATGCTGAGAATGAAGTATTGAGAAAGATACTTAGTCAGTATGATCTCATGCTTGAGATCTTTTCACTAAAAGTTAAAAAATGTTTTGCAAGGAAACATAACTGAAATTTGATCTCTTAATGCACCATTTGCTCTTAAACAATGATCTATAATGAAAAATATATTTGATAATTAGTTTAAGTCAAAAAGAGTTGCATTTTACCTTCAAAAGGTTTGAATATGTATTTTCGAGTAAGGGTTGATGTTTTATAACCTTTTCGAGCATACTTAGACATTTTGGTCTAAGTTTATCCATTTCGAGCATGCTTTGAAGTTTTTACACTTTTCGGTTAGAGTTTACTATTTTACTTGAAATTTAACTTTCCGAGCAGACTTGATATTTGATTATGTCTGAATATGATGTTTACTAGCAAGCTTTTATATAGTTAAGACTTTCTAGCATACTTTAGTGTTTTGATTGAAAGTATAATTGTTCACTAGCAAACTTTGATGATATATGAACTTTCTAGCACACATAATTGTTTTATAAGTTGTTTAGGTCATTCTAGCAAGCTATGTGATTGAACGTGTTACTTCCAGCAAGCTTTAATGTTTTAAACTATCTAGCACACATAGGTGTTTGTTTAACTGTTTGAATTCATTCTAGCAAGCTTTGAGATTATGAGTGTGTAATGGAATTTGTGTCAGGTCCCCGATTTCAGCTGGATCTTACTCAAATCATGTCATAACACACACAAATAGATGTGCCGACAAGAGAGTTAATGACGGGTTGCTATATTTAGAAAGATAACCGTTTGTTAAAGGCGGAATCAATAACAAACATACGGTTGCTTAATCAGTATTCAAAGGTAACCAACACAAACAAGATTCACTCAAAAGATTTCCATTATATAATATATCTCATACAAACGATAATCGATTTAGGGTTTCTTGAAGGAAGGTTTATCCGTACTATTCTAAGACAGCCATTACACTCAAAAATATTCTCTTTGGATTAATGAGTTTTTCTGACTTAGGAGGTGTGCCCTAATTTATTCTTTTTATAGACCTGACACCCCCTTTACAGCTGTCATTCCTTCTAGAAACCCCAAACGTAAATACATATTCAAATTACATATTCTGAAATATTCTAAGTGTAAAACAAGTCTTTCGGGTAGGCTTTACATCAATCTTCATTCTCCGAGTAGGCTGTGTACTCTGCCATCCTTCACAACTTGGTAACATAGAAGTGTTTCCGGGATCAGTTTCTGGGTAGACTTTACTTGAAGAGTATTTTACCAAGTAAAATACTCACCGGGTAGACTTCAGTCTTCTTGACTTTGCCAAACTTTGCCCGACAAACCCTTACGAACAACCTTGTTCTTCGATGGTCCATTCAACTCCTTGCTATAAAATAACTTATTAGCAAAGTGTACTCGGCAATACTGTTCCTTGCTTGAGTTGAACCTTGCCCGATATTACTTAAAGATATTAAATCATCAAGCTTTTTCGGACCACTATTATTAATGAATACCTTGCCTGGTCTTCCAATCACTTGGCTTCATGGACTTGGTTAGCCAAAAGCTTACTCGGAAGTGAACTTTACTTGGCTATGAAGAACAGACTTGCTTGATAAAGTGAACCTTGCCCGGATTTACATAGACTAGTGAACCTTGCCCGGCAATGCACTAGTTTGCAAACCCTGCTCGGATATCCACTAAAGAAGACTTCTTGAAGATAGCCTTGCTCGATAGACAAAATATCATACATGGCTAAGTAAAAGCTTGCTAGGAGGTCTAAGGTGTGCCCGGATCCATACTTAGCGAATTCTGAGGAGGTTGAGAAGATTCCAATCTTCCATATACTTCATTTTGGTCAAATCTTTGACTTAACAATTTCCCCCTAGATTGGAACACCTCAGCTGACCCAAAACATTTCTATGGTTACTTACACTTAGTTAAAATAAACATCAAATCAAAATCAAATTACATATTTAACAAAACACAAACAAATTACATAAACAGAATTCTGTCCGAATACATTACATAACAAAGTCTAAGCTAAACATTCTTCATTTTAGCCAGAGGTGCTTGTTTAGGCATGAAAAGTCCAACTTTTCTTGCTCTTTCAAGAATATTAACAGTTCTGATTGCTTAGCACTTGTAGGCCTATGCCTTTTTTATAATCAGAGAGATGCAGTGCTGCAATCACAGTCAATTGCCATAGATTGAATTTTCTGAAGTCATTTTTAGAGAAGATCTTCACAATCTCTCCATTTTCCATCATAACATTCAGATGTTCAGTCCTGGAGTCATAAAATACTTCACTTGCAGAATATTGTGGTTGACTGAAGGGTTTTTGGCTCTTACTGCAGCATTGACAAAAGGTTTATCCATTTTCAAGAGCATCTGCTTTGGTTTTTCTTGAGTAGTTACAGATATCTTCCTTTTCTTTGTAATGTTCTGTTTTGAGACCAAGGATGTTGTCTTTTTGCAGAATTCCTCTACTTTGGATTTCCATTTCATTGTCTTCTTTGATAGATCAGCCATCTTTTTTGATATTCCTTTGCTCTTATCAACTAGAGAATGAGTAGCCCTTCTTTTCTTGTTCAACTGTTGTCCTTTCATTTTCTTGAAGTTGCTCAAAATCTCTTTTCTTGTCATGATTTTTACTGAGTCAATGGGAATTCCATTATTTATCAAAAATTTTGGTTTTCCACCATACTTGCTCAAGAACTTTTGAAACTGTATTTCTTCCTCCAATTCATCTTTCTTTTTCAAAAGCTCATTGTTCTTTTCTTCACACAATGCTGTAGAAATTTGGTCAATTACAGTGTCTAGCTTCTCTTTTACCTCAGTCTCTGGTTCTTCCTTCTTAATTAGCTTGAGAAAAGATACTAGCACTTCTGTTGGAATTTCCTCATCATTTAGGCAGTTTTCAATTACTTCTTGTGGGACTACCTTCTGAATTTCATTTTTTGATTCATCCCTTGTTCTCTTCTCATCTTCAAATAGTTTTATTAAACTTTCTTGTTCTTCAAACTCATCAGACATCATTTGATTCAGAAATTCTCTGTCATAAATTTCTGTCATTCTTTGCACATAGACTCTTTCTTCTTCTAATTCAGATTCATCCATATCTGAATTCATTGTATTCTCTTGGGGATTGAAAGTCTGAATTTATCATCTTCTGGAGCAATTCCCTTCCCTTTTAGTTTCTTTCTTTCCTCAAGTTCTTTCTTTTCATCTTCTGGAACTTTATCAGTTTCATCATCTTATATGTTCTCTTCATAAAATGAGAGAAGCTTCAGTGAATTCTCCCCCTGACTTAGTAATTTCTCCCCCTGTTTTGAGGCAACTGAGATCTTCTCAACCTCAGATATTAGGGTTTGAACTCGTTGCAATGCTTTCTTCAGTATTTCAGAAAGATGATGTTTGTAGGAATTGGAATTACTTGGAGTTGGATCCATTGCTGATTCTCTGTTATATCAATGAACACACAATTGTCAGTTAGATCTCTAAGTAAGTATATTCAAGAGACAAATAAGGTATAAAGAATATTTCGATTCAAACCGTTGTCTTGAATGATATTGAAATCTGCACAAAACAGAAATGTGAGTTACTCTTGAAATGTGAAGTTTCAATTTTGAATAGCATATGCAGGTCTCCTTTTAATGAGAGTTAAGACAAATGTAAAGTACATATCTGCAATTTTGGCAGAAAAACTGCAGATAAAGTTCTTTTGTTTCTACCTTTTTCTTTTACATGCCAGGTAAAGTGAGAAACTTAAAAAGTGTTTTGTCTTTTAGCTCATAAATTCCTTATCTATTTAAGGAATGGTTGCTTTGGAATATGTCCAGAAATGGTAAAGTATGTAAAGATAAGGTAAAGATACCTTCCACTCACAAAACTTACCCGTTAAACAAAACATATCAAACTTTGCTTTGTCAAATTTTCATTATTAGATTTACAAAGTTTGTCCGATATCTTTTACTCACAAACATTGCTTGGTCAAGCTAAGTAAATTAAAGTCAAGACACTATGAAGAAAGCTTACCCGAAATACTAGATTTCTTGAGAAATTAATCACAAGGCAAATAATCAAGTATAAAATATCAAATAATCATTCTTACTAGGAATCAATTAAGATCCCCGTATTATTTTCTTGAATTTAAATTAATTGACTTAATTTAGCATAAACCCTTGTGGAATAAGGATCATAATCAATCAATCATATTAAAAACATATTCAATCAAGTATACTTGGAAGCATAGTGTTCCCGAGCAACCTTTCTTATGCCAAGTATACCCGAATAACCTTCCTATAGTACAAAGTGTGCCCGGAAAAGGACTTCTAGCAGACAGTGTACTCGGAAAGTCAAGTTTTGAAATTACAAAGTATATTGAGGGAACAAAAGTGTACCCGAAATATAAAGTGTGCCCGAAAAACAAGGTTTGCTTGGAAACACTTGTAATCTCAAAAGAAATCATAAACACAAATATCACAGAGCATGCTAGGAATGAAATTAAAACACATAAACATTTAAGTGTGCTATAGTCAAAAATTTCAAAGAGCTTGCCCGAGGATCCTATGTCAGCACTAAGCTTGCTAGGATACACATATTCAAACATCAGGTATGCCTCTACCCGAGAGATTTCAACATATCAAACTATACCCGAAAATGACAAACTTAAATAATAGTATCTAAGTGTGCCCGGAAAGGTTAACAAACCTTTCTTAACCACATATTCACACAAATCACAAAGCTTACTTGGTGTACTAAACTAAGTTCACAAAGTTTGCTAGGTATAACAATCAGCATATAAAATGCAATGCTTGCCCGGTACAAGAATTTCTTGTTAAGAGCTAGCTATAACACATATTCATCACAAGACTTCAAGCTTGCTCGGAAAGTTAGTACAACAGTGTACTCTACCCGTAAAGTGTAAAACACTTCAAAGCATGCCCGAAAATCATAAACTTAGTCAAAAATGACTAAGCTTGCCCGGAAAGATCATAAAGCATCAAACCTTACTTGAAAATATATATTCAAACATATTCAACTGTTTTGTGCCCGGAAAGGTTAGAAAACACTAAACCTTACCCGAACTAACATATTCAGCCTATTAGAGGCAAAATGCAACACTTTTTGACTTAAACCACTTTGTCAAAATATATTTTTCATTTCAGATCATAGTTTAAGAGCAAATGGTGCATTTAGAGATCAAATTTCAGTTATATTTCTCTTCAAAACAGTTTGTTCCATTTTCTGAAAAGATCTCAAGAATGGGATCATATTGACTAAGTAGCTTTCTCAATACTTCATTCTCAGCATTTTTTGACTACTTAGATAGGTTAACAGCAGGTATAAACTTAGCATGAGTTTCATTTCTTTGGTGATATGATTAAGGTTCATTTAGTAGCATAATGCATTAATGGTCAACACTCTGTTATGATGCCTCATAGATTTCTCAAAGCTTATTTGGCTTTCCCCAGATCACCCCAATTTGACTCAAACCTCATGTATTTGGTCAAAATTGTTTTTGTATGACAGAACTTATTGGATATTTTTTGTATTTTTGATTTTCAAACATATATAGAGGTTGAACGTTGGACAACTGTTAAATAACAGGCCTTTCATTCAAGATGAGACAGATTATGTCAACATCTTTGTAGTTCTAGTTGTAACCCTCTTATTTGATAAAATATTTAAAACACTTATCAACTTTTGGTTGATTTATTCATTCTTCCCCTTGTTTTTGATATTTTCTCAAATTTTCTTAAGCATGTTCTTTGTCATATTTAAAGATGTTTCATTTTGGTTAACCAAATAACAACAGGCTTGTGTATGACTGGGTAGTCACTTTTCTGCCTATCATTTGGAGAGATTTATCTTGAGACATGTAAAGACAACTATATATCTCCACATATAGATTAGCATATTCATTATGTTTATATCACCTTAGATTTTACATCATCATGGGAAAGAAACCATACATGTTAATGACTATACTAAGGTCCTTTTAGCCTATTAAATCCTATGATTAGCTAAGTAGTCAATGTACTATCATTTCCAAATTAAAACACAGTTTAATATTCAATCACCCCAATTTCTCTTCATTGGCAGGTAAATGGCTATCCTGTTTGATCACAAGTGATCAGCGGGACCAAACATACATGTGAATATATGTCCTTTCAAAGTCAGATCTATTTACATAGTTTTAAGTGAAGGAATAAGAAACAAGTCATTATTGCCCCAAATGCATTCAGTTTTTCAGGTCAATGGCTATCCTTTGAATCTGTAAAGATTTAAGGACCAAACATACACAAGTGCATGTCCTTCCAACTGGGCAAATGACATAATTTTAAGCAATAATAACTGCTTGAGACTTTTCCTTAAAAAAGATCCTTCTTTTAAGCTTCTTTAAAGATTGAACTGAATAATCTTATCATATCATTGCATCATTAAACAACTTGCTCATGTTTTGACCAAAATAATGTAGTTATGCAAAATTCATTAGAATGCTTCATTTTATCACTTAATTTTAACACAAACAGTTGTAACATAATCAAATCTTAATCAAACATAACATTATCAAGACAAGCAAACAATATCAATATTCTAGTTTAAGCCTATCCTAACAACATCAAGTGATCAGATAAAACACATATTCAAGCAATTAAGCAATGATGTCAGATAAGTTTACTATAACAAGTAAATTATAACAGAAACACTTACACTAACATCACACATGTAGATCAATTGATAAACATGCAAACACATCAGTCAAATTGATCATTTCAAAATTTGCACACATAATCAGTTGAATCACATAACAGTTAACATACTCAGTAACATATTATGTATCATACTCAAGAAACATAATCAAGATCATATTCACTCAACATTTGTTATGACCTCTTAACAAAATAATCAATTAGCACATTAGAGGCACACAACTAGGCACACATCCTTAATCAGATCTCATCAGAGTTGATCATTCCCAGGGCTTTCAAAAGAATGTTGAACCTGGTTCTATCAAGTGGTTTGGTGAATAGGTCAGCCAAATTGTCACTTGTATCAACTCTTTGCCTTTCAATCAAACCTTTTTCACTGGAATCTCTGATGAAGTGATGTCGGATTTCAATGTTCTTAGTTTTAGAATGTTGAACTGGATTCTTAACAGTAAAATATGCAGCAGTATTGTCAATAAGAATAGGGGTGTTCAGAAAATTCAAACCATAGTCTAGCATCTGATTTTGAATCCATAGAACTTGTGCACAGCAGGCAGATGTAGCAACATATTCATCTTCTGCGGTAGAGATTGAGACAGTAGTCTACTTTTTGCATTGCCATGACACTAGCCTTTCACCAAAAAATTGACATCCTCCTGAGGTTGACTTTCTGCTCATGTTACAGCCATCATAATCACTATCTGTATAGGCAATAAGATCAAAAGATTGGTTCTTTGGGTACCAAATCCCTAAGTCTGGTCTTCCCTTTAAATATCTGAATATTGTTTTAACAACATTCATGTTGGAGACTTTTGGACTTGATTGAAATCTTGCACACACACATACAGCAAACATGATACCTGTTCTTGTTGCAGTCAGATACATCAAAGATCCAATTTTGGCTCTATATTCATGTTCATCCGCAGGCTCCCCCTTTTCATCTGCAATCATCTTTTCTTTGGAGTTGAAGAAGTCTTGTACTCATGACAATTGAACTTGTTCAAGATGTCCCTTCAGCTTTCTATTGAACTTGTAATCCAAGAAAGAAGTACATTTCTCCCATAGAGCTCATGCTGTATTTGGACTTCATTACCCCTTCAAACTCCATGCACATTTGTTCATTTGTAGATCCAAAGATGATGTCATCCACATAAACTTGTAACAGAAGCATGTCTGATCCCTTTCTTTTGTAGAAGAGTATCTTGTCAATGGCTCCTCTTTTAAAACCATTTTCAAGAAGATGATTTGACAGCTCATCATACCATGCTCAGCTTGATGCAATCCATAAAGGGCTTTGTTTAGTTTTTACACCCTGTTTGGATACATTGGATCCTCAAAACCTGGAGGTTGAGCTACATACACCTCTTCATCAATCTTTCCATTTAGAAATGCAGACATAACATCAAGCTGGAACACTTTAATATTCTTTGAGGCAGCATATGCAAGAAAGATCCTGATAGCTTCAAGTCTTGCAACAGGTGCAAAGACTTCCTCAAAGTCTATTCCTTCTTCTTGAAGACATCCCAAAGCTACAAGTCGAGCTTTATTCTTAATCACCTAACCCCTTTCATCCTTTTGTTTCTAAAAACCCATTTGGTTCCTATTGCATATATGTCTATTGGCCTCTCAACAAGATCCCACACATGCAGGTCTCTGAACTGTGCCAGTTCCTCTTGCATTGCTTCCACCCAACTATTGTCTTTCAGTGCTTGAGCAATGTTCTTTGGCTCTATTTAGCATAGAAAGCAGGAGTAAAGACAGATGTTTGCAATTTCAGAATGACTTCTTGTAACTCTTTCATGTAAATCTCCAATGATGTTTTCAGAAGGATGATTCTTTTCCACATAAGGAATTTGTACAATCATATCTGTAGACAAATTTGTGTCAAGATTTGTTTCATTGAGATCTGGTTCTTTAATGATCAAATCAATTTCTGCATCATGAAATTCTGGTGCTTCATCATTATGTTGTCCTGAAGTAGATGCACCATTGTTTTCTAAATTCAATCTTTGAAATAGATCTTGAAATCTTGCAGTAGATGCAGCTACCTCTTCACTTGTTTCGTTGCTTGTGTCTCCCTCATTCTGAACTTGATCATTCTGTACATCTTGATTGTCTTGATTTATCTCAGTATGATCATGTTCAGGACTATGATTGTTTTCTTGATTATCTTCTTGAACTTGTTCAACAATATCACATGAGGAATTCTTCACAAAAGTATATTCCTTTTCTTTTCTGGCAACCTTCTTTCATAACTCTTCCAAGTCCAATGTTTTCTTCTTTTCTCTTCAATTACACTGGTCTTGTAGAATGAGTCATCAATGTCTTCAGGATAAATCTTGAAGGACCTTATCAACTTTTCATGATCAAACAGCCATGCTGCACCTTCAACTGTATTGAATTGATTTTCATTAAAGATGATGTCAGATGATTCTATAATACTCAAATGGTCTTTCACATATACTTTGCTTTTGAGTGTGTAGAATATCCAACAAAGAAACAATCCAGGGATTTTGTTTGAAACTTTTTCAAATAGTCCCTTGTGTTCAGAAGAAAACATTTGCATACAAAGGGCTTGAAAAACTTGATATAAGGATTTCTGTTGTGAAATATTTCATATGGAGTTTTGTTATGCCTTTTGTTCACAAGCACCCTGTTCTGAACATAGCAGGCTGTATTTATGGCTTCAGCCCAAAAAGTGACATGTAAATTGGCATCTGCTAACATGGTTCTTGCAGCTTCAATCAAAGTTCTATTCCTTCTTTCTGCAACACCATTTTGTTCAGGAGTTCTAGGAGCTGAGAATTGTTGAAGTATTCCCTTTACTGTACAAAATTCTTGCATAACTCCATTCTTGAACTCAGTACCATTGTCACTTCTCATCATTTTAACTTTCTTATTCAATTTGTTCTCAATCATTGTTACACAACCCTTAATCAACTTTGCAGTCTCATCCTTGGTACTTAGGAAATAAACCCAAGTATATATTGAATAGTCATCAATGATCACTAGACAATATATTTTCTTCCCTATACTTGGCACACTCACAGGACCAAAGAGATCCATGTGAAGTAATTCAAGTATTGATCAATTGAGTTGATGAGCTTTGGCTTATGAGTAGATTTGTGTTGTTTTCCCTTTTGGCATGAACTACAATGATCTTCCAATTTGAACTCTCTTGTAGGTAAGCCTATTACATGCTCACATTTGACAAGTTTATTCATGTTCTTTAAGTTCACATGACAAAGTTTCCTATGCCACAATTTTGACTCATTTTCAGTGGCTTTGGACACAAAACATGCACCTCCCCTTGAAACAGCTTCTTTCATGTTCAATTCATACAAATTTCCATTTCTTGGTGCCATCATCATGATCATTTCAGGTGGAATTACAAACTCAGGTTTTAGAATGAAATAGTGAGAATCATCAAAACTGACTATCCCTTATCACTCATTTGTGATATACTCAGTAGATTATACTGAAGACCTTCAACATGAAACACATTGTCAAATTAAACTTTTCCATTTGTTAAGATTCCTTTTCCAACAATCTTTCCACAATTTTCATCACTCCCAAATGCTACAGGACCTTCAAACTTTTCTTCATAATTGACAAGAGACCTCTTGTCACAAGTCATGTGCCTAGAACAACCACTATCCATGTACCATATGTCATTCAGAGGAGTGGACTGTTCCTGCACATAAGAAATGTTTGATTAGTTGAGTGATGAAGTGCAAGCTATAACAACTTGCAATTCATCAGATTCAGTTTCAGTGGCAGCTTGGGAAGTGAGTGTTGTTGGATCAGGATCTTCATGAGTGACTTCTATATTATCTGAATTGTCTGTTTAATAACCACACTCTCTTGGGTTTTAACAAATGAGGTTGAATTTTTGCATTCTGCTGAGTCAGTGGCATAATCCTTCAACACATAGTCTTTCTTTTCAGAGTAGTCTCTCACATCAGGAACTGTCTCAACCTTCATTTCAGCCTTAGGTTTCCAAAGGAATCCTCCAGGTTCAAATCCATGTTTCATCAGAAACTTTTCATCACCAGTGAGTTCTGTTGGTTTCTTTCTAGGATATGCATCTTTTCTTCTTGTCTTCTCACTGCTTGATGATCCTTGAGAACTATCAGATTTGACAGATTGAGTATCCTTTTTAGGAATTATTCTCAAGGGTTGAGAGCCCTTTGTAACATTTTTCACATGCTTCACAGGAGATTTAACCCTTTTAACAGGTTTATCCACATGTTTCTTGGCTTTCATTGAATGCTTTTGGCTCTCATTCTTCAGAACTTCCTCTTCACAAACCTTTCCCATATCCAAGTATTTCTCATACTTCATTTTGTAGGCCACAAAGTCTTGTCCCTACTTTGTTTCATCTGGGACATGAAAAGGCTTAAATTTGAGTCTTTCATTACAAGATTCTGTAAGATGACCATACTCATCACACTTCTTGCACCAAACCTTTCCTTTATATTTCTCATGTTCTTTTTCTTTCTTGAATATTTCACTTGGTCTTGGTTCTTTGACTCCAATAGTCTTCTTATTCTTTAGACTATTAAAGTTGATTGAGAAAGGGACAAATTCCTCAATCTTGATGTCTTGTCTGAAGTCTTGCTCTTTACAAACACAATTTTTTGCATATTCAGTGGTTCTTCATCTTGATTTTCTCTATGTCTTGATTGTCTCTTTTCATATTCTTCCATAGTTTCCACTTCTCCAATATCAAGGACTTCATGATTAGAGAAAATAGGATAAACAGGGATAAAGTTTTCAACATTCACATCTTCTTTCACCATTTTCTTGTTGTTATGTTTTATCCTTTCCAATACTTCTTGGCTTGGAGGCCTTACAACATTATAATTTACCTTCTTCTTTTCACATATGTCAAAGGACACATGTTCTCTCTTTGTTCTTTCATTCTGTTTCTTCATTCTTGATGTGACTGGTGGATACATTGGAAGTTTGTTAATGGATTCTGGCTTCTTGAATTTTCTTCCTCTTTCAGCAGCTTTGATTTCCTCATCAATGATTTGATCACTTAAATCACTCAAGTCATCTTGGTTCAAATCATCAGACCCAAAGTCATCTTCAGAGACTTAACTCCAATTGACTTTTCTTCTTTCAAATCTTTCTTTACAACAAAATCTCCTTCTTCATTCACCTCAACATTCTTATACAAATCTACAAGTTCTTCTTTGTCTTGAAAAACATTTTTGAATTGTTGTAGATAAGCATTTCTTTTCTCTTTATCAATTTTGGCATAAAGCTGTTGTTGAAAGGTGGTGGTACTGCTTTGTACTTGTCTTCTTCCTTAACTTGGTTTAGAATTCCACAGATGTTTCCAGTGGAAACCAATTTTTCCAAGAATTCATTATCAGCTTGCAATTTTGTGTTCTGTACCTTCTCTTCTATAATCATTTTCTTCAACCCATTTATTTCAGTTGTGAATCTTTTCTAAGCTCTATAACTTTTTACACTCTTCTTCCAAACTTTTCATTCTTTCTTCACTCACCAGTTCACTTGCCTCATATGCATTGGTAATGCTTTGTTTCTTAAAACACTCACTTTCAAGGTTGCCTACTTTCATTTTCAAATCATTAATAACTTCAGTTAAATCAATAGTAGGAGCAGAATGTACCTGAGATGATGATCCAGTTTCTTTCTCAATTATGGCCATGAATGCCACATTTTCTTTCTTGATATCATCTGCAACGTCTTCTTCATGATTGCTCCAATCAAAGTTACCTTCATGCTGTGTTGTTACAGCAACATTTCCTTTATTTCTGATCTGATTTTGGTTGGCTGGAACAGTGTTGTTTGGAACATTTTGAAGGTTTTGGTTGTTCTTTCTCTTAAAACCTTGATTCTGAGGAACTCCTTGATCTTGATTGTTCATTTGAGTATGGAAGTTGTTGAAGTTGGGATTATAGTTGTTGCTGTGATTGTTGTTAAAGTTGTTGTTGAAGTTGTTGGTGTTGGGTCTCTGCTGATATTGAGGCTGCTGTTGATATTGAGACTGCTGATTTCTTGGTTGGTTCTGAAATTGGTTCAGTTGGAAGTTTCTTGGCATATTGCATTCTCTTGCAAAGTGACCAGGCTGTTGATAATTATAGAAAATGGCCTTTGATTTGTCAAAACCAATTCTTTCATTTGGCCCCGATAGGAGTGACCTACCAGTCCTGTTATATAACCTTTTGCTTCTAAGAGCCAACATAGCTGCTTGCCACTTCAAATCCATATCCTCCAAGTCATCGGCATCTATCTGCTCAAGATCATCTTGTACTACACTTGTGTGAATTAAATTCTTTGCAACAAATGCATTATATGACTCAATGAACATTGAAAGCAAGGCCTGTGTATCACTGCCTTGACCATTTCCACCACTAGTGTGAGGAACATTCCCACTTGCCATAGAGGCAGAGTCAGAGTCATCAATCAATTGCACATTGAATCTTTGCTGGTTTCCTGGATTACTTGTGGTACCACCAACAAAAGATTTTGGAGTGTCAGTACTATGCTCACCTGGTTCTTCAATAATAGGAATTTGCTGTTGATTCTTGGTAGTCAAATTTCCCATAGGTGCAATCAAAGCATTTGAAACATTGAAGCAAAGTCTTTCTTCCCTAATCATCTCATTCTCTATCATCTCAATCTCTGCAGCTTGAAGGAAGCACACTACATCATCCAATTTTAGATCATCGAAATTGTGCTTTGTAAGGATGAACTTGCAGGCAGTGTACCATTCCTTTGGCATAGAGTTGAGCAGCTTGGTATTAAGGTCAAAGTCAGTCATGACATAGTCTGTGGTTCTGAGATCATTCACTATTGCTAAGAACCTCTCCAGAGTAGATTTCAACCTTTCTCCTTCTTTATACTTAAATCTTTCTAGCTGCTGCTTCAATGTTTGCTTCTTGATGTTTTTGAGCTCAACATTTCCCTCAAACATTTCAAGTATTGCATCTTACATTGCCTTAGCATTGGGATGATGTGCAACCTTGGTAAGTATTTCCCAAGATAGACCTAGCTTCAACATAGCTAAAGCCTTGTCATATACTTTTCTCATCCTTTCTCTCACAACAGCAGTTGCTTCCGGATTTGCACCTACTTCAACTTCCCCTTGTGGACCATTCTTGATGGAGTTCCACATATCAACATCATTATAGCAAACGGCTGCTTCAAACAAGACCTTCCATTTAGTGAAATTTTACTGTCCATACAGTCTAGGAATCTTGTTAGTAGAAACCTCTTGTTCCTCGTAACCAGACATTTTGAGAAATCAAAAGTAGTTTCTTTGTAAAAACAGAGTTAAAAAATAATAAGATCCAAAAACTGATTGTTCAGATCTGAGGTGTCTGATGCGATAAGAACAAGATTTATATATAAAGATTAAAACTTTAATCAAAATAAGGAAGAGAAAACACCAAATGATTGTAGGTCTGGAAGAAAAATGAAGAACATAGCTGCTGACGTCACTTTTCAATGTAACAGTGGTCTGCTTACGTCATTCTTCTTCAAATCTTCAATCAGCAACAATCTTTCCAAAATAGCAGCAACAAGCTCTGATACCACTTGTCAGGTCCCCGATTTCAGCTGGATCTTACTCAAATCATGTCATAACTCACACAAATAGATGTGCCGACAAGAGAGTTAATGACGGGTTGCTATATTTAGGAAGATAACCGTTTGTTAAAGGCGGAATCAATAACAAACATACGGTTGCTTAATCAGTATTCAAAGGTAACCAACACAAACAAGATTCACTCAAAAGATTTCCATTTATATAATATTACTCATACAAACAATAATCGATTTAGCGTTTCTTGAAGGAAGGTTTATCCATACTATTCTAAGACAGCCGTCACACTCAAAAATATTCTCTTTGGATTAATGAGTATTTCTGCCTTAGGAGGTGTGCCCTAATTTATTCCTTTTATAGGCCTAACACCCCCTTTACAGCTATCATTCCTTCTAGAAACCCCAAACGTAAATACATATTCAAATTACATATTCTGAAATATTCTAAGTGTAAAACAAGTCTTTCGGGTAGGCTTTGCATCAATCTTCATTCTCTGTATAGGCTGTGTACTCTGCCATCCTTCACAACTTGGTAACATAGAATTGTGCCCGGGATCAGTTTCCGGGTAGACTTTACTTGAAGAGTATTTTACCAAGTAAAATACTCACCGGGTAGACTTCAGTCTTCTTGACTTTGCCAGACATTGCCCTACAAACTCTTACGAGCAACCTTGTTCTTCGATGGTCCATTCAACTCCTTGCTATAAAATAACTTATTAGCAAAGTGCACTCGGCAGTACTGTTCCTTGCTTGAGTTGAACCTTGCCCGATATTACTTAAAGATATTAAATCATCAAGCTTGTTCGGACCACTATTATTAATGAATACCTTGCCCGGTCTTCCAATCACTTGGCTTCATGGACTTGGTTAGCCAAAAGCTTACTCGGAAGTGAACTTTATTTGGCTATGAAGAACAGACTTGCTTGATAAAGTGAACCTTGCCCGGCAATGCACTAATTTGCAAACCCTGCTCGGATATCCACTAAAGAAGACTTCTTGAAGATAATCTTACCCGATAGACAAAATATCGTACCCGGATAAGTAAAAGCTTGCTCGGAGGTCTAAGGTGTTCCCGGATCCATACTTAGCGAATTCTGAGGAGGTTGAGAAGATTCCAATCTTCCATATACTTCATTTTGGTCAAATCTTTGACTCAACAATTTGTTTTATAATGTTTTCGAGTAAACTTTAAAATTCAAGCACACTTGATGATTATGTGAATAATGAATATCTTTCTTTGAAATTACAAGTGTTTTCGGGCAAACCTAGTTTTCCGAGCACACTTTATGTTTCGAGCACACTTAGAAATTTCAAGTGTTCTCTCAACATACTCGGTAATTTTTCAAAATTTTTCTTTTCGAGTACACTTTGTGTCTAGAACTCATCTCTAGCACACTTTGCTTACTCAACAGTGTCTCGAGCACACTATGTATAACAGTTCATTTGAATGATTATTTGCTAACTGTTTATGCATTTTTTGGGTAAGGTTTGAGTTTGTCAGAAATTCAAGCAAGGTTGACAATTAGGAATTTGTCTAAGATATAATTTTGGGATTCTTAATTGATTCCTAGCAAGGTTGCCTATTTGATGATTTATACTTGATTATTAGACTTCTGATTTATTTCTCGAGCAATCTTGTATTTCGAGTAAGCTTCCTACATTGAATTTACTTAGCTTTATTTCTAAATACTTTATAATATTTGTAATAACTCTGGAATGAGCAAGCTTCAAAAAAGTGGAAAATACCGAGTAATCTTTGTGAATAATCACTTTTTAGAGCAAGGTTTTCTAAATGAACTTTATCGAACAAGGTTTTAAATGTGAAAATATTTATTGGATAAGGTTACTGTTTGACAGCTATTTACTCACTACATGACAAAATGCATTTAAAACTCACTTTCAAAAAGGTATAAGAGAGGGAGTTAGAGAAATTTTACACATTTTCATCTCTCTCTCCTTCCACTTTCACTCTCGTTTTAGAATATCAACCGACTAAAACTCAAAATTCCTAACCCTAATTTACCAGCCCACACAATCCGACTCGGTAAGCATCAATTAAGTGTCTTCCGACACCGATTAAGTGATTATGGGCACTGATTATTCATTTTTACTGACTCTCTGTTTCTTGTGTAGGTTATAAATTTTTCGAAGCTCAGGTCCTTAAAGAATTTTTTCTTATCTTCTTCAAATTATACCCTGAATATACTTAAAGCAATGAACTTTATGACTAATTTCTGCTTCGAATATGTTTATTTGTTTAAACAGATATGGTGGAAGATGATGAACCGACATACCCGTTTGAGCACAATCACAACATGTGTGCTTTGTTAGAAGTTACTCCTGATAATATGGAGGTGGCTCACTTGATAAGGTGGCTACAACGATCGAATATATGCTTCGCCTTAACAGAGTGCCCGGTGATATATAGAAATCATTTACTTGATTTCTGGTGCTCAGCATATTATACGATGATCTAAATGGAAGGCGGTTGGAAGCTACCTTGGCAGGCAGGAGATACGGATAACTGAAAGATTAATCAGAAGATGCCTGCAATTACATGATGATGATCACAATCCAATTTATTTACAACTGATCATCTGCTGAAAATATTTGTGCATACTATGGGCTACCAAGGAGATGTGAAGGAAGGACAGTTCCAAAAGGGAATGTTCCCACACTTGTACAGATTTTTGATTCACCATGTAATTCAGGGCTTTGCCCCTAGAAAGGGATCTTGGACTCTTATGAGTCGTGACTTAGCCAATGCTACAGTCGCTGTAGTGTATGATCTACCATTCAATTTTTCAAAAATGATTTTTTGAGGGAATGGTGAGCATATTGAGGAGGGCAAACAAAGATAAATTCCTAGCCTATCCCAGGTTTCTGCAAATAATTTTCAAGCATGAGCTACAAGGTTTACCCACAATGGGTACAACACATGTGTTGCAGAAGCCTAATGTGTTTAAACGAATTGTCAATCTATCAAGCACAAGCAGATTTGATCCGAATTTTGAGTTTGATGTGTTACCATGGTTGGTTAACCATGATGCTGAAATTATGTTGGTTCCTGAGTAAACCTCAGAGGAGGAAGATGATGATGATGAGATGGAGATTGATGATAGTTCTGACAATGATGATGGAGGAGATGAGGGAGATGGATGTGAAGGAGGAGCTGAAGGAGTATTTGTTGATGATGTACATGATCAGGGGGAGAATCAACCCATACCAACACCACCAACAACACCCTTAGCCACACCACCAGCAACACCACCTTACTCACCACCACCACATGACCAAATCCAAAAATCCCCACCTCAAACACCACCTATCCTAACCCAAAGCCCACCTGAAACCTTAAACCAAAGCCCACCTCACACTATTGACCACGCTATCCAAGACCTAAGCCATACAACACATGAACCTTATATTTCAGAATCCATTCCCATACACTTACAAACCTTCCCATACACACCAATTACATCCCCAACACATTCCTAAACCTTAGAACAACCCAACCAACGTAATTCACAATTATCCATTCTAGAAACCTTTTAGTGCCAAACATGAACCCTTTGCCCTCAACTAGTGAAAACATTTTTGAAGACCCAAGCCCTCCCACTGACCCAATCCTTCAACAAATCCAACCCATAAATCCACCAACCAATCCTATACCAGAACCTTCTTTTGACTTACTACCTACTTCCCATCCCCATGGTCACTATTTTTTTAGAAGAAATCTTGATTTGATAAGTGAAAATGTGGATTTGAAAGGTGAAAATGCTTAATTGAAAAATCAAAATGATGAGTTGAGAGAACAGCTGGCCCAAGCTCTTCAAAGAATTCAATCCCTTGAGGCAAAGGTTGAGAAGACCTCAGCTGCCCCAAAACAGGGGGAGAATGTTCCAGTGGCCACAGTTGCTGATGAGATTGTGAATGAAGAGATGGTGAATGTGGAACTAGAGGTTAAAGGTAATGGTTTGAAAAGTATCTTATATGCTTATGGTGATAGTGAGGATGGGGATAGTGGTGAGAGAATGATCTTTGATGAAGATTATGAAGGAGATAAGTCTGGTGATGATGAACAAAACTATGATGTTAATGATGTGGTGTTGAATACTTTGTATGGAGACTTTGATGATGATAAATTGAGAAAAAAAACGAGATTGAGGCTGATGAGGAAAATCAAAATACTGAGAATGTGGCCATAACAGAAGCAATAGCAACCGATGCTATTGCTATTGATGTTATAACTGATGCAATGGCTACAGATGTGATGACATACGTTGTGATGGATGAAGGAGTTGCAACTGAGGAACTAGTTCTTACTGAGCAAGAAACCAGTGAAGAAAGTTCCAAGAAAGTTGAGACGACAAGGATATGGAGGACTTTTTAGATGATATTGATAACTTTCCCCTTGAAACAAAAGAAGAAAAGAAAAGGAGATTAGATAATGGGAAAACAATAGCTGATAATGAAGAAGAACTTGTTATTACAAAGAAAATAAATGATGAGGATGATGAAGAGGATGAGAATGTTATCGCTACCGAAAGACTTGAAAAAGTGATAAATGAAACAAGGGAGAGGGAATTAATTGCCCAAACCCTAACTGCAGAAGCGTAGGCAGAGTAGGAAACCTTAATTGATTAATAAAGAAGATTATGAGATGCAGAAAGGACTGAGAAAGAAAATGTCGACTCTATGAAGTATAGAGAATATTTGAGAAAGCAAGGTTTGAATGAGATGGATTTGAGCAGAATGAGTTTCCATGACTCAGAGAGACACTGCAACATAACAAGGGAAAGCATTGAGAAGTAAGAAAAGGAGAGATTTGTATGAGAATAAAAGCTGAAAGAAAGAGTATAGGAGGTAAAGCAAAAGTATGAAGGAAAGTACGGATATTTGATTGACAGAGGTATGGCTCCTGAGCTTGTTGATAGTCTTACAAAGGAAGCGGTTGAGTCTCACTTCAATAGACTATCAAAGAAATATCAACATGAACCTTCTAGCAAGAAGCGAAGGATTATGACTCTAAGAGAAAAGAAGAGGGCTGAAAATGAAAAAGATGAGTTGGAAAGAGCTAAAGCCCAAGATACTCCTATTCATGTGGAAATAAAACCTGAGCAGATGGAACATAAAGACCCATGGGAAGATGAGGAGATGATCAAGATCTTGAAGGAAGTGATGAAGCTTAAAGGAATGTCAGAAAATATGTTTGACATGTTGGTTAAAGCACAACTGAAAAGGTTGTTTTATGGACAGAAAACTGAATGGTTGTAGCCACTGACTAAAGGTGTGAATCCCAGAAGTTTTGTAGCTTGACGATTTGTACCAGCTTACCAGCTTAGAGATGATAAGACTATGAATATGATCAGAAGATTGTTCAGGGATAGAGTAGAAGATCTGGTTTATTTGATGACTATGTCCGCTGAGTTAGTTGTTGAGATGTATAAGAAGAAATTTGGAATCCCGGGGGGCACCAAACCAATGAAGTCTATTCCAACAAGGCCCTCAGCTTCAAGGAGATACACCTCAACAACCAAGAGTGAGCCGAGTAGAGCTGGAACTCATAGGGAGGAAAGGTCACAAACTGATGTGGACTTACCAATGATACTCTATGTCTCCCATACCTTGAAGGTGATAATACAAAGCAGCGAATTAAGAGAAATTATTTTCAAAGATGACTTTGCTAATAACAAGAGAGAGCAACTTGAGATAATGACAAATCTTGATCTGTATGATTATCATGATAGAAACAAGATGGCGGGAAGAAAACAGAATGAATTGTCGAAATATTTGAAAAGTGAAGCTGAGAAAGACTTTCCTCTATTGAATCAAGGAAAGAAGTGGAAGCTAACTAAGCAAGAACAGAACATAAGAGCCAAGCGTATAAGTGATATAAGAAGTGCTGAATTTAGCTACCTGTCAAATGTCAGAGACAAGAATCCACTGTCCAACTTGAATACATGTATCAGTATGCAAAGAAGAATGACAAGACCCAACCACGAAGTTCAGAAGAATGGTAGGATTACACAAGTTGACTACAACAGTAATGAAGACCACTACATTCTTCGCAACTTCGATGGTCTGATTTTGGGTATTATCAGAAATGATGGTGATCTGACCTTTCTGCATAATGAGGATTTGAAGGACATAATGAACATGACAGTTTCTAAGAATCATCCTCATCAACAACTATTGTCTACATTAAGCAAAAGGAAGGATTTGTTATAGTTGATCGAAGACAAGCAGCCCACAACACAAGGAAATGAAGACTTTGTTCTAGCATTAGGGTTTGCTTTGTAATGTCCACTTGACATAATTTTCAACTATGTAATCTGTTAATTTTGATATGTAATTTGATTTTTATTTGATGTGTATTTTTGACTAAGTGTAACCTTATAGGTGTTTTGGGACAGCTAAGGTGTTCCAATCTAGGGGGAGATTGTTGAGTCAAGAATTTGACATGATATGACTTAAGGGAGATTGGAATCTTCTCAACACTCCTCAAAAATAGCTAAGTAAGGATACCGAGCACACTTGGACATCCGAGCAATGTTTTACTTTTCCTAGCAATGTATTTTGCCTATCGGGCAAGGTTATCTTTTTCAAGTCTTCTTAAGTGATGATCCGAGCAAGGTTCGATTTGTCTAGCAAAGATGTTCTTCAAGTCGAGCACAATTTGCTTACTAGCAAACCCTTGACTAAACCAAGCTTTTGAAGCCAAGTATTTGGAAGATCTAGCAAGGTTTGATTAATAAACAGTAGTCCGAGCATGCTTGTTGAAAGTGATCAAGTAATCTTCTAAGTACTTTCTCCATCAAGGGTCAACTCCGAGCAAGCTACAGTGCTTCCAGCACAAGTCAAACAGTGTTCCTAGCACACTTTGGTTTGCTTAAAAAGTTATTCTTTAACAAAAAGTTGAAGGGATTCATGAAGAACAGTTTGCTCGTAGGACCATATCGAGCAAAGTTTGTTATGGTTAAGAAGATTGAAGTCTTAATTGTGAGTATTTACTTAGGAAAATACTCTAAGTAAAGTCTACCCGGAGAACTGTTCACCAGCACACTTCAAGGTTACCAGGTCTGCTCAAAGAAGACAAATGGCACAAAGTGTGCCCGAAGATTTTTACACTTAGAATTTTTTGTAATATGTTATATGATTATGTACCAATAATTAGGTTTTCTCAAAAGGAATGACATCTATCAGGTGGTGGTAGGCCTATAAATAGAATATTTTAAGGCAGGCCTACCACGGATTTCGCCACTTTACACTTTTCAGACTTAACGAATATTCCTGATTGAGTGTGACGGCTGTCCTAAGATTAGTACGGATAAACATTCGTTACAAGAAAACCTAATCGATTTATATTTGTATTAAATCTTTTGAGTTATTGTTTGTGTTTGTTACATTTAATAGTCTTTAAACAACAAATAGTGTTTGTTAGTGATCCGCAGTTAACAAACATCTATTCTTACACTAAATAGCAAAGTCATCAACCTTCTTGTCGACACAGTTACTATGTGGGTTGTGACATTTGCTGTGAGTTTGAGTGATCAATTCGGGGCCGACAAGTGGTATCAGAGCTTGTTTGTTGCTGTTTGGGTGAAGAATCAATCCCTTGAGGAAGAGGTTGGGAAGACCTCAGCAGCACCAAAACAGGGTGAGAATGTTCCAGTGGCCACTGTTGCTGATGAGATTGTGAATAAAGAGATGGTGAATGTGGAACTAGAGGTTGAAGGTAATGGTATGAAAAGTATCTTATATGCTTATGGTGATAGTGAGGATGGGGATAGTGGTGAGAGAATGATCTTTGATGAAGATTATGAAGGATATAAGTCTGGTAATGATGAAAAAAACTATGATGTTAATGGTGAGGTGTTGAATACTTTGTATGGAGACTTTGATGATGATCTATTGAGAAAAGAAAACGAGATTGAGGCTGATGAGGAAAATCAAAATACTAAGAATGTGGCCACAATAGAAGCAATAGCAACCGATGCTATTGCTACTGATGTTATAACTGATGCAATGGCTACAGATGTGATGACAGACGTTGTGATGGATGAAGAAGGTGTTGCAACTGAGGAACTAGTTCTTACTGAACAAGAAACCAATGAAGAAAGTTCCAAGAAAGTTGAGACGACAAGGATATGGAGGACTTGTCAGATGATATTGATAACTTTCCCCCTGAAACAAAAGAAGAAAAGAAAAGGAGATTAGATAAGAGGAAAGCAATAGCGGATAATGAAGAAGAACTTGTTATTACAAAGAAAATAAATGATGAGGATGATGAAGAGGATGAGAATGCTATTGCTAAAGTGATAAATGAAACAAGGGAGAGGGAATTCATTGACTAAGTGTAAGTAAACTTAGAGGTGTTTTGAGACAGCTGAGGTGTTCCAATCTAGGGGGAGATCGTTGAGTCAAGAATTTGACATGATATGACTTAAGGGAGATTGGAATCTTCTCAACACTCCTTAAAAATAGCTAAGTAAGGATACCGAGCACACTTGGACATCCGAGAAATGTTTTACTTGTCCTAGAAAGGTATTTTGCCTATCGGGCAAGGTTATCTTCTTCAAATCTTCTTAAGTGATGATCCGAGCAAGGTTCAATTTGTCTAGCAAAGATGTTCTTCAAGTCGAGCACAATTTTCTTACTTGCAAACCCTTGATTAAACCAAGCTTTTGAAGCCAAGTATTTGGAAGATCTAGAAAGGTTTGATTAATAAACAGTAGTCCGAGCATGCTTGTTGAAAGTGATCAAGAAATTTTCTAAGTACTTTATCCTGCAAGGGTTAACTCCGATCAAGCTACAGTGCTTCCAGCACAAGTCAAACAGTGTTCCTAGAACACTTTGGTTTGCTTAAAAAGTTATTCTTTAACAAAGAGTTGAAGGGATTCATGAAGAACAGTGTGCTCGTAGGACCACATCAAGCAAAGTTTGTTATGGTCAAGAAGATTGAAGTCTGTTATGTGAGTATTTTCTTAGGAAAATGCACTAAGTAAAGTCTACCTGGAGAACTATTCACCGACACACTTCAATGTTACCAGGTCTGCTCGAAGAAGACAAATGGCACAAAGTGTGCCCAAAGACATGTTTTTACACTTAGAATGTTTTGTAATATGTTATTTGATTATGTACCAATCATTAGGGTTTCTCCAAGGGAATGACAGCTATCAGGTGGTGGCAGGCCTATAAATAGAATATTTTAGGGGACGCCTACCCTGAATTTTGCCACTTTACACTTTTCAGACTTAAACGAATATTCCCGATTGAGTGTGACAGTTGTCCTAAGATTAGTTTGGATAAACATTCCTTACAAGAAAACCTAATCGATTTACATTTGTATGAAACCTTTCTATAAATGGAAATATTTTAAGTTATTGTTTGTGTTTGTTACATTTAATAGTCTATAAGCAACAAATAGTGTTTGTTAGTGATTCCGCTGTTAACAAACATCTATTCTTACCCTAAATAGCAAAGTCATCAACCTTCTTGTCGACACAGTTACTGTGTGGGTTGTGACATTTGCTGTGAGTTTGAGTGATCAATTCGGGACCAAAAGTGGTATCAGAGCTTGTTCGTTGCTGTTTGGTTGAAGAATCAATCCCTTGAGGAAGAGGTTGAGAAGACCTTAGCTGCCCCAAAAGAGGGGGAGAATGTTCCAGTGGCCACTGTTGCTGATGAGATTGTGAATGAAGAGATGGTGAATGTGGAAGTAGAGGTTGAAGGTAATGGTTTGAAAAGTTTCTTATATGCTTATGGTGACAGTGAGGATGGGGATAGTGGTGAGAGAATGATCTTTGATGAAGATTATGAAGGAGATAAGTCTGGTGATGATGAACAAAACTATGATGTTAATGATGAGGTGTTGAATACTTTGTCTGGAGACTTTGACGATGATCTATTGAAAGAAAAAAAGAGAATGAGACTGATGAGGAAAATCAAAATACTGAGAATGTGGCCACAACATAAGCAATAACAACTGATGCTATTGTTACTGATGTTATAACTGATGCAATGGCTAAGATGTGATGACAGACGTTTTGATGGATGAAGGAGTTGCAACTAAGGAACTAGTTCTTACTGAAAAAGAAACCAATGAAGAAAGTTCTAAGAAAGTTGAGCACGACAAGGATATGGAGGACTTGTCAGATGATATTGATAAGTTTCCTCCTGAAACAAAAGAAGAAAAGAAAAGGAGATTAGATATGGGGAAAGCAATAGCTGTTAATGAAGAAGAACTTCTTATTACAAAGAAATAAATGATGAGGATGATGAAGAGGATGAGAATGCTATTGCTGCCAAATGACTTAAAAAAGTGATAAATGAAACAAGGGAGAGGGAATTCATTGCCCAAACCCTAACTGCAGAAGAGTTGGCAGAGAAGGAAACCTTAATTGAACATGCAAATATATCTAAAACTTTTGATCAAGAAGGAGAGGAGGAACAGTAGGTTATCGAAATATTGATAAAAATGAAATGAACTGAAGAGGTGGATAACTCATTAGCAATGGTAGTAACTGTATTCAGTCAATCTCAAAATAAACCTGAAAATGAAGAATTTGTTAAGCAAGGGGAGACTGAGGATACAATAGAAACATTGTTGAAAAAGGCCTCCAAGTTACATGAGGATTTCACATCTATAGTGAACAGGATTGAAAAGATAACAACAGAAAGAGGAAGGCTAGTGAATTGACTGATAAAGAAAAGTCAGCAAAAAGGGCTAGATGGGATGATGAAAATGAATATTTTGTTGAAAGTCCCAAGGATCATGAAAGCTCTTTGAGGCCTGTTCCAATTCAGATGATTTGGCCTGACTGAAGATATACCCAATCCAGAAGAACCAAAATTTGATGCAGTAGAATATACAACTGAAAAAGGAAGATACTACTGAGGAAGATGACTCTGACAATGATAATAACGATGATGATCATGGTAATACTGCAGAAAAGGTTGATATTTTGTCCCCACAAGTTGAAATGACTGATGAACAAAGGACAAATACTCAACAAAGTTTGGATGAGGCTGTAAGGAATAATCCTTTAGTGATTAAGTTGATCAGATTTGGATACGGATTTGAAAGATTGGCTCCTCTATCTGATGAGGAGTTGCAAAAATTGATTGATAAAGAAGATTATGAGATGCAGAAAGGATAGAGAAAGAAAATGTTGACTCTATGAAGTATAGAGAATATTTGAGAAAGCACGGTTTGAATAAGAAGGATTTGAGCATAATGAGTTTCCATGACTTGGAGAGACTACAACAAAACAAGGGAAAGCATTGAGAAGGAAGAAAAGGAGAGATGAGGTAAAGCAAAAGTATGGAGGAAAGTGCGGATATTTGATTGACAGAGGTATAGCTCCTGAGCTTGTTGAGTCTCACTTCAATAGAATATCAAAGAAAGATCAACATGAACCTTCTGGCAAAAAGCGAAGGATTATGACTCTAAGAGAAAAGAAGATGGCTGAAAATGAAAAAGATGACTTGGAAAGAGCTAAAGCCAAAGATACTCCTATTCCTGTGGAAATAAAACCTGAGCAGATTGAACATAAAGACCCATGGGAAGATGAGGAGATGATCAAGATCTTGAAGGAAGTGATGAAGCGTAAAGGAATGTTAGAAAATATGTTTGACATTTTGGGTAAAGCACAACTGAAAAAGTTGTTTTATGAACAGAAAGCTGAATGGGAGTAGCCACTGACTAAAGGTGTGGATCCCAGAAGTTTTGTAGCTGGACGATTTGTACCAGCTCATCAGCTTAGAGATGATAAGATTATGGATATTATCGGAAGAATGTTCAAGGACAGAGGAGAAAATCTGGTTGATTCGATGACTATGCCCGCTGAGTTAATTGTTGAGATGTATAAGAAGAAATTTGGAATCACAGGGGGCACCAAACCAATGAAGTCTATTCCAACAAGGCCCTCAGCTTCAACGAGATAAACCTCAACAAACAAGAGTGAGCCGAGTAGAGCTGGACCTCATAGGGAGGAAAGGTCACAAACTGATGTGGACTTACCAATGATACTCTACTATGACTCTGTCTCCCATACCTTGAAGGTGATAGTGCAAAGCAGCAAATTAAGAGAAATTATTTTCAAATATGACTTTGCTGATTACAAGAGAGAGCAACTTGAGATAATGACAAATCTTGATCTGTATGATTATCATGATAGAAACAAGATGGCTGGTAGAAAACAAAATGAATTGTCGAAATATTTGAAAAGTGAAGCTGAGAAAGACTTTCCTCTATTGAATCAAGGAAAGAAGTGGAAGCTGACTAAGCAAGAGCAGAACATAAGAGCTAAGCGTATAAGTGATATAAGAAGTGCTGAATTTTGCTACCTTTCAAAAGTCAGAGACAAGAATCCACTGTCCAACTTGAATACATGTATTAGTATGTAAAGAAGAATGACAAGACACAACCACGAAGTTTAGAAGAATGGTAGGATTACACAAGTTGACTACAACAGTAATGAAGACCACTACATTCTTCGCAACTCCGATGGCCTAATTTTGGGTATTATCATAAATGATGGTGATCTGACCTTTCTGCATAACCAGGATTTGAAGGACATAATGAACATGACAGTTTCTGAGAGTCATCCACATCAACAACTATTGTCTATATTTAAGCAAAAGGCAAGATCTGTTATAGTTGATCGAAGACAAGCAGCCCACAACGCAAGGAAATGAAGACTTTGTTCTAGCATTAGGGTTTGCTTTGTAATGTCCACTGGACATAATTTTCAACTATGTAATCTGTTAATTTTGATATATAATTTGATTTTGATTTGATGTGTATTTTTGACTAAGTGTAAGTATCCTTAGAGGTGTTTTGGGACAGCTGAGGTGTTCCAATCTAGGGGGATATCGTTGAGTCAAGAATTTGACATGATATGACTTAAGGGAGATTGGAATCTTCTCAACACTCCTCAAAAATAGCTAAGTAAGGATACCGAGCACACTTGAACATCCGAGCAATGTTTTACTTGTCCTAGCAAGGTATTTTGCCTAACGGGAAAGGTTATCTTCTTCAAGTCTTCTTAAGTGATGATCCGAGCAAGGATCGATTTGTCTAGCAAAGATGTTCTTCAAGTCGAGCACAATTTGCTTACTAGCAAACCCTTGACTAAACCAAGCTTTTGAAGCCAAGTATTTGGAAGATCTAGCAAGGTTTGATTAATAAACAGTAGTCCGATCATGCTTGTTGAAAGTAATCAAGAAATCTTCTAAGTACTTTCTCCAGCAAGGGTCAACTCCGAGCAAGCTACAGTGCTTCCAGGACAAGTCAAACAGTGTTCCTAGCACACTTTAGTTTGCTTAAAAAGTTATTCTTTAACAAAGAGTTGAAGGGATTCGTGAAGAACAGTTTGCTCGTAGAACCATATCGAGCAAAGTTTGTTATGGTCAAGAAGATTGAAGTCTGCTAGGTGAGTATTTTCTTAGGAAAATACTCTAAGTAAAGTCTACCCGGAGAACAGGTCACCAGCACACTTCAAGTTTACCAGGTCTGCTCGAAGAAGACAAATGGCACAAAGTGTGCCCGAAGACATGTTTTTTCACTTAGAATGTTTTGTAATATGTTATATGATTATGTACCAATCATTAGGGTTTCTCAAAAGGAATGACAGATATCAGGTGGTGGCAGGCCTATAAATAGAATATTTTAGGGCACGCCTACCACGAATTTCGCCACTTTACACTTTTCAGAATTAACGAATATTCCTGATTGAGTGTGACGGCTGTCCTAAGATTAGTACGGATAAACATTCCTTACAAGAAAACCTAATCAATTTACATTTGTATGAAACCTTTCTATAAATGGATGTCTTTTGAGTTATTGTTTGTGTTTGTTACATTTAATAGCCTTTAAGCAACAAATAGTGTTTGTTAGTGATTCTGCCGTTAACAAACATCTATTCTTACCCTAAATAGCAAAGTCATCAACCTTCTTGTCGACACAGTTACTGTGTGGGTTGTGACATTTATTGTGAGTTTGAGTGATTAATTCGGGTCCGACAAGTGGTATCAGAGCTTGTTTATTGCTGTTTGGGTGAAGAATCGTTGCTTATTGTTGATTGATTAAAGATGAAGAATGACGTGAGCTAAGTACTATTCCATTGGATCCTGACGTCAGCAACTTTGGTTTTCCTTCATTCTTCCGGATCTACAATATTTGGTGTTTTCTTTCAATGATTTTTACTTAAAGTTTGTATTTTTATTACTAGATCTTACTCGAATCGAATCTGAAACATCAGTTCTGAAGAGTTACTTCTCAGATCTGTTTGATTTTCAAATTTGATTTTTAAATTTGTTAAACCTTTCTCTAATTTTTTTAGAAATCACTTTACAAAATACCATAAATATGTTTGGTTTTGAAGAGCAAGAGGCTTCCACTAACAAAATTCCTAGGTTGTACGGACTAGAAAATTTCATCAAGTGAAAGGTATTGTTTGAGGCTGTAGTGGGTTATAATGACGTTGACATGTGGAACTCATTCAAAAATGGTCCATATGTGGCTGAAGGTGCAAATCCTAACCAAGTCGTGGGTGATTGAATGAGAAAGTTGGATGACAGGGCTCTAGCTATGATAAAGCTGGGTCTGTATTGGGAAATTTTAACCAAGGTTGCACATCATACAACAGCCAAAGCTATGTATGATGAAGTATTTGAGATGTTTGAAGGGAATTCTGAGTTGAAAAACATCAAGTATCAAAGACTCAAGCAACAACTTGAGAGATTTAAGTATATAGATGGGGAAAGATTGAAATCAATTCTTGATAGGTTTCTAGCTATTGTGAATGACCTTAGAACCAGTGATTATGTCATGACTGATTCTGATCTGAATACTAAACTGTTATCATCAATGCCAAAGGAGTGGTATACGGCTAGCAAGTTCATTCTTCATTGTAATTTGCTTTCTTTAAACCGCTGAGATAGAGATGATTGAGAAAGAAATGATAAAGGAAGAGAAACTATGTTTCCAGGTGTCCAATGCACTGATATGTATGGTAGCTTTCCATGATGCATAAAAGTTGAAGTGATATAAACTAAATATGCTAAACTTGATATGGAGAGTCATTTTGAAGAAATGTGCATGTCTTCATATACATCTCTCCGAAGGATAGGCTGAAAAGCAATTATCCAGTCATACACGAGCCCGTTAGTGTCTTGATCACCAAAAAATATTATACTGTTCCGCTTATTATTAATATTTATAAAACAAATACTGTTACATATATACATATATACATATATTCATTAAAAAAATTTAAGGATTAAAGGGTTAAACCATAACTACATGGGTGAGGCACTCAAGTAATTTCTAAACACTCTAAATGAAAGGGAATTAAGCCCAACGTTCAACCTTGAAGCCTAAAATTTTGTCTGTTTGCTTTTAAAATCATCTGATCAAGCACTATGGGGTTGGAGTCAAATTGGGGTGATCTGGGAAAACCAAATACGCTTTGAGAAGAGATAGGAGGCATCACAGGTCCATAAGTGATGTCCATCTAAGATTTATGCCTAACTGAACCTAATCCATATCACTTATGCAATGAAAATCATGCTAAGTCTGTTATACCCGCTGTCATCCTGTTTCTATAGGTCATAATAACGCTGAACATGAATCCTTGTGAAAGTACCTTAATCAATAAGATTCTGTGTTCGGATATTTTCATAAAGGCGGCGATTTTATCAAAACCTAAAATTTGATCCCAAAATTTTGTTAAATTACAAGAAGACTGGTGTTTCGTGTTATTATTTTAATATTTTCTTATTTTTTTTGTTCTTTTTTGTCTTCATCTCGAAACTACTCTCCTCGAAACAAGTGTTAAAAATGGGACTATTTCTGATTTGGTTAAATATTTTTGGGCTTTGAGTTTATCAAGCTTGGTATGCTAAATTGGTTTTGGGCTTAAATTTGTGAACTGGGCCGTTTGGCTGGAACCATATGGGTTCTCGGCCCACTAGATTGGGAGTATAAAGGGCTTTGGACTCCATTATTGTCATTAATTCAAAACTGCATTCACTCTCATCTCCCTAACGGAAAACCCTAATCTCCTGATATTCTAACCAAGTCTGATTGTGTTTTAGTCTCCTTGTGTTCGACTACATGTAAGAGATCTTTGGATGATTTGGCGTGATACTATTGTGATAACCTCAGTAGGATCGTTTGAGATAAAATGTCAATGATTGTTCAGATCCTTGTTCATTGATTCAGATAATGAACAAGTATTGTGTTGGTTGTTCGATTTGATTAAGACCATTTTGGTGATCTTAAGAGCTTGTTGCTCATGGAGATATCGATCCCTTGTAGAAGAAGACACTATTTACTAGGCGGAATTCAAGGGGATTTTTTCTTCAGTTTATTTGACCGAAAACTTTTGGCTAAACAAATAGTTCTCGGTTGACCTTTGTTGACCGAGATCTCCTACTGTTGACCGAGAACTAGTGTTCTCGGTGGGACTGGATAGAAAACATGTTTCTTTGACCGAAAACTCCTATCCTTGACCATTATCCACCTGTATGGACCGAAAACACATTTTTCGACCGAAATCCATTATAAAACATTATTATGTTTCACTTATGGTCCATCTAATATATTTTTGTCACAATTGGTCCTAAATGTTTGAGAAATTAACAATTGTGCCCTTAAGCTTATGATTATTATTCAAATTATGTAAATATTTGCTAACTTCACTCGTTTGTTGCAGTTGCTGATCAGGCTCCACTAAAGTTCGTCAATACTCACAATATTGTTGGACACTTGTTTGACCCTCCTTTGGCACACAAGGAGTTCAAGTCCATGATCGTCGGTCTCAACACTTGCATGATTTCTCACGCCTTACGAGAAACTTCTATTATATGCAAGAAGATGAACACATAATTCTAGAACAATGCCTAGATTAATCAACAAGCAGGGGGTGGGTCCATAACTATTAACTCCATAGTTTAAAAGAAGTCGGTCGTCATCTCGGAGGCTACTATATGTGAGGTGTTGTTATTTGGGGATCAACCTGATTATCCAACGGAATATTCGATAGCTGTTGTTACTGATGTATTAACAAGAATGGGTTACGAGGGATCATATCCTCCTGCAATCAAGAAACTTTTTCATCCTTACTGGAGATTTTTGACACACACGTTCTTTACTTGTGTGTCGGGACGAAAAGGAGGATCTGATGAGATTATCCACATTCAGATGTCGGTTGTAGTTGCTCTGATCATGGATTGGAATTTCAATTATTCCAAGTTCGTTTTTGATGAGATGATGAGCAACCTGAAGGGAAAGAAGAAAGAAATGTTTCTTATGTATCCTCGGTTCTTATAGATGATCTTTGATTCATATTACACTGATCTTGTTAAATATATTAAGACATTTGATATGAATTCGATGGGACCCAATACCTTTGGATTGATGAAGCAGTCCAGGAGAGGGTCAAAGGTTGTCTATCAGGGCCTTCAAGAGCTAGTTAAGTTTGGCCGTTTTGCTGAAACAGAGACTGTACTGTTGGGTTTTAACAAGATTATCAAAGTGATAAAATCCCTATTTTACCAAAAACGCAGCGGATATAAAAGTTTTAAATCTTGTTAATATGATATGTATAAAACCAATTTTAAACATGCAAAACCCAAACCCGGATCCAAATACGAATTACACACTATCAAATACATACATGTCACTATAAGTCCATGCATGTTACTACTACCTTTCAATATGACAAAACCGGGTGAAAGAGATGATGATTGAAAGGTAAGAACTTGAATATGGAAGCTCCTCAAGTTAGCATACCCCAAGCTTCAACAACACACCACTTCTAGCTAGGATTTGCACTTGAAATTTTCTTCTTCTTTTCTTATGTTGGATGAAAATACCCAAGAGAGGAAGAGAGAAAAGTTTACTTGGAAATTATGTGTGTTATGAAAGAATGAAAGAGAAAGACTTGGTTTTATTCAAAGGCATCTTTCTCTCCACCAATAATAACCATTACATTCCACTCACCTTGCATGTCTCCACTCAAACATATAATAATATTACATTTGAAAGAGTATTATTCCTTTTCCTTTTTTTATAAAGTTTTATATATATATATATATATATATATATATATATTCACATATTGTTATTCAACCAACTTAAATAACACTATGTAATGTTCTCTCATAAAACATAAATCATCCATATGATTTGTTTATTACACTAGTACATTTTATTTAGAAACCTCTTTCCAAATAACTCAAGTGTTAATATTCATTTGTTATGATCACATCATATGTAAACGAATATTATCGGTGTTTGTCTAGCTTGTTATTGGGTATGACCCGACTTAGATCATAACGTACTAGCCACATCAATTATAATATGTCTCTTAGGCAGACCGAGTCCAACAATCTCCCACTTGCACAAGATACATAGAAGATTGATGCAAGTAGCAAATACCGCCTAACTACGGTTTACTACCCCTAATACGCATGACGAAGTACCATTCAATAACATCATCCCTTTCAAGTCCCATACTTGAAAATGATTTAGGTGAAACTATCATTTATTCTTTTGCCACAAATGTCATGTTAAATCCAGAGACACAGAGTGATCATTCTCTGTTGATTTAACTTGTCAGGCCTTAGACATTTAACTCTCAACGAATAAGAGGGACAAATCCCATATTGACTACATACGTCTCTCACTATCACCTTGTACTATACTTGAGCTTAGCCTTATGTACTGACATATTTCCGAGCAGCGAAGAACTAAGTCAAAGCATAATAGTCGATGAATATCAAGACCCAATATGTATCTCAGGTCGGAGGATACTATGAAGTTCGCCTTTACTCAATTTACTTATGATCACAAATCCCAAGGATTCCATGCAGCACAATTGAGGGCGGGTCAGTCCAATATTTATCCCATAAATATCTATGAACCTTGGCAGCAACCCTTTGCTATATTCATACCTCATGAATATCTACCAATCCAAGTTCATAATAGTCCTACTTTCACATTTGTTCCCACAACTATGAACGACTACGGACGTTTAGAATAATACAAATTATTCACGGATTTAAACATACTAAAATGGAACATAACTTAAGAACATGACCACATGATTGAGTTAAAATAAAATTGTTCCAATATCCAAATACAAATTTTGATCAAATCCAATCACTAGAATATCGAAGTCCTAAGGCGCAAGTATGACTCTCATGCTTCGGCCTTTCAAGGAGTTTCGTGAGTGGGTCCGCAATGTTTTGATCAGTGTGAACTTTGCGAATACATATCTTTCCTTTTTCAACTTCATCCCTTAGATAGTTGAATCTCCGCTCAATGTGCCTCGTCTTTTGATGAGCACGAGGTTCTTTGATTTGAGCAATTGCACCCTCGTTGTCACAAAAGATCTCTAGAGGGTCCTGAATGGTACGAACCACTCCTAGATCGGCAATGAACTTTCTAATCCATGCAGCTTCTTGAGGTGCCAGGGAGGCGGCGATGTATTCAGATTCAGTGGTGGATAAGGCTACCACATCTTGTTTTGCACTCTTCCATGAGACAGCACCACCATTGAGAACGAAAACATATCCCGATTGTGATCGAGAATCATCTCGATCAGTTTGGAAACTCGCATCAGTGTAACCCTTTACAACGAGTTCCTCCTCACCAGAGCCATATATTAGAAACATATCCTTAGTCCTTCTAAGGTATTTCAATATGCTCTTAACAGCCATCCAATGGCTAGTTCCCGGATTTTGTTGGTATCGACTTGTCATGCTCAAGGCGCATGACACATCCGGTCTAGTGCAAATCATGGCATACATGATGGATCCTATAGCAGATGCATATGGGATACCACTCATTTTGTCTTGCTCATCCTTTGAGCTTGGACATTGAGAAGCACTCAACATCGTTCCTCTTTGAATAGGTACCAAACCTTTCTTAGAGTTTTCCATCTTGAACCTTTTCAAGATCTTGTCTATGTATGCACTTTGATTCAAACCTATCGGTGTTTGTCTAGCTTGTTATTGGGTATGACCCGACTTGGATCATAACGTACTAGCCACATCAATTATAATATGTCTCTTGGGTAGACCGAGTCCAACATGTACCAGTTAGAGAAAAGGTTGCTGAAGAGCATGTGGCGCCAGTTCGGAGGCGTACTACTACACTTGAGATTATTTCAGATGATGAAGATGAGGAGACTCCTGTACAACATATGGAGTCTGAACATCGTGAAACAGAAGCTGCTCCGTCTACTGAGCAATTAAAGGATTTTGAAAGCTTCAAAGAACTGTTGCAGTCAACTACCTTGAAGCCTCCTCAAGCAGTCACTGTGAATGAAGATGATGATACCCCTGAGGAACCAGCCGCCGATCTCATTCCACGTAAACGAAGGAAGAAAGATCCGAGACCTGGCGTGCTGGTCACTGAAGCTACACCAACAACAACAACAAGCCAACAACAACAACAACATCAACGTATGTCGGAAGTTCCTGAGAATCACGTTGACACTAGTCCATCCATTGCTGTGCCTCAAACTCAAGAACAAATTTTTGATGACATTGCTTGTGAGTTTGATTTTGAGGCCGACATCCAACATACTGATGCTCCATCTGAATCATCTGACAAAATCAATCAGGGTCAGTCAAGCTCTAGTGCTTTCGATAAGATTGCTCAAATTCTGGCCATGCAAGAGACTTATTGGCAAAATAAAGGAAAGGGGGTTGTACTTGAAGATGCTCCTGTAGACGTGCAAGCTCTGCAACATCGAGTTTTTGAACTCTAACAAGATTCGGTTGTAAAGGACATACGCATTCAAGAACTCAAAGCTAGCAACTCTGACAAAGATTCTAAGATCAAAGAGCTTCAGTCCAACATGGGAGGCTTAACTGCTATGTACCTAGACCTCCAACAGAAACTTATTCAGAAAATTTGGAGATGAATTTAAGAGCAGTGAAGAACCCGTTATTTGTATTTTGGATACCCGTATAACCATCGAAGGCTGTTGAAGTGACTTATTTCTGGAATTTAGGAAGACGCGGGTTCGATTCCCGCTATCCGCCCAAAATGAAGTCAAATTTCTCCTATTGTGTATCGTTTTGGCGGCATGGCCGAGTGGTAAGGCGGGGGACTGCAAATCCTTTTTCCCCTCCTGGCTATGTCATAATAGATCCGAACACTTGCCCCGGATCGACTTCCAGATCATAATGACTCTAGTGAATAACTAAAGAAAATAGATAAGTGGGAGAAAGAATTAGGGGCTTTAAATTGGTAGAAATGATCAAGGATCATTTCTACCAATTTAAAGCCCCTAATTCTTTTTATACACAGAAATACACTTACATAATCTCTATTACGAATCCTTTGTGAAGACAACTACTGCTGAACATGGTGGGAGCTTTAGTGCACAAACTTCTACACATGCTGACGATGCTGAGTCACTGGAGCACTATCTTTCAATTCCACCCAAAACTGTTGAACAATCGGAATATATTCAAAAGAAGCTTCTCGGTATGAAAAACTCCAATCAGAATGTTTAATCGTCCGATCATCTCGATAAGTTCAATGTCACATTTCAAAAGGGTTTTTCTGACAGGTATGGTGATCGTTCTAGAGTCATGTCATGGGGTTTTGATGCTGAAAAGAATATGTGGTGGGTAAAACGAAGATCTGGGACTACCAAATACTACAAAAAATGAAGGATTTTGGATCCTGGACTAAGGTAGATCTCAACGACCTCATCAACGCTCTGTTCCACAACCCAACTCATGATAAGCGAGCTACTGATTTCTGGAATTTTCTGCGACGACAAGTCGATAATGGGTTCCTAAACATGAAGACTATTGATTCATTTCTAAAGAAGGCTAAGGGAGTTAGGAATCCAAGGACAGAAAAGACCATGGTGAATGTTATGTGCCCTCCAACAAATAAGGCTACTCATATTCTTGTGCCTAACGCCATTTCGGATGGTACCCTGGATAATATGAGGTTCTAGATGTTTGTTAGCGAGACTGCTACCGTTGTCATGACAACCATTCTCATCAACATGAATTATTTTTGTTAAAGGAAAGAGCTGGAAGTGTGAAATTCGCAAGAAGACAAGCATCCTCAAGCTCAAGAAGATAAGATTATTATTCTATCTTAGGTTTGATTTGTAATGTCCACTAGACAGAATTTCCACTTGTAATATTTTCATTTTAATATGTAATTCTTATTTTGAAATTTGATGTGTAATTTGGATAAGTATATGTAACCATAGAGCTGTTTTGGTACAGTTGAGGATGTTCCAATCTTGGGGGAGATTGTTGGGATGAGAAAAGTGCTACATAAAGATATAAATCTTCTCAACCTCTCAGAAAATGACTAAGTATGGATACCGAGCACACTCAGGCCTCCGAGAAGGCTTTTACTTGCCCTAGAAAGGTATTTTGCCTTTCGGGCAAGGTTATCTTCTTAAAGTCCTCTTAAGTGTCAATCCGAGCAGGGTTCACTTTGTCTAGCAAGGTTGATCTTCAAGCCAAGCAAGGTTTGTTTCATAACAAACTCTTGGCTAAACCAAACTAAAGAAACCAAGAACTTTGGAAGAACTAGCAAGGTTTATTATTAATAAACAGTTGTCCGAGCATGCTTGAAGAAAGCTGATAAGGAAATATCTTAAGAACTTAGTCGAGCAAGGTTCAACTTCGAGCAAGCTACAGTGCTACCAGCACAGTCTATAATGTTACCGTCACACTTTTTACTTGTTAAATAGGTTATTTATTAACAAAGAGTTGAAGGGATCTCTAAAGAACAAGTTTGCTTATAGGACCATATCGAGCAAAGTTTGCTATGGTCAAGAGGATTGAAGTCTGCTAGGTGAATATTTTCTTAGGAAAATATTCTAAGTAAAGTCTACCCGGAGAACTGTTCCCCAGCACACTTTGGTTACAAGGTCTGCTCGAATATGACAAACGCTGCAAAGCTTACTCGAAGACCCGTTTTATATTTAGAATCTTTTGCAATATGATTTTCTAGATTATGTATCATTGATTAGGGTTTCTAGAAGGAATGACAGTTGTCAGGGCAAGCCTATAAATAGAATAATCTATGGCACGCCTAAAAGAGACACGCGAGAATAGACACGGAGGCTGATATTATTCCTGACATTTTGAGTGTGACGGCTGTTCTTTAATATGTATGGACAAAACATTCCTTCTAAAACCCTGATTGATTTTGGTTTGTATTGATCATTCTATAAATGAAAATCTTTTGAGTTATAGTTTGTGTTTGTTACCTTAGTATCTATTAAGTAACATTTAGTGTGTTAGTGTTTCCGCCATTATTACATTATTGCTCTAACCCTAAATAGCAAGTCGTTAACCTTCTTGTCAACACTTAATATTGTGGGTTGCGATAGTGGTATAGTGATAGATATACGGGACCGACAGAGGGTAGATTTGTAACATCCCGAAAATTCTAGAATAATATTTAATGTATTATTTACGTCGGAAGGATTAATTGAGTTAGTAGAATAATAATAATAAGATAATAATAAAGATAGAAGATGGTAGGCCTTAAAGATGGAATTAATTATGGACTAAAAAGGACAGATGGGCCAAAGGTCCATGGGCTTAAGGGAGTATAAATACCCTTAAACCCTAATCCTTTCCAGTTCCATCCATCTCTACACCATAGCCTACATCTTCAAAAATACACACAAACCCTCTCAACCTTTCGACCAAGATTCAAGTTGAAGAATCAAGCTTAGATTTGATAGATCTTTAGCTAAACAAACAAGAACAAGACCATAAGCTATACGTGGAGCTAACCGTAGCCTTTAAAACGTAAAAAGGAACGTGCTTTACGTTTAAAGGTTGTGTTTTCATGAACGGTTTGCCCTAAGACTTGGTACTAAGGCAAATCGGGTATTTTTATACCATAAAAATAAATACTTGATGTTAAATTTTGACTTAATGGACTTGTTAGTAGGTACGACTCCAATGGAAACCCTAGATCTAGCTTAAACGCATTTAAAATCAATAAAGGTTTAGACTTTATGGTTAAACGAGCTAGAACTTGGTCTAGATTAGAAGGAAGCATGTTTAAAAGATAAAAGAACACTAAAATATGAGAATAGATGTTATAATATATAGTGAAAACGATAAATATGGTATTTAATACCCTACAGCGGGTATATTCGAATATAATACTCCATTAGAATAGAATACTCCATTAAAATGGAATACCCATTCAAATAGAATACTCCATTACAATAGAATACTCCATTCAAATGAAATACCCATTCGAATAGAATGCCCATTCGAATACAATACTCCATTCAAATGGAATACCCACTCGAATAGAATGCCCATTCAAATAGAATACTCCATTCAAATGGAATACCCACTCGAATAGAACGCCCATTCAAATAGAATACTCCATTCAAATGGAATACCCATTAGAATAGAATACTCCATTCAAATGGAATACCCATTAGAATAGAATTCCCATTAGAATAGAATACTTCATTGTAATAGAATACTCCATTCAAATGGAATACCCATTCGAATAGAATGTCCATTAGAATAGAATACTCCATTCCAATGGAATTCTCATTCGAATGGAATACCCATTCAAATGGAATACCCATTTGAATAGAATGCCCATTCGAATAGAATACTCCATTAGAATAGAATACCCATTCAAATGGAATACCCATTCGAATAGAATTCCCATTCGAATAGAATACTCCATTAGAATATAATACTCCATTAAATTGGAATACCCATTCGAATAGAATGCCCACTCGAATAGAATACTCCATTAGAATATACTCCATTCAAATGGAATACCCCATTTGAATAGAATGATCCAGAATTAGAAGTTTTAGGAGGAAACTTTAAATGATGTGTAAAAGGTTAGTGATTGCTATATGTAATTATCTTACAGTTAGCCGTGCTCAATTAAAGAAGGGATTACTATAAACTCGGAAAGAAACAAGAGACAGGTGAGTTTCTAGCCCCACTTCCTTATTATGTTTTCGGGGCTGTGTGCATATTCAATGTGAATGTTAATACACTAACCTTCAGTGGTAAGTGTATGACATAGATTGATGTGATAGTTATATTATATTAATGTTATGAATGAATGATTGTCGGTGTGTGAACGATCTTCGGATATTG